>NW_027441357.1:0-315000 GCF_949628215.1 Phalacrocorax aristotelis
CTGGTAGGGAACTGGGATGTACTGGCATGGAACGGGGATGTATTGGGATGTACAGGAACAGAACTGGAATGTACAGCGATGTATTGGCATGTACTGGCAGCGAGCTGGGATTTACTGGGATGTACTGGGAGGAAACTGGGATATACTGGGAGGAAACTGGGATATACTGGGAGGCATTGGGAGGGAAGTGGGTGTCAACTGGGACATTCCAGTTTCCTCCCAGTACATCCCAGTTCCCTACCAGTGCAGCCCAGTACATCCCAGTTCCCTCCCAGTCCGTCCCAATCCCCTCCCAGTACATCCCAGTTCCCTGCCAGTATGTCCCAGTACATCCCAGTTCCCTCCCAGTACATACCAGTTCCCTCCCAGTACATCCCAGTTCCCACCCAGTACATCCTACTACATACCAGTTCCCTCCCAGTTCACTCCCAGTACATCCCAGTACTTCACAGTTCCCTCCCAGTACATCCCAGTTCCCCTCAGTACATAACACTTCCCTCCCAGTACATAACAGTACATCCCAGTGTCCTCACAGTACGTCCCAGTTCCCTCACAGTACATCCCAGTTTCCTCCCAGTACATCCCAGTTCCCTCCCTGTTCACTCCCAGTACATAACAGTTACCTCCCAGTACATCCCAGTACATCCCAGTAGATCCTGGTACATCCCAAATCCCTGCCAGTTCCACCCGGTACAACCCAGTACAAGCCTGTACATCCTAGTTCCTCCACAGTACATCCCAGGGCATCCCCGCACATTGTAGTGCCTCCCAGTACATCCCAGATCCCTCCCAGTACATCCCAGATCCCTCCCAGTCTGTCCCAGTACGTCCCAGTACATCCCAGTTCCCTCACAGTACATCCCAGTTCCCTCACAGTTCACACACAGTTCACTCCCAGTTCCATTCCAGTACATCCCAGTACATGCCACTTTCCTCCAAGTAAATCCCAGTTCCCTCCCACTACATTCAAGTTCCCTCCCACTTCCCTCTAAGTACATCCCAGTACTTCACAGTTCACTCCCAGTACATCCCAGTTCCCCCTCGGTACATAACAATTCCCTCCCAGTACACCCCAGTACATCCCAGTTCCCTCCCAGTATGTCCCACTACATCCCAGTTCCCTCCCAGTCCATCCCAGTTCCCTCCCAGTAAATCCCAATTCCCAACACTTTCCACCCAGTACATCCCAGTTCCCTCCCAGTACATCCCAGTTCCCTCTAAGTACATCCCAGTTCCCTCTAAGTACATCCCAGTACTTCACAGTTCCCTCCCAGTTCACTCCCAGTACACAACAGTTACCTCCCAGTACATCCCAGTACATCCTAGTAGATACTAGGACATTTCAAATCCCTGCCAGTTCCACCCGGTACAACCGAGTACAAGCCTGTACATCCTAGTTCCTCCACAGTACATCCCTGTGCATCCCCGCACATTGTAGTGCCTTCCAGTACATCCCAGGTCCCTCCCAGTTCACTCCCAGTACACAACAGTTACCTCCCAGTACATCCCAGTACATCCCAGTAGATCCTGGTACATCCCAAATCCCTGCCAGCTCCACCCGGTACAACCCAGTACAAGCCTGTACATCCTAGTTCCTCCACGGTACATCCCAGGACATCCCCGCACATTGTAGTGCCTCCCAGTACATCCCAGCTCCCTCGCAGTACTGGGAGGGAACTGGGATGTACTGGGAGGGAACTGGGATGTACTGGGATGTAATGGGACGGAACTGGGATGTACGGCGATGTATTGGCATGTACTGGCAGCGAGCTGGATTTACTGGGATGTACTGGGAGGAAACTGGGATATACTGGGAGGAAACTGGGATATACTGGGAGGAAACTGGGAGGGAAGTGGGTGTCAACTGGGACATTCCAGTTTCCTCCCAGTACATCCCAGTTCCCTACCAGTGCAGCCCAGTACATCCCAGATCCCTCCCAGTCCCTCCCAGTACATCCCAGTTCCCTCACAGTATATCCCAGTTCCCTCCCAGTTCACACACAGTTCACTCCCAGTTCCATTCCAGTACATCCCAGTACATGCCAGTTGCCTCCCAGTTCCCTCTAAGTACATCCCAGTACTTCACAGTTCACTCCCACTACATCCCAGTACGTCCCAGTTCCCCCTTGGTACATAACACTTCCCTCCCAATACATCCAAGTTCCCTCCCAGTACATCCCAATCCCCTCCCAGTACATCCCAGTTCCCTGCCAGTATGTCCCCAGTACATCCCAGTTCGCTCCCAGTACATACCAGTTCCCTCCCACTACATCCCAGTTCCCTCCCAGTTCCCTCCCACTACATCCCAGTACAGCACAGTTCCCTCCCAGTACATACCAGTTCCCTCCTAGTACATCCCAGTTCCCACCCAGTACATCCTACTACATACCAGTTCCCTCCCAGTTGACTCCCAGTACATCCCAGTACTTCACAGTTCCCTCCCAGTACATCCCAGTACGTCCCAGTTCCCCTCAGTACATAACACTTCCCTCCCAGTACATAACAGTGCATCCCAGTGTCCTCACAGTACGTCCCAGTTCCCTCCCAGTACATCCCAGTTCCCTACCAGTTCCTTCCCAGTACATAACAGTTACCTCCCAGTACATCCCAGTACATCCTAGTAGATCCTGGTACATCCCAAATCCCTGCCAGTTCCACCTGGCACAACCCAGTACAAGCCTGTACATCCTAGTTCCTCCACGGTACATCCCAGGGCATCCCCGCACATTGTAGTGCCTCCCAGTACATCCCAGTTCCCTCCCAGTACTGGGAGGGAGCTGGGATGTACTGGGAGGGAACTGGGATGTACTGGGATGTAATGGGACGGAACTGGGATGTATTGGGAGGCACTGGGAAAGAAGTGGTAGTGAACCGGGAGGGAATTGGGCTGTAAGGGGATGAACTGTTAGGAAACTGGGATGTACTGGAATGTACGGCGATGTATTGGCATGTACTGGGAGCGAGCTGGGATTTACTGGGATGTACTGGGAGGAAACTGGGATATACTGGGAGGAAACGCGGATATACTGGGAGGAAACGGGGATATACTGGGAGGAAACTGGGAGGAAAGTGGGTGTCAACTGGGACATTCCAGTTTCCTCCCAGTACATCCCAGTTCCCTACCAGTGCAGCCCAGTACATCCCAGATCCCTCCCAGTCCCTCCCAGTCCCCTCACAGTACATCCCATTTCCCTCCCAGTTCCATTCCAGTACATCCCAGTACATGACTGTTGCCTCCCAGTTTCCTCTAAGTACATCCCAGTACTTCAAAGTTCCCTCCCAGTACATCCCAGTTCCCTCTAAGTACATCCCAGTACTTCACAGTTCACTCCCACTACATCCCAGTACGTCCCAGTTCCCCCTTGGTACATAACACTTCCCTCCCAGTACATCCCAATCCCCTCCCAGTACATCCCAGTTCCCTACCAGTGCAGCCCAGTACATCCCAGTTCCCTCCCACTACATCCCAGTTCCCTCCCAGTACATACCAGTTCCCTCCCAGTACATCCCAGTTCCCTCCCAGTTCCCTCCCAGTACATCCCAGTACATCCCAGTTCCCACCCAGTACATCCTACTACATACCAGTTCCCTCCCAGCACATCCCCGTACTTCACAGTTCCATCCCAGTACATCCCAGTACGCACCAGTTCCCATTCTGTACATAACACTTCCCTCCCAGTACATAACAGTACATCCCAGTGTCCTCACAGTACGTCCCAGTTCCCTCACAGTACATCCCAGTTCCCTACCAGTACGTCCCAGTTCCCTCCCAGTTCACTCCCAGTACATAACAGTTACCTCCCAGTACATCCCAGTACATCCCAGTAGATCCTGGTACATCCCAAATCCCTGCTAGTTCCACCCGGTACAACCCAGTACAAGCCTGTACATCCTAGTTCCTCCACAGTACATCCCAGGGCATCCCCGCACATTGTAGTGCCTCCCAGTACATCCCAGCTCCCTCCCAGTACTGGGAGGGACCTGGGATGTACTGGGATGTAATGGGACGGACTGGGATGTATTTGGAGGCAATGGGAAAGAAGTGGTAGCGAACCGGGAGGGAATTGGGATGTACGGGGATGAACTGGTAGGAAACTGGGATGTACTGGCATGGAACGGGGATGTATTGGGATGTACAGGAACGGAACTGGAATGTACTGCGATGTACTGGGAGCAAACTGGGATTTACTGGGATGTACTGGGAGGAAACTGGGATATACTGGGAGGAAACTGGGAGGAAAGTGGGTGTCAACTGGGACATTCCAGTTTCCTCCCAGTACATCCCAGTTCCCTACCAGTGCATCCCAGTCCGTCCCAGTTCCCTCCCAGTCCGTCCCAATACATCCCAGTTCCCTCCCAGTACATCCTACTACATACCAGTTCCCTCCCAGTTCACTCCCAGTACACAACAGTTCCCTCCCAGTACGTCCCAGTTCCCTCCCAGTACGTCCCAGTACATCCCAGTTCCGTCCCTGTTTCCGACCAGTGCGTCCTAGTTCCCTCTTATTCCATTCCAGTTCCCTCCAGTACATCTCAGTTCTCTCCCATTTCCCTCCACGTACATCCCAGTTCCCTCCCAGTTCACTCCCAGTACACAACAGTTACCTCCCAGTACATCCCAGTACATCCCAGTAGATCCTGGTACATCCCAAATCCCTGCCAGTTCCACCCGGTACAACCCAGTACAAGCCTGTACATCCTAGTTCCTCCACAGTACATCCCAGGGCATCCCCGCACATTGTAGTGCCTCCCAGTACATCCCAGTTCCCTCCCAGTACTGGGAGGGATCTGGGATGTACTGGGAGGGAACTGGGATGTACTGGGATGTAATGGGACGGATCTGGGATGTATTGGGAGGCACTGGGAAAGAAGTGGTAGTGAACCGGGAGGGAATTGGGATGTACGGGGATGAACTAGTAGGGAACTGGGATGTACTGGCATGGAACGGGGATGTATTGGGATGTACAGGAAAGGAACTGGAATGTACGGCGATGTATTGGGATGTACTGGGAGCGAACTGGGATTTACTGGGATGTACTGGGAGGAAACTGGGATTTACTGGGAGGAAACTGGGATTTACTGGGAGAAAACTGGGATATACTGGGAGGAAACTGGGATATACTGGGAGGAAACTGGGATATACTGGGAGGAAACTGGGATATACTGGGAGGAAACTGGGAGGGAAGTGGGTGTCAACTGGGACATTCCAGTGTCCTCCCAGTACATCCCAGTTCCCTACCAGTGCAGCCCAGTACATCCCAGATCCCTCCCAGTCCCTCCCAGTACATCCCAGTACCCTCACAGTACATCCCAGTTCCCTCCCAGTTCACACACAGTTCACTCCCAGTTCCATTCCAGTACGTCCCACTACATCCCAGTTGCCTCCCAGTTTCCTCTAAGTACATCCCAGTACTTCAACGTTCCCTCCCAGTACATCCCAGTTCCCTCTAAGTACATCCCAGTACTTCACAGTTCACTCCCACTACATCCCAGTACGTCCCAGTTCCCCCTTGGTACATAACACTTCCCTCCCAATACATCCAAGTTCCCTCCCAGTACATCCCAATCCCCTCCCAGTACATCCCAGTTCCCTGCCAGTATGTCCCCAGTACATCCCAGTTCCCTCCCAGTACATCCCAGTTCCCTCCCAGTACATACCAGTTCCCTCCCAGTACATCCCAGTACATCCTGGTACATCCCAGTTCCACCCAGTACATCCTACTACATACCAGTTCCCTCCCAGTTGACTCCCAGTACATCCCAGTACTTCACAGTTCCCTCCCAGTACATCCCAGTACGTCCCAGTTCCCCTCAGTACATAACACTTCCCTCCCAGTACATAACAGTACATCCCAGTGTCCTCACAGTACGTCCCAGTTCCCTCACAGTACATCCCAGTTCCCTACCAGTACGTCCCAGTTCCCTACCAGTTCACTCCCAGTACATAACAGTTACCTCCCAGTACATCCCAGTACATCCCAGTAGATCCTGGTACATCCCAAATCCCTGCCAGTTCCACCCGGTACAACCCAGTACAAGCCTGTACATCCTAGTTCCTCCACAGTACATCCCAGGGCATCCCCGCACATTGTAGTGCCTCCCAGTACATCCCAGTTCCCTCCCAGTACTGGGAGGGACCTGGGACGTACTGGGAGGGAACTGGGACGTACTGGGAGGGAACTGGGATGTACTGGGAGGGAACTGGGATGTACTGGGATGTAATGGGACGGAACTGGGATGTATTGGGAGGCACTGGGAAAGAAGTGGTAGTTAACCGGGAGGGAATTGGGATGTACGGGGAAGAACTGGTAGGAAACTGGGATGTACTGGCATGGAACGGGGATGTATTGGGATGTACAGGAACGGAACTGGAATGTACTGCGATGTACTGGGATGTACTGGGAGCGAACTGGGATTTACTGGGATGTACTGGGAGGAAACTGGGATATACTGGGAGGAAACTGGGATATACTGGGAGGCATTGGGAGGGAAGTGGGTGTCAACTGGGACATTCCAGTTTCCTCCCAGTACATCCCAGTTCCCTACCAGTGCAGCCCAGTACATCCCAGTTCCCTCCCAGTCCGTCCCAATCCCCTCCCAGTACATCCCAGTTCCCTACCAGTGCAGCCCAGTACATCCCAGTTCCCTCCCAGTCCGTCCCAATCCCCTCCCAGTACATCCCAGTTCCCTGCCAGTATGTCCCAGTACATCCCAGTTCCCTCCCAGTACATCTCAGTACATCCTGGTACATCCCAGTTCCCACCAAGTACATCCTACTACATACCAGTTCCCTCCCAGTTCACTCCCAGTACATCCCAGTACTTCACAGTTCCCTCCCACTACATCCCAGTACGTCCCAGTTCCCCTCAGTACATAACACTTCCCTCCCAGTACATACCAGTACATCCCAGTGTCCTCACAGTACGTCCCAGTTCCCTCCCAGTACATCCCAGTTCCCTACCAGTACATAACAGTTACCTCCCAGTACATCCCATTAGATCCTGGTACATCCCAAATCCCTGCCAGTTCCACCCGGTACAACCCAGTACAAGCCTGTACATCCTAGTTCCTCCACGGTACATCCCAGGGCATCCCCGCACATTGTAGTGCCTCCCAGTACATCCCAGGTCCCTCCCAGTACATCCCAGTTCCCTCCCGGTACATCCCAGTTCCCACCCGGTACATCCTACTACATACCAGTTCCCTCCCAGTTCACTCCCAGTACTTCACAGTTCCCTCCCAGTTCATCCCAGTACGTCCCAGTTCCCCTCAGTACATAACACTTCCCTCCCAGTACATACCAGTACATCCCAGTGTCCTCACAGTACGTCCCAGTTCCCTCCCAGTACATCCCTGTTCCCTCCCAGTACATCCCAGTTACCTCCCTGTTCCTTCCCAGTACATAACAGTTACCTCCCAGTACATACCAGTAGATCCTGGTACATCCCAAATCCCTGCCAGTTCCACCCGGTACAACCCAGTACAAGCCTGTACATCCTAGTTCCTCCACAGTACATCCCAGGGCATCCCCGCACATTGTAGTGCCTCCCAATACATCCCAGATCCCTCCCAGTACATCCCAGATCCCTCCCAGTCTGTCCCAGTACGTCCCAGTACATCCCAGTTCCCTCACAGTACATCCCAGTTCCCTCACAGTTCACACACAGTTCACTCCCAGTTCCATTCCAGTACATCCCAGTACATGCCACTTTCCTCCAAGTAAATCCCAGTTCCCTCCCACTACATTCAAGTTCCCTCCCACTTCCCGATAAGTACATCCCAGTACTTCACAGTTCACTCCCAGTACATCCCAGTTCCCCCTCGGTACATAACAATTCCCTCCCAGTACACCCCAGTACATCCCAGTTCCCTCCCAGTATGTCCCACTACATCCCAGTTCCCTCCCAGTCCATCCCAGTTCCCTCCCAGTAAATCCCAATTCCCAACACTTTCCACCCAGTACATCCCAGTTCCCTCCCAGTACATCCCAGTTCCCTCTAAGTACATCCCAGTACTTCACAGTTCCCTCCCAGTTCACTCCCAGTACACAACAGTTACCTCCCAGTACATCCCAGTACATCCTAGTAGATACTAGGACATTTCAAATCCCTGCTAGTTCCACCTGGTACAACCGAGTACAAGCCTGTACATCCTAGTTCCTCCACAGTACATCCCTGTGCATCCCCGCACATTGTAGTGCCTTCCAGTACATCCCAGGTCCCTCCCAGTTCACTCCCAGTACACAACAGTTACCTCCCAGTACATCCCAGTACATCCCAGTAGATCCTGGTACATCCCAAATCCCTGCCAGCTCCACCCGGTACAACCCAGTACAAGCCTGTACATCCTAGTTCCTCCACACTACATCCCAGGACATCCCAGGACATTGTAGAGCCTCCCAGTACGTCCCAGTTCCCTCCCAGTACAACCCAGTAGATCCTGGTACGTCCCCGTTCCCCGCACTGTACGTCCCCGTTCCCCGCACTGTACGTCCCCGTTCCCCGCACTGTACTGGGAGGACAACCGAGCCTGCGCAGTGACTGACATAGGGAACGAGCAAGTTTGTACCCATCACTAGACAAGACAATAATGACTATGTATGAGTATGTGAAATTTTCATCTATAAATTGTACGGGAAAGGTGCGTGAGGTACGCACGCCAGGAGGAGCGATCCCCCGTGCATCCGGCGCCGCGAATAAAGAATGCCTGCTCTTTAATACTAAATTGGTGTTGAGGAGTCGTTTCCGATTTTAACGCGTTTTTCGGTAACACAGGCAGTCAGATCAAGAGAGCCAGAGAACAACAAAACACCGACAGGCTACAGGACAGAGCAGGAGGAATAAAAAAAAAAAAAAAACGGAGCCAGAGCCAGGCAGAGAGAGGCGGAGAAAGAAAAAGGAGCCACAGGCTACAGGGCAGAGAGAGGGAGGACTGAAAAGACGGGGAGGCAGGGAGCCACTCAGAGCGAGACGGAGAAAAAAGGTGCGGGGGGGGCGCAAAAAAAAATAATTTTGCAGCAGGTAAGGAAAGAGAGGGGGCCGGGGGAGAGACAGGGAGGGCCCAGGACGTACAAGAGAGGCAACGGGGCCCCAGTGGCCCAGGACTCACCGCGACTCTCGCTCTCAGCGCTGCTGGCACAATTTAGCCGTTCAGATGCTTCTTTCCCCTCCTCTCCTCCCTGCCTCTTCTGCAGCTCCAGACTCTAGGCCGTCCTCCACCTGAAGAGAATACGTGGGTGTCTTACAGCTCTTACCAGATGAGGCTTCCTAGGCACGTAGCCTAGCTTGCTCGTGCACTACACGCCCGTACCCAACTCCGGGTTACGCGTACAGACCCTACGGTGCACGTTGGTGGCCTGGCCCGCTGCGGGCTATGAAGGGGGATCCTTCCTCCCCCACCTGCATGGACAGGCTCTCTCTTGCCTGCGGCAGGAAGGCAGCTGGCAGCCAGAGCACCTTCAGTTTCTTCTTCTTTACCTTTCGTTGGCGTCTCCAGCTTCAGCCGAGGCAGCTCCTGTCCGCAGCCGGGAAGGGCTTTGTCTATCCCTTTTCGGCCCTGCGCTGCGAGGACGGCGAGGACGGGCAGAGAGAAGCCACGCGAGCCTGAGACGGCCGCAGGCAACGGCATCCCCGGGGGAAGGACAGACAACCACGTCCTCAGCACGGTCTCTGGGAGAGGGAAAGAAGGAACAGCGACCGTCATTACCGTCGATCGACCCTGGCCAAAGCCTCTCCTTCCGCAGGGGCTTCTGGACACACCACTCCCTCCCCACGCTACTGCTAAGGGCCCCTGCGCCAAGGGGGAATCCAGTGCGCTTGAGGGACGGCTTGCTGCCTTCACGACAGGGCCTGGGGGCGGCCTAAGGCTATGCAGCACGCTTATGGGGAGGTGCCGGAGCTGGGGGTAGGCGCACGGGGCAAGGGGGGCCAGGGGAGGCTGAGCGGGACCTCCGGTGGGGCGGGGAGGCGGCCATCATCTGCGCCCTGGGCACGGGGAAAAGGTCATCGTCCTCCTCCTTTCCCTCTTCCCTTCTGTCAGCTCCCGGGGAACTCACCGCTTCTCGGGAAGCGGCCGCACCCGCAAGCCCCCAGTAATCAACACGAAGCCAACCCCAAAAATACACCTCGCGTACCGTACGCGCCACGGCCGCCCGGCACCCGAGCGCCGGAAGACCGCGCCTCCCGCCATGCCCGGCGAACCACGTGACAGGGCCGGCAGCCACTGCGCCAGGAATACAGCTCCCGGCATGCTCTGCGGCACAACCCGGCCGCCCGGTAGCCGCAAGGACTACAGCTCCCGGCATGCTCTGCGGCAGAACCCGGCCGCCCGGCGGCCGGTTTGATGCGGAGCCACCCAGCATCCCTGTGAGCACAGCTGCAGGCGCAACAGCAGTTACGCAGCCACAACTAGGCACTAAACAAAGGCTTTCCAACTCTGGAGGTCTAGAACAGGTAGACATTAGCACAGAAGCACAAGGGGCTCCGTCACCCTGCACAAATCTCCCCGTGCCTACACACGCACACGTTCAGAAGTTAGTTATCAGAAAACGCCCGACTCAGCCATTTGCCACAGTCACGAGACTCACGACATGATAACACGACATGACACGCGAGGTGGGCTCAGAGTTTTAAGGCAAGAAATACCTCCCACGCCCCCCACCCGAGATCTTTCAGGGTCCACACCTGCCATCGCCCCGCACCAAACCTACCCGGCCAAAGGCTTTCAGGTGGCCTGAAACACTGTACACAGAAAATAACCAGGGACAGACCTGCATTGTTCGGAAGCGAACGATGCCCGACCGGGGCTCCTCTGCGGGGCACGGAGCCCCCCGGCCCCGCCCGGAGACACACACCCGCCCCCCGCTGCCCGAACTCACCCACCAGCGCTCTCCGGCCCCCGGACACGGCCGCGCTGCTCTCTCAGGCGGCTGCCGCAGGCGAGGCTCGGGCACCGCCAGGCCTCCAGGCGTCCCGAGGGGCTGCCGGCCACCGCAGGGGATGGCTGCCGGCGGCCGGACCGCCGCGGCGCTCCCCGCCCAGCTCCGAGCAGGCTCCGCCGGCCGCGGGCTTCCCACGCCGGGCCGCAGAGGGGCCCCGGCACCGCACAGGGACGCCTCGCGACCCGGCCGCCACACGCACCGGCCCTTCGGCCTCCACACGCACCGCTCCCGCCCCCGCTCCGACGCGCCGCGCACGCGCCACCGGAAGCCCGAGCCCCGCGGGGCGGCCCTTAAAGGGCGGCCGGAAGGAACGGCCCCCACCGGCCCCGCCACCGCGCCCAGCCGGTGAGCGCCAGCGCCCCCTGCTGGCCGGGCCGCGCTCAGCTCGCGAGGGCGCCGAGGGCCGGGCGGGGCGGGACGCGCCGGCTCGGGGCCAGCGCCTTCTCGGGGCGAGCGGGAAACCCCTGCGGGCCCCGGTCACGGCCGGGCACAGCCGCGCGCCCTCCGAGAGCTGCTGAACGCGGCTGCCGCTCGTGACACATACCGAGCCGTCTGCGACGGGAGCGGGCAGAGGAGGAAGGGGCCGGCGGCCGCGGCGCCCTGGCCCCAGGCGGGGGGGGGGGGCTGGGGCCCGGGGGGCCGCCCCCCTACTCACAGGTCCCTCACAGTTCCCTCACAGGTCATCCCATGGACGGAACCGGGACCTACTGTGAGGCACTGGGAAAGAAGTGGGAGGAAGCCGGGACAGACCAATATAGCCCAGTATGGACTAGACCAATATAGCCCAGTATGGACTGGAGGGAACTGCGAGGGAACCACGAGAGAACCCCACAGAACAAACCATGGGGCACGAGAAGGCAGAGAATTAAGAATTAGGGACAGGGAGCCAGAAAAAAAAAAAGAAAAAAACCAAAGGGAGACAGAGAGCAAAAGGAATCGCAATGCGTACGGAGAGAAGAGAGAAACAATTCTAGCATAGGGTCACGGGGGAGCCAGGGACAGCAAGATGGAGAAAGGACAGAAGCTACAGGCTACAGGGCAGAGAGGGAGGAATTAATGAATAGACACAGAGAGATGGGCAGAAAGACATGGAGAAAGGCTAAAGATCACACGGCCTACAGGGAAGAGAGAAGAGAGGGAGGAATTTTAAAAACAGGGGCAAGAAGCCAGAGAGAGGGAGAGAGAAGCAACAATAAAATGGGGACAAGCCACAGGGCAGCGAGGAGGGAATCAATGAATAAGAACACGAGACCAAAGAGAACACAATGTAGAATGGAAAAAAGGAACAGCGGCCTACAGGGAAGGAGGAATTAAAGATCAGGGACTGGGAGGCAGAGACACACGAAGAAACAAGTGAAAAAAAAGAAAAAAACAAACCAACAGCAATGGGCTACAAAGACAGAGAGGGAGGAAATGAGGA
Source organism: Phalacrocorax aristotelis (assembly GCF_949628215.1). NCBI lineage: Eukaryota > Metazoa > Chordata > Aves > Suliformes > Phalacrocoracidae > Phalacrocorax > Phalacrocorax aristotelis. Next base: position 12,360 of record NW_027441357.1, read on the forward strand.
AATAAAACATCGCAGCAAGGAGCTGGACAGAGAGAGATGAGGACAAACAAATAGCACGGGTCCACGTGACAGAGAACGTGGAATTAGAACACAGAGAGAGGGAGCCGGACAGAGAGAGAGGCCGAGAGAAACATCTAGACAGGCTACAGCGGGCAGAGGCAGGAATTAAAACCTAGGGACAGGGAGCTGGACAGAGAGAGATGGAGGTCACAGGGAACAGCGGTGGCTGCAGGAAGAACAGGAATTCATGAATAGGGAAAGGGAGCTGGACAGAGAAGAACTCAGAAAGGCAAGAACAGTAGCAGGGTACAGAGCAGAGAAGACGAATTAAAAAGCACGGGGGGAGCGTTGAGGCAGACAGAGAGAGATTAAGAAAAAAGTCACGGGCTACGTGGCAAAGCAGGAGGAATTCAGAAACGAGGATGGGAACCAAGGGAGAGTGTGCTGGTGAAGGATAACGGGCATTAAAAGTGAGGGACGGGGAGCTGGGAAAAGCGAGGCAGAGAAAAACAGAATCACAGAGAGAATCACACAAAGCCAAAAAAGAAGAAACTGAACAACAGGAACAGGTGTAACCAAAGCGATGAAATCAACCAACCAGAGACGGTGTTCCATTACGGGAACATGGAGCGTACCAATCAGCGCACCTGTCGATCTGCATTTTAGTCCCTAGGCGATCGTTAATGTCAGCAGAACAACAGACAACGTGCTTCTGTCAGAAAAGGATGACAAAACGCGGTTTCGCTTAGCGGACTGAGAAAACTAGCCAAGACTGCCAAGAGTAAGAGCCGAGAAGCTAAAAGGTAATTCCGGCAGGGGGAGATCGCGACCACCGACTCACAGACCACCACCGACCCAAGTAACACCACCTACTCAGAAGAGAACAACGGAAGAGGACAACCGAGCCTGCGCAGTGATTGACATACGGAACGAGCAAGTTTGTACCCATCGCTAGACAAGACAATAATGACTATGTATGAGTATGTAAAATTTTCATCTACAAATTGTACAGGAAAGGTGCGTGAGGTACGCACGCCAGGAGGAGCGATCCCCCGTGCATCCGGCGCCGTGAATATAGAATGCCTGCTCTTTAATACTAAATTGGTGTTGAGGAGTCGTTTCCGATTTTAACGCGTTTTTCGGTAACAGTTTTGGCACCCCAGGTGGGAACCTGCTTTTGAATCTCGACAGATCCGTGGGATTGTGGGACCTGCAGCCGGCCCCGAGGAATTCTCCGGGAGAGCTTCCGATCCCCGGGCCAGAGAATTCTGAGCAAGATCCCCTGGATTGAGGTAAACAAGGCATTCTTTGAAGAAGAAACTTAGGTAGAATAATACGTGGGGTTAGTTTCCCACATAGGATAGGATAGCGGGTTTGAGTCCCACAGGCCTGCCCGTAAGGCGCGGCGAAAGCCACGCAGGGTCGGGGCCAAGAGGTGCCTCGGTTGGTAAGTCTCTGCTAGGCGAAAGCCTGTGGAGCGGGACCCGAGGGTAGGGGAGTCTTCAACAGGGGGTTGAAGTCTCCAGGGATATCTAGCAGGGGGCTACAGATCCCAGTGGCAGATTTCCAGTGAGACCTCTAACGGGGGTTGGAGTCCCTCTGACTACTATTTGTGATAGTGCACTATCACAACTACTAGTCGACTGGGAGACGGGAGCATTACTGAGTAGGAAACCTATCCCACAGAGAACACCTTTGCGATGTATTTTGAAGCACTGGAAAGACGTCGGGGGCGGTGACCCACTAACTCGGAAACCATTAATTGAATATTGCAATCATTGGTGGCCAACGTATCAATTGGAAGGTGGGCACAAATGGCCAGAACATGAGACATTGCAATATCGTACCATCTTGCAATTAATGTTGTTTTGTAAAAAGGGAAGGCAAACGGGAAGAAGTGGCATATGTTGATTTGTTCTTTACACCGTGGAATCATCCCGAGCAGCAGAAACAGCGTGAGGTATGTCCACAAGATTCTACGGCAATGTTTCTGAAAAGAGGAAAACGTGGTGAGAACTTGAAAGAGTGTTGCTCTACTTGTGATACTGGATACTTCGCTTGATGAAACTGACAAGAAAATAGTACTGAATACAGCCAGAAGGCAGGTGCAGGGAGCACATGCTAACGGGAATTTACAGAGAACAATGAATAAGAATTTTCCATCTACAAATCCCGAGTGGGACCCTAATCAGCCAGGACCCAGGGGAATGTTGACTAGATGTCAGAGAGAGATTTTATTTGGAGTAAGACAAGCAATGCCAAAAGCAATAAATTGGTCAAAATTTATGAAGTGAGACAAGAATTAAGTGAGTCCCCTTCAGCCTTTATGGAAAGACTGAAGGTGACCACCAGAAAATATACTCATTTGAACCCAGAAAAACCAGAAAAAGCAATTCAGCTGGTCTCTATATTCATAAGACAATCAGCCCCAGATGGGGGCGGGGGGAGAGAAAACAACCTTCAGAAACTAGAACAACCTGAATCCAGAGATCTGGGTTAAATGCTTGAAGTAGCTTGGCATGAAGGAGACCAGGGGAATCAACCCTAGCTGAACACCTGGTTACACTGAAGCTACGGAATGAAGAAATAGAATTTTTGGTAGATACGGGAGCCACTTATTTGGTATTGAATACACGTGAAGAGAAATTTGATCATAAATCAGTAGATGTTGCTAGCGCAACAGGGCAAAGAAAAATTAGCCCCTCTCAGAGCCATTAAAGTTTAAACTGGAGAAGCAATGGGCAACTCACCAGTTTCTGTCTATGCCTGAATGTCCACTGCCTCTGTTATGACGAGATCTATTAGGTCAATTAGATGCTCAAGTAACTTTTAAAGATGGAGAGATTAAATCACTAATACCAGAATCAAAAGCCACAGAGGCGAGAGCGTTTATGTTACAGGATTCCTCCAGGGAGGAACGGGTTCCCGAGGAAGTGGAAAACGTAGTAATTCCTTTGGTTTGAGCGAGCGGAGCTCCGGAGCGATCTAAGTGGGCAGAGCCGGTAAAAGTAACCTTAAAGCTTGGAGCCAAGCCCGTAAGACAAAAACAATACCCTATTAAGCGAGAGGCTCGAAAAGGATTACAGAAGTTAATTATAAAATTTTTCAGAATATGAGCTTTTAGTGGAATGTGAATCAGAATATAGTACTCCTGTGTCGCCAGTAAAGAAATCTAGAGGCAAAGAGTATTAGCTAGTTCACGATTTAAGGGCTATAAATCAGGTGGTCCAAGATATACATCCGGTAGTAGCTAATCCATACACTTTACTGACCTCTTTTAAAGGAGGAGCATAAATGGTTTACTGTACTAGATTTGAAGGACACCTTCTTTTGCATACCTCCAGGCATAAAAAGTCAAAGCCTATTTGCTTTGCAATGGGAAAGCCCCACCACAGAATGAAAGACACAGCTACCATGGACCGTACTTCCACAAGGATTTAAAAATAGTCCTACGATACTTGAGACTCAGCTGGCAAAAAAAAATTAGAGATATAGAAAAAACAGAACCCAGGGAGAGGCATCTTGTTACAGAATGCGGATGACATTCTGATAGCGGCACAAAGTAAAGAAAAATGTTTTGAAATTTTTAAATTTTCTGGGCCAAGGAAGATGCGGAGTTTCCAGAAACAAAACCCAAATAGGAAAAGAAGCAGCCATTTATTTAGGATTTGAAATATCTCAAAGACAAAGACAATTAGAAAGTGAAAAGAAAGAAACTATTTGTCAAATTCCCGAACCTAGCAGCCCGAAGGAACTGAGAGCTTTTCTGAAAACAATGAAATAGCATCAGCTCTGGATTCTGAACTATAGACTGTATGTAAAACCATTATTTGAGGCATTGAAAGACTCAAAAGGATAAATATTTAACCTGGACGCCCGGATGCCAAACGGCATTCAAAGAACTGAAAAGAGCCTCGATGATGGCCCCTGCATTAGGCCTACCTGATTTCGCTAAACCTTTTCAGTTGTTTGTCCACGAAAGACAACATTTAGCCCTTGGAGTGCTGACACAGCGACTGGGAACCTGGAAGAGACCTGTGGGCTACTTCTCCAAACAACCTGACCACGCGAGTAAAAGATGGCCTAGGTGTTTACGGGCAGGAGCAACAACAGCGCTGCCGATCCGGGAAGCCCCAAAGTTAACAATGGGACAGAAGATGACAGTATATGTCCCGCACATAGCGGTGACTGTTTTAGAACAAAAGGGGGGTCGTTGGCTATCCCTTAGCAGAATGTTGAAATATCAAGTTGTTCTGTTAGAACAAGACGATGTGGAATCGAAGACTACTGCTATACTGAATCCTGCTATGTTTTTAACAACAGAAAACCTTACGGACAATTTAGAACACGATCGCTTGCTAACTATTGAACAAGTCTATTCCAGCAGACCAGACCTGAGACACAAACCTCTGGGAAAATCCTGATCTGGAGTTGTTTACAGATGGAAGAAGCTCTGGGCGAGAAGAGAAGCGAATGGCCGGATATGCTGTCGTTATCGCCGCCGAGGGAATGGAGTCAGGGGTGCTGCCTGCAAACACCTCAGCACAGAAAGCAGCATTGGTAGCATTGAAGCGAGCTCTGCGAATGGCAGAAGGACAAAGGATAAATATCTAGACTGATTCCAAACGTGCATTTGGTGTGATCCACGATCATGGAGCTATTGGGAAGGAGAAAGGACTGCCATCAGCCCAAGAATCATCAATACAGCATAAAGAAGAAATTCTCCAACTTCCGGAAGACGTGCAGAAACCAAAAGAAGTGGCGGTAAAGCGTTGCAAAGCTCATCAATTTGGCCAGACGGCTGTAAACATAAGCAAACGACTGACCGATAAAGCTGCAAAGAGGACTGCAGAGCAAGGTATCCTTGCACTAGTACCAGTAAAACAGATCAGAATTCCAAAGTTGAAACCGAGATATAATAAATTGGATGAGCAATTAGCAGAACAATTGGAAGCATCACAAAACACAGAGAGATGGTAGGTAACACCAGAAAAACAAGTAATAACAACAGCCACCCCACAAGTTATGACAGAACTTGCAAAAGAAAACCATGAGCAAACACATTAGGCTGTAGGCGCTACGGTTTTGAGTTTAAAAACATCTGTAGCGTGTGTAGGCACGACAAGAATAGTTAAACCCATAGTAGCTAAGTGTCCAATCTGTCCTAGAAATAATCCCCTGAACCAAAGGAAACAACCTTTAGGAGTAACAAAACAAAAAATTCTCCCGGAAATTATTAGCAAATTAAGTTCTCTGAGTTACCCAGACAAAATAGATATAGCAGTATTTGTCAGTGCTGATTGACAAATTTTCTAGATGGCCAGAAGCTTTCTCGTGCTGCACCGACAAAGCTAGAGTAGTAGTTAAAACGTTGCTGAAGGAAATAATACCAAGATTTAGAGTGCCAACGGGAATGTCCTCTGATAGAGCACCACATTTTTTTGCAGAGGTACTTCAACAAATTAATAAAATTTTGGGTAGAAAATGGGACCTGCATACACCCTGGAGACCACAATCAAGTGAAAAATTTCAGAACATGAAGCAAACACTAAACTGACATAGTGGAATATTATTGATCTAGGATGGAAGTATTGAGAAAATTATTATTTCAGAACTTCCAAACAGGGGAAATGTAACCAAAGTGATGAAATCAACCAGAGACGGTGTTCCATTACGGGAACATGGAGCGTACCAATCAGCGTACCTGCCGATCTGCATTTTAGTCCCTAGGCGATCATTAATGCGAACAGAACAACAGACAACGTGCTTCTGTCAGAAAAGGATGACAAAACGCGGTTTCGCTTAGCGGACTGAGAAAACTAGCCAAGACTGCCAAGATTAAGAGCCAAGAAGGTAAAAGGTAATTCCGGCAGGGGGAGATCGCGACCACCGACTCACAGACCACCACCGACCCAAGTAACAGAAGAGAACAACGGAAGAGGACAACCGAGCCTGCGCAGCGATTTACATACGGAACGAGCAAGTTTGTACCAATCAGCAGACAGGACAATAATGAATATGTATGAATACGTAAAACATTGATCTACAAATTGTACGGGAAAGGTGCGTGAGGTACACACGCCAGGAGGAGCGATCCCCCGTGCATCCGGCGCCGCGAATAAAGAATGCCTGCTCTTTAATACTAAATTGGTGTTGAGGAGTCGTTTCCGATTTTAACGCGTTTTTCGGTAACACAGGGAGTCAGATCAAGAGAGCCAGAGAACAACAAAACACCGACAGGCTACAGGACAGAGCAGGAGGAAAAAAAAAAAAAAAACGGAGCCAGAGCCAGGCAGAGAGAGGCGGAGAAAGAAAAAGGAGCCACAGGCTACAGGACAGAGAGAGGGAGGACTGAAAAGACGGGGAGGCAGGGAGCCACTCAGAGCGAGATGGAGAAAGAAGGTGCGGGGGGGAAAGAGAGGGGGCCGGGGGAGAGACAGGGAGGGCCCAGGACGCACAAGAGAGGCAACGGGGCCCCAGTGGCCCAGGACTCACCGCGACTCTCGCTCTCAGCGCTGCTGGCACAATTTAGCCGTTCAGATGCTTCTTTCCCCTCCTCTCCTCCCTGCCTCTTCTGCAGCTCCAGACTCTAGGCCGTCCTCCACCTGAAGAGAATACGTGGGTGTCTTACAGCTCTTACCAGATGAGGCTTCCTAGGCACGTAGCCTAGCTCGCTCGTGCACTACACGCCCGTACCCAACTCCGGGTTACGCGTACAGACCCTACGGTGCACGTTGGTGGCCTGGCCCGCTGCGGGCTATGAAGGGGGATCCTTCCTCCCCCACCTGCATGGACAGGCTCTCTCTTGCCTGCGGCAGGAAGGCAGCTGGCAGCCAGAGCACCTTCAGTTTCTTCTTCTTTACCTTTCGTTGGCGTCTCCAGCTTCAGCCGAGGCAGCTCCTGTCCGCAGCCGGGAAGGGCTTTGTCTATCCCTTTTCGGCCCTGCGCTGCAAGGACGGCGAGGACGGGCAGAGAGAAGCCACGCGAGCCTGAGACGGCCACAGGCAACGGCATCCCCGGGGGAAGGACAGACAACCACGTCCTCAGCACGGTCTCTGGGAGAGGGAAAGAAGAAACAGCGACCGTCATTACCGTCGATCGACCCTGGCCAAAGCCTCTCCTTCCGCAGGGGCTTCTGGACACACCGCTCCCTCCCCACGCTACTGCTAAGGGCCCCTGCGCCAAGGGGGAATCCAGTGCGCTTGAGGGACGGCTTGCTGCCTTCACGACAGGGCCTGGGGGCGGCCTAAGGCTATGCAGCACGCTTATGGGGAGGTGCCGGAGCTGGGGGCAGGCGCACGGGGCAAGGGGGGCCAGGGGAGGCTGAGCGGGACCTCCGGAGGGCCGGGGAGGCGGCCATCATCTGCGCCCTGGGCATGGGGAAAAGGTCATCATCCTCCTCCTTTCCCTCTTCCCTTCTGTCAGCTCCCGGGGAACTCACCGCTTCTCGGGAAGCGGCCGCACCCGCAAGCCCCCAGTAATCAACACGAATCCAACCCCAAAAATACACCTCGCGTACCGTACGCGCCACGGCCGCCCGGCACCCGAGCGCCGGAAGACCGCGCCTCCCGCCATGCCCGGCGAACCACGTGACAGGGCCGGCAGCCACTGCGCCAGGAATACAGCTCCCGGCATGCTCTGCGGCACAACCCGGCCGCCCGGCGGCCGGTTTGATGCGGAGCCACCCAGCATCCCTGCGAGCACAGCTGCAGGCGCAACAGCAGTTACGCAGCCACAACTAGGCACTAAACAAAGGCTTTCCAACTCTGGAGGTCTAGAACAGGTAGACATTAGCACAGAAGCACAAGGGGCTCCGTCACACTGCACAAATCTCCCCGTGCCTACACACGCACACGTTCAGAAGTTAGTTATCAGAAAACGCCCGACTCAGCCATTTGCCACAGTCACGAGACTCACGACATGATAACACGACATGACACGCGAGGTGGGCTCAGAGTTTTAAGGCAAGAAATACCTCCCACGCCCCCCACCCGAGATCTTTCAGGGTCCACACCTGCCATCGCCCCGCACCAAACCTACCCGGCCAAAGGCTTTCAGGTGGCCCGAAACACTGTACACAGAAAATAACCAGGGACAGACCTGCATTGTTCGGAAGCGAACGATGCCCGACCGGGGCTCCTCTGCGGGGCACGGAGCCCCCCGGCCCCGCCCGGAGACACACACCCGCCCCCCGCTGCCCGAACTCACCCACCAGCGCTCTCCGGCCCCCGGACACGGCCGCGCTGCTCTCTCAGGCGGCTGCCGCAGGCGAGGCTCGGGCACCGCCAGGCCTCCAGGCGTCCCGAGGGGCTGCCGGCCACCGCAGGGGATGGCTGCCGGCGGCCGGACCGCCGCGGCGCTCCCCGCCCAGCTCCGAGCAGGCTCCGCCGGCCGCGGGCTTCCCACGCCGGGCCGCAGAGGGGCCCCGGCACCGCACAGGGACGCCTCGCGACCCGGCCGCCACACGCACCGGCCCTTCGGCCTCCACACGCACCGCTCCCGCCCCCGCTCCGCCGCGCCGCGCACGCGCCACCGGAAGCCCGAGCCCCGCGGGGCGGCCCTTAAAGGGCGGCCGGAAGGAACGGCCCCCACCGGCCCCGCCACCGCGCCCAGCCGGTGAGCGCCAGCGCCCCCTGCTGGCCGGGCCGCGCTCAGCTCGCGAGGGCGCCGAGGGCCCCGCGGGGCGGGACGCGCCGGCTCGGGGCCAGCGCCTTCTCGGGGCGAGCGGGAAACCCCTGCGGGCCCCGGTCACGGCCGGGCACAGCCGCGCGCCCTCCGAGAGCTGCTGAACGCGGCTGCCGCTCGTGACACATACCGAGCCGTCTGCGACGGGAGCGGGCAGAGGAGGAAGGGGCCGGCGGCCGCGGGGCCCTGGCCCCAGGCGGGGGGGGGGCGGGGCTGGGGCCCGGGGGGCCGCCCCCCTACTCACAGGTCCCTCACAGTTCCCTCACAGGTCATCCCATGGACGGAACCGGGACCTACTGTGAGGCACTGGGAAAGAAGTGGGAGGAAGCCGGGACAGACCAATATAGCCCAGTATGGACTAGACCAATATAGCCCAGTATGGACTGGAGGGAACTGCGAGGGAACCGCGAGAGAACCCCACAGAACAAACCATGGGGCACGAGAAGGCAGAGAATTAAGAATTAGGGACAGGGAGCCAGAAAAAAAAAAAAGAAAAAAACCAAAGGGAGACAGAGAGCAAAAGGAATCGCAATGCGTACGGAGAGAAGAGAGAAACAATTCTAGCATAGGGTCACGGGGGAGCCAGGGACAGCAAGATGGAGAAAGGACAGAAGCTACAGACTACAGGGCAGAGAGGGAGGAATTAATGAATAGACACAGAGAGATGGGCAGAAAGACATGGAGAAAGGCTAAAGATCACACGGCCTACAGGGAAGAGAGAAGAGAGGGAGGAATTTTAAAAACAGGGGCAAGAAGCCAGAGAGAGGGAGAGAGAAGCAACAATAAAATGGGGACAAGCCACAGGGCAGCGAGGAGGGAATCAATGAATAAGAACACGAGACCAAAGAGAACACAATGTAGAATGGAAAAAAGGAACAGCGGCCTACAGGGAAGGAGGAATTAAAGATCAGGGACTGGGAGGCAGAGACACACGAAGAAACAAGTGAAAAAAAAGAAAAAAACAAACCAACAGCAATGGGCTACAAAGACAGAGAGGGAGGAAATGAGGAAATAAAACATCGCAGCAAGGAGCTGGACAGAGAGAGATGAGGACAAACAAATAGCACGGGTCCACGTGACAGAGAACGTGGAATTAGAACACAGAGAGAGGGAGCCGGACAGAGAGAGAGGCCGAGAGAAACATCTAGACAGGCTACAGCGGGCAGAGGCAGGAATTAAAACCTAGGGACAGGGAGCTGGACAGAGAGAGATGGAGGTCACAGGGAACAGCGGTGGCTGCAGGAAGAACAGGAATTCATGAATAGGGAAAGGGAGCTGGACAGAGAAGAACTCAGAAAGGCAAGAACAGTAGCAGGGTACAGAGCAGAGAAGACGAATTAAAAAGCACGGGGGGAGCGTTGAGGCAGACAGAGAGAGATTAAGAAAAAAGTCACGGGCTACGTGGCAAAGCAGGAGGAATTCAGAAACGAGGATGGGAACCAAGGGAGAGTGTGCTGGTGAAGGATAACGGGCATTAAAAGTGAGGGACGGGGAGCTGGGAAAAGCGAGGCAGAGAAAAACAGAATCACAGAGAGAATCACACAAAGCCAAAAAAGAAGAAACTGAACAACAGGAACAGGTGTAACCAAAGCGATGAAATCAACCAACCAGAGACGGTGTTCCATTACGGGAACATGGAGCGTACCAATCAGCGCACCTGTCGATCTGCATTTTAGTCCCTAGGCGATCGTTAATGTCAGCAGAACAACAGACAACGTGCTTCTGTCAGAAAAGGATGACAAAACGCGGTTTCGCTTAGCGGACTGAGAAAACTAGCCAAGACTGCCAAGAGTAAGAGCCGAGAAGCTAAAAGGTAATTCCGGCAGGGGGAGATCGCGACCACCGACTCACAGACCACCACCGACCCAAGTAACACCACCTACTCAGAAGAGAACAACGGAAGAGGACAACCGAGCCTGCGCAGTGATTGACATACGGAACAAGCAAGTTTGTACCCATCGCTAGACAAGACAATAATGACTATGTATGAGTATGTAAAATTTTCATCTACAAATTGTACAGGAAAGGTGCGTGAGGTACGCACGCCAGGAGGAGCGATCCCCCGTGCATCCGGCGCCGTGAATATAGAATGCCTGCTCTTTAATACTAAATTGGTGTTGAGGAGTCGTTTCCGATTTTAACGCGTTTTTCGGTAACAGTTTTGGCACCCCAGGTGGGAACCTGCTTTTGAATCTCGACAGATCCGTGGGATTGTGGGACCTGCAGCCGGCCCCGAGGAATTCTCCGGGAGAGCTTCCGATCCCCGGGCCAGAGAATTCTGAGCAAGATCCCCTGGATTGAGGTAAACAAGGCATTCTTTGAAGAAGAAACTTAGGTAGAATAATACGTGGGGTTAGTTTCCCACATAGGATAGGATAGCGGGTTTGAGTCCCACAGGCCTGCCCGTAAGGCGCGGCGAAAGCCACGCAGGGTCGGGGCCAAGAGGTGCCTCGGTTGGTAAGTCTCTGCTAGGCGAAAGCCTGTGGAGCGGGACCCGAGGGTAGGGGAGTCTTCAACAGGGGGTTGAAGTCTCCAGGGATATCTAGCAGGGGGCTACAGATCCCAGTGGCAGATTTCCAGTGAGACCTCTAACGGGGGTTGGAGTCCCTCTGACTACTATTTGTGATAGTGCACTATCACAACTACTAGTCGACTGGGAGACGGGAGCATTACTGAGTAGGAAACCTATCCCACAGAGAACACCTTTGCGATGTATTTTGAAGCACTGGAAAGACGTCGGGGGCGGTGACCCACTAACTCGGAAACCATTAATTGAATATTGCAATCATTGGTGGCCAACGTATCAATTGGAAGGTGGGCACAAATGGCCAGAACATGAGACATTGCAATATCGTACCATCTTGCAATTAATGTTGTTTTGTAAAAAGGGAAGGCAAACGGGAAGAAGTGGCATATGTTGATTTGTTCTTTACACCGTGGAATCATCCCGAGCAGCAGAAACAGCGTGAGGTATGTCCACAAGATTCTACGGCAATGTTTCTGAAAAGAGGAAAACGTGGTGAGAACTTGAAAGAGTGTTGCTCTACTTGTGATACTGGATACTTCGCTTGATGAAACTGACAAGAAAATAGTACTGAATACAGCCAGAAGGCAGGTGCAGGGAGCACATGCTAACGGGAATTTACAGAGAACAATGAATAAGAATTTTCCATCTACAAATCCCGAGTGGGACCCTAATCAGCCAGGACCCAGGGGAATGTTGACTAGATGTCAGAGAGAGATTTTATTTGGAGTAAGACAAGCAATGCCAAAAGCAATAAATTGGTCAAAATTTATGAAGTGAGACAAGAATTAAGTGAGTCCCCTTCAGCCTTTATGGAAAGACTGAAGGTGACCACCAGAAAATATACTCATTTGAACCCAGAAAAACCAGAAAAAGCAATTCAGCTGGTCTCTATATTCATAAGACAATCAGCCCCAGATGGGGGCGGGGGGAGAGAAAACAACCTTCAGAAACTAGAACAACCTGAATCCAGAGATCTGGGTTAAATGCTTGAAGTAGCTTGGCATGAAGGAGACCAGGGGAATCAACCCTAGCTGAACACCTGGTTACACTGAAGCTACGGAATGAAGAAATAGAATTTTTGGTAGATACGGGAGCCACTTATTTGGTATTGAATACACGTGAAGAGAAATTTGATCATAAATCAGTAGATGTTGCTAGCGCAACAGGGCAAAGAAAAATTAGCCCCTCTCAGAGCCATTAAAGTTTAAACTGGAGAAGCAATGGGCAACTCACCAGTTTCTGTCTATGCCTGAATGTCCACTGCCTCTGTTATGACGAGATCTATTAGGTCAATTAGATGCTCAAGTAACTTTTAAAGATGGAGAGATTAAATCACTAATACCAGAATCAAAAGCCACAGAGGCGAGAGCGTTTATGTTACAGGATTCCTCCAGGGAGGAACGGGTTCCCGAGGAAGTGGAAAACGTAGTAATTCCTTTGGTTTGAGCGAGCGGAGCTCCGGAGCGATCTAAGTGGGCAGAGCCGGTAAAAGTAACCTTAAAGCTTGGAGCCAAGCCCGTAAGACAAAAACAATACCCTATTAAGCGAGAGGCTCGAAAAGGATTACAGAAGTTAATTATAAAATTTTTCAGAATATGAGCTTTTAGTGGAATGTGAATCAGAATATAGTACTCCTGTGTCGCCAGTAAAGAAATCTAGAGGCAAAGAGTATTAGCTAGTTCACGATTTAAGGGCTATAAATCAGGTGGTCCAAGATATACATCCGGTAGTAGCTAATCCATACACTTTACTGACCTCTTTTAAAGGAGGAGCATAAATGGTTTACTGTACTAGATTTGAAGGACACCTTCTTTTGCATACCTCCAGGCATAAAAAGTCAAAGCCTATTTGCTTTGCAATGGGAAAGCCCCACCACAGAATGAAAGACACAGCTACCATGGACCGTACTTCCACAAGGATTTAAAAATAGTCCTACGATACTTGAGACTCAGCTGGCAAAAAAAAATTAGAGATATAGAAAAAACAGAACCCAGGGAGAGGCATCTTGTTACAGAATGCGGATGACATTCTGATAGCGGCACAAAGTAAAGAAAAATGTTTTGAAATTTTTAAATTTTCTGGGCCAAGGAAGATGCGGAGTTTCCAGAAACAAAACCCAAATAGGAAAAGAAGCAGCCATTTATTTAGGATTTGAAATATCTCAAAGACAAAGACAATTAGAAAGTGAAAAGAAAGAAACTATTTGTCAAATTCCCGAACCTAGCAGCCCGAAGGAACTGAGAGCTTTTCTGAAAACAATGAAATAGCATCAGCTCTGGATTCTGAACTATAGACTGTATGTAAAACCATTATTTGAGGCATTGAAAGACTCAAAAGGATAAATATTTAACCTGGACGCCCGGATGCCAAACGGCATTCAAAGAACTGAAAAGAGCCTCGATGATGGCCCCTGCATTAGGCCTACCTGATTTCGCTAAACCTTTTCAGTTGTTTGTCCACGAAAGACAACATTTAGCCCTTGGAGTGCTGACACAGCGACTGGGAACCTGGAAGAGACCTGTGGGCTACTTCTCCAAACAACCTGACCACGCGAGTAAAAGATGGCCTAGGTGTTTACGGGCAGGAGCAACAACAGCGCTGCCGATCCGGGAAGCCCCAAAGTTAACAATGGGACAGAAGATGACAGTATATGTCCCGCACATAGCGGTGACTGTTTTAGAACAAAAGGGGGGTCGTTGGCTATCCCTTAGCAGAATGTTGAAATATCAAGTTGTTCTGTTAGAACAAGACGATGTGGAATCGAAGACTACTGCTATACTGAATCCTGCTATGTTTTTAACAACAGAAAACCTTACGGACAATTTAGAACACGATCGCTTGCTAACTATTGAACAAGTCTATTCCAGCAGACCAGACCTGAGACACAAACCTCTGGGAAAATCCTGATCTGGAGTTGTTTACAGATGGAAGAAGCTCTGGGCGAGAAGAGAAGCGAATGGCCGGATATGCTGTCGTTATCGCCGCCGAGGGAACGGAGTCAGGGGTGCTGCCTGCAAACACCTCAGCACAGAAAGCAGCATTGGTAGCATTGAAGCGAGCTCTGCGAATGGCAGAAGGACAAAGGATAAATATCTAGACTGATTCCAAACGTGCATTTGGTGTGATCCACGATCATGGAGCTATTGGGAAGGAGAAAGGACTGCCATCAGCCCAAGAATCATCAATACAGCATAAAGAAGAAATTCTCCAACTTCCGGAAGACGTGCAGAAACCAAAAGAAGTGGCGGTAAAGCGTTGCAAAGCTCATCAATTTGGCCAGACGGCTGTAAACATAAGCAAACGACTGACCGATAAAGCTGCAAAGAGGACTGCAGAGCAAGGTATCCTTGCACTAGTACCAGTAAAACAGATCAGAATTCCAAAGTTGAAACCGAGATATAATAAATTGGATGAGCAATTAGCAGAACAATTGGAAGCATCACAAAACACAGAGAGATGGTAGGTAACACCAGAAAAACAAGTAATAACAACAGCCACCCCACAAGTTATGACAGAACTTGCAAAAGAAAACCATGAGCAAACACATTAGGCTGTAGGCGCTACGGTTTTGAGTTTAAAAACATCTGTAGCGTGTGTAGGCACGACAAGAATAGTTAAACCCATAGTAGCTAAGTGTCCAATCTGTCCTAGAAATAATCCCCTGAACCAAAGGAAACAACCTTTAGGAGTAACAAAACAAAAAATTCTCCCGGAAATTATTAGCAAATTAAGTTCTCTGAGTTACCCAGACAAAATAGATAGAGCAGTATTTGTCAGTGCTGATTGACAAATTTTCTAGATGGCCAGCAGCTTTCTCGTGCTGCACCGACAAAGCTAGAGTAGTAGTTAAGACGTTGCTGAAGGAAATAATACCAAGATTTAGAGTGCCAACGGGAATGTCCTCTGATAGAGCACCACATTTTTTTGCAGAGGTACTTCAACAAATTAATAAAATTTTGGGTAGAAAATGGGACCTGCATACACCCTGGAGACCACAATCAAGTGAAAAATTTCAGAACATGAAGCAAACACTAAACTGACATAGTGGAATATTATTGATCTAGGATGGAAGTATTGAGAAAATTATTATTTCAGAACTTCCAAACAGGGGAAATGTAACCAAAGTGATGAAATCAACCAGAGACGGTGTTCCATTACGGGAACATGGAGCGTACCAATCAGCGCACCTGTCGATCTGCATTTTAGTCCCTAGGCGATCATTAATGCGAACAGAACAACAGACAACGTGCTTCTGTCAGAAAAGGATGAAAAAACGCTGTTTCGCTTAGCGGACTGAGAAAACTAGCCAAGACTGCCAAGAGTAAGAGCCGAGAAGCTAAAAGGTAATTCCGGCAGGGGGAGATCGCGACCACCGACTCACAGACCACCACCGACCCAAGTAACAGAAGCGAACAACGGAAGAGGACAACCGAGCCTGCGCAGCGATTTACATACGGAACGAGCAAGTTTGTACCAATCAGCAGACAGGACAATAATGAATATGTATGAATACGTAAAACATTGATCTACAAATTGTACAGGAAAGGTGCGCGAGGTACGCACGCCAGGAGGAGCGATCCCCCGTGCATCCGGCGCCGCGAATAAAGAATGCCTGCTCTTTAATACTAAATTGGTGTTGAGGAGTCGTTTCCGATTTTAACGCGTTTTTCGGTAACACAGGGAGTCAGATCAAGAGAGCCAGAGAACAACAAAACACCGACAGGCTACAGGACAGAGCAGGAGGAATAAAAAAAAAAAACACGGAGCCAGAGCCAGGCAGAGAGAGGCGGAGAAAGAAAAAGGAGCCACAGGCTACAGGACAGAGAGAGGGAGGACTGAAAAGACGGGGAGGCAGGGAGACACTCAGAGCGAGATGGAGAAAGAAGGTGCGGGGGGGGGGGGGGGGCGCAAAAAATAAAAGTAAATTTTGCAGCAGGTAAGGAAAGAGAGGGGGCCGGGGGAGAGACAGGGAGGGCCCAGGACGCACAAGAGAGGCAACGGGGCCCCACTGGCCCAGGACTCACCGCGACTCTCGCTCTCAGCGCTGCTGGCACAATTTAGCCGTTCAGATGCTTCTTTCCCCTCCTCTCCTCCCTGCCTCTTCTGCAGCTCCAGACTCTAGGCCGTCCTCCACCTGAAGAGAATACGTGGGTGTCTTACAGCTCTTACCAGATGAGGCTTCCTAGGCACGTAGCCTAGCTCGCCCGTGCTGGAGCTGGGGGCAGGCGCACGGGGCAAGGGGGGCCAGGGGAGGCTGAGGGGGAGCTCTGGTGAGCTGGGGAGTCGGCCATCTTCTGCACCCAGAAGCTGCAGGGGGAAAAGGTCATCATCCTCCTCCTCCTTTCCCTCTTCCCTTCTATCAGCTCCCGGGTAACTCCTAGGGCTGCCCTCACCCGCTCGCCTTTAGCATACCAGAAGCCTGCCTCGGCGGGTCATTTGAAGCTTCCCATCCCACCAGCCCCAGTAGTACAGGCACACAAGGAGATACCCCTGCACCCACCAAAGGGGCTCGCTCACCTCGCCGGCAGCCCTAGGCCTCACCCGACACAGGGAATCGTGTCCGACACACCACCACGCTGCAGCAGGAGCGGAGGAGGCCTTTCCTTACCAGGAAGCAGCAACGAGCACGGCGGCATCACCTCGCAGGCACTGCAGCATCGCAGGGCTGTTACCTGCGGAGAGAGCAATGGGGATCACAGGGACGCCACCGCGCGTGCACGGCTCCCGGGCTCAGTACCCAATTCTGGTCGCTGGGCAGCAGCATTATCTGAATTACTCTTCTCGATTAATACCATCCAGAAACCGTAACTTGGCTGCATCCACAGAGCTTCTATTCCTCTGCACCTTTCCCCCTCGCAGCCCCAGCAGCGCCGTTCATTGCCTCTGCACCAAACAGCAAAGTGTCTCGAGGGAGGAGAAGCAGCACAGCAAACCTGGGGAACAAGGTTGGGTTCCCACCCCCGCAGAATAAGCCCCAGGAACTGCTTGTAGGCATGTGGCATCAGGGTTGTGATCGGGTTTTGGTTTGGTTTTCTTTTTTTTTCCCCCGCCTTCTTTACATAATGTAATAATTGGGGTTGCTTTTCCAAACTACTGAGTTCTGTGGGGATTTTTTGTGCTTTTGCCCTACAAAAAATGGTCATTTTCACTTTCGGTTTTGTGCATGAGAATGGTTGGTGGGTGCTTTTAGGTTGTTGTTCCTTCCCCCCACCCCCTTTTTTTTTTCCTTTCCAGCCGCACAAATCCAGCTGGAGTTGGCTTTCCCAGAAGCCCCAAGTTGTTTTCTTTCCACCAGAATTCTTCCTGTATTTTCACCCCTCATTGCAGGCCCAGAGTCAAGGGGTTTGAGGTATTTTTGTGCCCAGGCAGCAGCTCCCAGGCTGCATAAGCAGCCCCACAGGGGGAAGTCCCCGTTTGAGGGAATCGGCCCCAAATTGGGATGGGAAAGTGAAGAGAAGGAGAAAAAACCCTGAATAACCTGAAAAAGAACACCTACTCCAGCCCACCAAGCACCGGTCACCTTGCCTGACTCACCTCCAGGGCCCACATCACGCTCGGCTCATCGCTTAGCACCCTCAGATCACAAAAAAAAAAAAAAAGAGTAAAACCCATAATGGAGCCCTATAGCCATCAGTCACATCTTCCCTCCAGTACTACACACAGACTCACCTTCTTACAGCGCTCCCCTGGGCTCTCCTCCGTTGCCCTGCACGACTCATCCATCTGCACCTGGAAAAACAGTGTTACTGAACAAGTCACCTGGAGGCACAGCAACAGCTTAACCATTCCACAGCTCCTGCGCCCACGTAGGAATACCATCTAGAGCCCAACTACAGCCTGCCGTTAAAGGAAATGCATTAAATCAAACGTTAAGCCCTCGCACATACAAGCCGGAACAGCAAAAACACGGCACGCTCGCGCACCCAGGGCGCAGCCCGACGGAGGTCCACGCGCACCTCGCCGGTTTGATGCGGAGCCACCCAGCATCCCTGCGAGCACAGCTGCAGGCGCAACAGCAGTTTCACCTACACCCATCTCGGCGCGCAGCGCTTCTGAAGCTTTAAGCTGAAAGCCCTACCTTGACGCTTGGCCACACTAGAAGCGAGCCGTAGCTAGGACTCCACAGAAACACAAATTGCACACCCACAGCGGCGACAGCCTTGCAACTACTTAGACCAGGAACAACAGAGGAAAGTAAAACGGCTTCATCACCCGCACAGGAAAAGCGGCAGACGGAGGCAAAGGGTCAGCATTCATAGCCCTTACAGAACACAGGCGTTCTCTCTCCTTCCATTCCTAAACCCATCCCTTAGGTCTAAATATCGCAGCCCTGCTGTGGCAATAGCGAGAGCGGGGAACGAGAGCCCTGCCGCCGGCCATTTGTGCGGCAGGACACAAAAACAGAGGGACATGTTTTGCCACACACAACCCTGAATCTCCTGAAAAGTTATGTTTACCAAAAATAGGCATTTGGAACATATTGCCAAAAACAAAACATTCGGCAATAAAACTTTTATGTGTTTGACACCCGCACATTTTTTGGGAACTTGCTATTTGCTTCCTGGTTTTGCTGGTCTTCCCTCAGAAGTTCTACCTGCAGCCAAGTTATTCATTCCCACCCGCCCGACCGGTTCAAGCATTCACCTTCCTGGTATTACCAGCACATTGAGACACAGGCGAGGAACTTAACTGCTCTTCTAAAACTATCCAAATGACAATTACAGCCCTGAAAGAGGAGTGGAAGAGAAGAACAGGAGAGATCAGGCAGCAAAAATGCTCTGCAGGCTGCTGCCAGCCAACACTGCACTCTTTTGTTAAAGCCACCCCGCCCCCCCAAATGCAAACAAAAAAACCCCCCATGACTTCATGAAGTGCGTGGGTTTTT
Organism: Phalacrocorax aristotelis; assembly: GCF_949628215.1. Classification (NCBI taxonomy): domain Eukaryota; kingdom Metazoa; phylum Chordata; class Aves; order Suliformes; family Phalacrocoracidae; genus Phalacrocorax; species Phalacrocorax aristotelis. Next base: position 31,457 of record NW_027441357.1, read on the forward strand.
TTTCTTTTCAGTAGTCCTTTTGGAGCTCATCCCTGTCTCAGCATCTTGTCTTGTCAGAGCATGAAGTGCAGATGATCTGTATCCCGATGACATTTGCATGGGATGAATACATTTTCAGAAATAGACCCGATCCGTGAGACTCCTGTCACCTTTGTGGTTTTAATAATCGTAACTCAATTTTATCGACTGACACACTTGTGAGAAAACTAATTAACTTGAAACGTAGCCTCTCCTCGGGGAAAAAATGTGTTAGACACCAAATGAAACCGATTCAGAGCTCCAAACCACGATGGAGCCGATAGAGCTGTTGTGACTTAGTTTGTATGTTTAATTAATTGGTTAATAACTCTTCTAAGCAGCGCAGAATGAAGAGCTGGACCCAAAGAGGGTGCGCTGCGCTGGATCCAAAAAGCACCCTTCCTCCAGAGACCCGCCTCAGGTGGCGAGTTCGCTCTGGTGCATGCCGGCCTCCCGAACTTCGGGGTCCGATGTGACCGGACCCCCACCTCCGGGGAGGGTCCTCGTACCCTGCCCAACCCTTGCTTTCCCCTGCAGCCCCGATGCCCCCACGCCACCCCCACAAGCAGCCAAACCGGCTTCTGCTTTTGGCCCCCAAACCAGCTCACTTTGGGACCGGTTCTGAGCCAAAAAGCCCAGCTGCTGAGCCTGTTCTCAAGTCCCAAAAGCGCAGCACTTGACCTCTGCTCCTCAGCCCAAAACCACACCACTTAGTCCCCTCGCTCAGGCCCTCAAAACGCACGACTCGATCTGTTTCAGGGCCCCGGCGTCAGCCACAGGAGCCTGCTCTCAAGGCCCAGGAACAGAAGAGCTGTGCTCTCCACGCTCAGGGACCAAACCAGCTGAATCTGGCTGCGTCCCGGTCCCCTCCGCAGTCCCCACGGGCAACGCTCAGGGCCGCGGAGAGCGCAGCCACCCCGCAGCCCTGCACCCCCACGGCCCACGCGGGCACTGTCGGGGAGGCCTTGGGAACTGAACTGCGCGGGCCCGGCCCCGCACCCCGGCGGGGCAGCCCAGCGCCGGCCCGGCAGCGCTTTCTTCCTGCTCTCGCAGGCCTCGTTTCCCCGGCAGCGCCGGGCCCGCACCCCAACCCCACAGGGGGCCGGGCCCGGCCCGCCTCCAGCAAACCGCGGCGGCAGCAGCCGGGGTCCCTGCCTGCCTCGCGGGCAAGGGGGGACCCGCCCGGCACCGCAGGAGCCCCCGCCGGGGTCGCCGCCGCCGCCGCCAGACCCCGAAGAGGAGCAGTCGAGAGCCGGGTGGGGCTGCCCCTACTCCCCGGGGACGGGCACGGGCTCGGCCCCAAAACCCAACCACCGACCCACGACAGCGCTCGGCCCGGGGCCGCTGCTGCCCGCACCCCGCCGCCCCCCCGGGGGCTCCGCGGACCGGGAGACCCCACAGCCCAAACCCGCCGACCCACAGCGCGCCCGGCCATGCGGCTCCTCACCTGCTCTGGCGCGGCTCCGGCTGCCCCACGGCCCGGCACGGAGCCGAACCCGGCCACCGGACCATCCGCCAACCCCCCCAACCCCCGGACGCTCCGGGACGGTTCTCGTCCCTTTTCGCTCTGACGCCTCGAGCCGAGCCGGCCCCGCTCCTCCGAGCTACCGGCGGTGCCCGCTCTGCTGCTCGGGGCCGGGCCCTGTTCTCGCCCGGACGCGAGAAGCCGCTCCGGGGTCTTCTCGGTGCGTCCAGCCCCGTGCCGTGCCGGAGCGGGGAGAGCCGGGTACGAGCGCGGAGCCCTGGGGCAGGGGTTGCCCCAGTGCCGCCGACGGTGTGTGGGGGGGTGTCGTCGTCCCCCGCCCCACGCGGGGGGCGCACACACGGTACACCCGCGGGCAGGGGCATCCCCGGGGAGCCGTGCGGCCGGGCTGCGCCGTAGGAGGGGAAGGTGATGTTGGTTTCCCATTTTCCCCGCAAACTGATCCTCCCCCCCGGCCCCCCTTTCCCGCGCGTTACAGCCCGCGAAAAAGCTTTTAACAACCCGATCGACAACACTCCCTTTATCCCTCTTCCAGCAGCAGCAGCAGCAGCAGCGAGAGATTAAGGCAACTGCAGCAGAGGGGAGGAAGGCAAGGAGAGCCTTTTCAAGCAAGGGCAGGACAAAATGCACGGCGTGGACAGGCACAGGAGAGGCTGCATTATCTGGAAAGCACAACGCCTGCCCAAGGGCAGAAAATAAGGAACGAATTGTTTCCAAGGAGCTGCAGCAGACGAATCACCTTTTTCTTTATTGCACTCCTGCCCTTTGTTATCCAAAGCGATAGGCTTCACCACCGGGCAGAAAATAGCTGCCTAGATTTACACGGACAACCAGAAACAATCAAGCCACCCAGCAAGAAGTTCGCAGCAGAGGTATAACCCATCAGCAGCTAAAACATTTGTTACGCAGGCACAACTAGGCACTAAACAAAGGCTTTCCAACTCTGGAGGTCTAGAACAGGTAGACATTAGCACAGAAGCACAAGGGGCTCCGTCACCCTGCACAAATCTCCCCGTGCCTACACACGCACACGTTCAGAAGTTAGTTATCAGAAAACGCCCGACTCAGCCATTTGCCACAGTCACGAGACTCACGACATGACACACGAGGTGGGCTCAGAGTTTTAAGGCAAGAAATACCTCCCCCACCCCCCACCAGAGATCTTTCAGGCTCCAGACCTGCCATCTCCCCGCACCAAACGTAACCGGCCAAAGGCTTTCAGGTGACCCAAAACACAGTACACAAAAAATGACCGGGGAGAGCCCTACATTGTGGAAAAGCGAACGATGCCCGACCGGGGCTTCTCTGCGGGGCCCGGCCCCCGCCCCGCCCCCGGCCCGACCCGCACGGAGATACCCCCCGGCCCGCGCCAGGCCTCACCTCACACGGAGACCCACCCGCTGCCCGAACTCACCCACCAGCGCTCTCCGGCCCCCGGACACGGCCGCGCTGCTCTCTCAGGCGGCTGCCGCAGGCGAGGCTCGGGCACCGCCAGGCCTCCAGGCGTCCCGAGGGGCTGCCGGCCACCGCAGGGGATGGCTGCCGGCGGCCGGACCGCCGCGGCGCTCCCCGCCCAGCTCCGAGCAGGCTCCGCCGGCCGCGGGCTTCCCACGCCGGGCCGCAGAGGGGCCCCGGCACCGCACAGGGACGCCTCGCGACCCGGCCGCCACACGCACCGCTCCCGCCCCCGCTCCGACGCGCCGCGCACGCGCCACCGGAAGCCCGAGCCCCGCGGGGCGGCCCTTAAAGGGCGGCCGGAAGGAGCGGCCCCCACCGGCCCCGCCCCCGCGCCGGACCGCCCCCGCGCCCAGCCGGTGAGCGCCAGCGCCCCCTGCTGGCCGGGCCGCGCTCAGCTCGCGAGGGCGCCGAGGGCCGGGCGGGGCGGGGCGGGACGCCCCGGCTCGGGGCCAGCGCCTTCTCGGGGCGAGCGGGAAACCCCTGCGGGCCCCGGTCACGGCCGGGCACAGCCGCGCGCCCTCCGAGAGCTGCTGAACGCGGCTGCCGCTCGTGACACATACCGAGCCGTCTGCGACGGGAGCGGGCAGAGGAGGAAGAGGCCGGCGGCCGCGGGGCCCTGGCCGCAGGCGGGGGGGGGGGGCTGGGGCCCGGGGGGCCGCCCTGCTGGGTCACTGCCCTGCGCCGCACCGCGCTGGGGGCTGGGGCCCGACCGGCGCCGGGCGACCGGGGGCAGCCACGAGCAGGGGGCCTGAGCTTAGCCACGGCCTGCAAAACACCCCGAAGCGTGAGACGCTGCAAGGCCAAGGTGGTCCTTGGCAATGGGGGCGCCTGGGCTCGGCCTCCGCCTTACCTGTCCTGGGTCTGCGTGGCGTTCCAGGGGAATGGTGTTTTCCTTGTGCGGAAGGTGGGCTGGCCGTTCGGCCGTGCCCCGGCCGTTACCGATCCTGCCAAAGGCGCTCGCACGCTCTGGCCCATTACTGCTGCGGTACCGCGCCGTAGCAGAAAGGTGTTGTGTTTTCTCACAAAAAGCCTCCTATGGTCAGTTGAAGAAATAACCTCCTTCCGTGGCACTGACTCTTCGTACAGTCCATAGCCGGCTTTCGGCTTTTGTCTTTACAGCATTCAGTTTGCTTTCTGCCTAGCTTTCTACCTGCTGTGAAACATTTGGATGGTTTTTTCTTGTTGGTTTTTTTTCCCCCTACTTGCTCCACAACTCCCACACCAACCACCCAGCGCGGCTCGCCTTTCAGCCCCCAGACCCAGGAGCCTTGCCCTGGGACGGCCCTTACATGTCAGCAGAGTTGTTCCAGCTCTCACCCTGTCCCTACCCAGCTGAGGACGTCTGTGTCCGTGGGAGACACCCAGACACTCCCCCTGCAGCGTGGCAGCCCCCTGCCCCGTCAGTGAAAACTGCGGCAATATCGGCTAAGTTTAAAAGCGTCGGCAGGAGGTGCAGAATACGTAAATAAAGCGGCGGTTGGCTGCCGGGTATGGGTGCAATATAAATACATTTTGTTTATAGGCCTTCGTGCCTATTCAGCGTTGAACGGCACCGCAGCCCACCCAGCCCGGGGCTCGGAGAAGGGTCTCTCCAAGGGCACAACCTAAGGCAGCGCAGGAAGCCCAGCTGCCACGCTCCCAGTCGCTACGGGACGCTCGCTTACAGTTACACTAACGAGGGTACGGATGAGGCTGGAACTAGCAGAAATGCTGACTCTTCTGGCCTTTTATTCGTGGAAGGTACAGCGCGCGAGCCTCGGCGGCTCACAGGAGAAGCGTGCAGTGCTGCCTGACTCTCATTCTCAGCTCACGTACTACTGCCAAAGCTCCTGCCCTGTGCTGTGCCAGATGCCGGCTGGCGTGAGCGCCTGGGCTCCTGAGGGACCCCCTTGTCCTGAGAGCCAGAGGTACTCACTTCCCTTTGCATGAGGCCTGTAGGAGATATACCCTGCAATTTTAAAAATCTGTATCAAACGTGGCAGACTCAAAAGAGGGCATTTTTAAAAAGGCAGGTTTGTTTTCTTTGTTAACTTTACGATCTACAGCCTAGCAAAGAGCTCCCTTTCAGTGTCAGTCGCTTGGCTTTCTCCCCTACTGACGAGGTCCCAGCCTCCCGGTGAGATCTCGCTGGAGATATTCTGAGTTTCCCTCGAGTACGTGGCTGCCCTGGCCCGAGGCCAGCGAAGAAGCTGACTTTGCCCGTGCCTGAATCAGCAACACGTCCAGCAGGCGACTTGCAGAGCCCAGGGAACCCTCGTAAAGAGGTTTGGGGGTGGGGCGCGCCACATCTGCGGCATCGGCCGTGGGAAAGGACCGGCGCAGTAAAACAGGTGGGTGAAACCGCGGTCCGCGCCAATACGTGCTGCTGCCTGGGGCATCGCTTTGCTGCGGGTCAAGTCAGATGCTCTCTGTAAGAGTCAGTCAGGGTAAAGGCAGCAGCAGATTTCTTTTCTGCTCATTTTAACAAAGGCTGGACGGAGCCCATAGAGGAAGGCACTACGCGTCTTGCTGGGTTGGTTTCCCTGCCTTCTCGTAAGCTGTCGCGGAAACTTGCACGAGCAAAGCCTGTGCAAGCTGATGACAGCCACACACGGTTGAAGAGGGAGCAGATGGTGAGAGCAGAGGTACGCGCTCAGGCTGTGCGCTGGAAGCTAATGCTAATGCTGCAAAATAAAGAGTGGATTTTCTTTTTTGGGTTTAGGTGAGCGCTAAACATGACATGTGCGTATGTGCGTGTGTCTCTCGCAGGTTTTTGTCATACACCCCACCCTCCCACCCCAAAAAAACAACCCACACATGCCACGCGTTAAACAGTGGTTTTCCGTTGTACTTAGAAGTGCTTACATAGGTGTGTTGGTTTTTTTCTTTTTTATTTTTTAATGCAGAAACAGCAATACGATAGATTTAATACAGCTAGCAATTAGATGGGTGTAGCTTTAGAGCGTCGGCTGTTTACAAAGCAACCGCACACCTTCTTTAACTCACAGTTTAAACAAGTAAACTTGCAGTGCATCACACGTGCTTTGTACAGTCACGTTCCACACGGCAGGCCAGATGCTTCACCCTGCCTTGTCCTTGTTGCCCCGACTCCAACGGGACCGCCGAGGCCATCCTGGGGACAGCGCCGCTTTCTAGCAGCTGGGTTGCTTGCCTGGACGCCCCACAGACAAAGAGTCATTTCCCCACTGAACCTCTTCTCAAATAATTTCCTAGCCCTGCAGGCCCCACGTCCTTTGGTTCATATTTCCTTTTTTCCGGGCTTGATGCACAGGACCGACGATTTCCAGAAATAGAAACAGAGGCTGATTCAGTCCAGGCTCAACATTCTCTGACCTAAACCAAACTGTCTTCGAAGAGATAGCTGTACCGTAGGCACCACCTCGGGAACAGAAGTTGCCCTGTCATAAAAAAAAAAAAAAAGAAGGAAAACAAGGCATTTCAGGCTGAGGAGGCTGAGCGGTGTGCTGGGGGCGGTGGGGGTTGGAAAGAAACAGTTCAGACGATTAGAGCGAGCTTAGCATTGCAAAGCGTGCCATTATTTTTAATTTGGCAGTCAGAAGACAATAGATTCTGACACTGATTTCCTGTGTGCTGCGGGAGTTCTCTCCTCAGCATTCCTGTGCACCATTTTACTTTTGTGTCCCGTCCGCTTCGCTTTTGCGCTGTAGCTCTCCGGTTCTAGCTACGCTTCCCACCACCCCCATTACTCTTTGACAAGCCCAGCTCTCACTGTGCTTCCCTTCCCTTCCCTTCCCTTCCCGTATGCGCGTGCAGGGAAAAGCCCGCGCGTCTGCCACTACAGGACACGCTCTGGGAGGCAGGAGAGATGACGACGCTCCCTGACAGAGGACACAGCTGAGGGGCGGTCCGCCGGGGCTGGGGAGATGGCAGCACCTTCCCTCAGCTGCCCCATCCGAGCACAGGTGCAGGTGAGCACTGAGGAGAGACAAGCAGGCAGGAGCCGCAGAGCGAGAGAGAAAATAAAATTCACGGGTGGGTGCTACTTGCGTCTCATTTTTAGCGCAAGGGATGAATTCTCAGCACATTCTTGGAGCTGCCCCTTTGGGACTCACGGAGAAGAGGGAGGTTGGCCACGCGGTGCAGCCCAGCTCTGCTTCCCCTAAATGGTTTTACTGTTCAGGTGTTGCCCTAATCTGGCCGGTACCCCTGCAAAGAGTTTGGGATTTCTGCTGCCTCTCCGGGCCAGCCGCAGACCCTGACTTCATCGCAGCGAATGACCCTGCGCTCGTCAGAGCGGTTGCCGAGTCACATCCCGCTGCCTTCCCTGCAGAACCGGTGACCCTTTTTCAGCCCTTGCCCCCTCTTCTCTCCGCTCGTTGCCCATCCCTTTATCAGTGCCGGCACCGATCCTGCCTCCAGCTCGCCCTGTCTCCACCTGCGAGCGCCCAACAGGAGCTAAATGTCTCCTCAAGGACGCACGGAAGAGACGCGCAGGTAACCCAGCACAGACCCCCTGCAAACATCTTCTTTCCATTTTCTTTCCTCTCCTGACACGAAGAGATGACTTAGGAAAAAGCGTACTGCTCACACTTCACCTGCACTGCTTCTACTTTCACTTTCGCTCTCCTTGGCAGTAATTAATAGCGGTGGCTGGGGGGGCTGGGGCATTCCCCCAAAGCGGCTGCAGTTACATCCGGGCGGTTGTGGCACTCCATTAGCTCTGTAGTTTTTAAATCTAAATCTTCTGGAATTGTTAGTTCTGCTCAGGAATCACCCGTACCTGCAAATTTTCTTAATAGCTACGCTTGACCCCAGCCACTGTTTAACAGCTCACCTTTATTTCTCTTCATTTAAGAACCTAAAGCTTCGTTTACTGCTTGGGTTGGAAGCAGGAGCTGTCGCTGCCTCTGAACTTTCTAACAGCCCTGTTACAATTTCAGTACTACCCGCTCCCAATTTAGCTTTCCGGGTCGATTTTCATTCTAGATTCGAAAATTTCCTTATTTTGTTTCTGATCAGGAGTCATTAATGCCTGCAGTTGATTTAGTAACGGCTGTATTTAGATTGAGCTATTAATGACTCGCAACTCTATTTATGGCATAAAAAAGGACTGCCTTTATTTTTTTTAACTACAGATTAGGAATAATGACTGCCTGGTTTGTTCAGTAATAGGTGTGATTAAATTTAGTCACGACTCCTCCCTAAATAATATGTATTTATTTGCACTCTAACAATTTAACCTTCCCTTTACCGGCCAGGGGCACCGACAAGTGCCCGTGCGTACCTCCGCTCCCCCTGCGCCGGCTCCCCAGGGAACAGCCTCTTACCCTGACCAGAGCCTGCAGCGGCCCGTTGTCATCCCAGCTCCTCGCCCTCGAGAAAGCGGCCGCCTGAAGCGGCGGCAGCTCCGCTGCTGCCCAGAGGGGACGGAAATGGCGCGGGGTAAAGCTCTCCGGGCCGCCTGCGTCCCGCGCGGAGGCGGTGACCTCAGCAGCCTGTACGCTGTTGGGGCCGAGCCAACAACCTGAGGAGGAGCCGCAGGGCGTAGCTGTTTCTGCAACAACCACGCTTTCCCGCCTGGCTGGACAAGAAAGCGGGGCCTGCGGGGGCCTGGAGAGGCAGCATCGCTGCAGGTTGTGCCACGGCTGTTGAGAGGCCAAGGCAACACCTGAAACAGTGAACGGCACAACTAGTGAAAACCCCCAAGGTTCCGGGTTCAGTAAAGACAGGAATTGCAGCAGCACAATAAAATGATCTCACGAGGGGAAAAAAAACAGCAAAGCAAAAACCAAACCCCAAACAGAACACCATACCACTAACCCGTCTCACCGCCCCCTCAGCGCCCAAAACAGCATCCTGGGAGAAAAAAAGCAAAGCAGGCCACAAGGGACCTTTCTAGTACAGATGCCGCCAAAGAGTGCCAAGCTCTGGAATCCTTACCTCAGGCAACGCCTCCGCTTCTCTAAACGCCAGAGCACGCCTGCCCGGGGGGCTGAGACAGCCCCAAAGCTGCGACCGCCCGAGGGAACACGGGAGCACCGACGCCAGAGAAGCCCAGGGCCAGAGCCGGGGCTCTTCCACCCCCGGGCCCCGCCCCCGCCCTTCCCACAGCGCCCCGCGAAAGGGGCGGGCCGAGCCCCCCGGGGGGTGAAGGCCCCGGGAGCCGTACGAGAGCCGCCTGGAGTTCCCGGCACGGGAGGGAGGGGGGAGAGAAAACACCCAAACCGAGCCCCCCGAGCGGAGCAAACACAGGCTCGGGCTGTTGCCGGGGGGCGGGGCCTGTCGCTAAGGGGAGAGAGCCGGCACCGCCCCCCGGGCCGTTGCCGGGGGGTGGGGCCTGTCGCTAAGGGGAGAGAGCCGGCACCGCCCCCCGGGCCGTTGCCGGGGGGTGGGGCCTGTCACTAAGGGGGTGTGTCCAAAGGGACGCTGGCAATGCCCCTGGAGCCATCACCAAGGGCAGGGCCTGTTGCTATGGAGGGTGGGGCCAGGCAGCACCAGCAACACCCCCAGGCTGTCACCAGGGGGTGGGACCTGTTGCTAACTGGGGATGCTGGGGAGCACACGAGCACGGCCCCACCCCACCAGGCCCTCGCCAGGGGGCGGGGCCTGTCGCAAAGGTGGGTGGGGCCAGAGGGGTCAGATATCAGCCCGCGCGTATAGACCAGTGCGTCCCAGTAATGACCAACATGCCACACAGTATGGATCCCAGTACATCCCAGCTCCCTCCCAGCGACGCCCAGTACATCCCAGTTCCCTCCCAGTACATCCCAGTTGCCTACCAGTGCAGCCCAGTACATCCCAGATCCCTCCCAGTCCGTCCCAGTTCCTTCCCAGTCCGTCCCAGTACATCCCAGTTCCCTCACAGTACATCCCAGTTCCCTCCCAGTTCACACACAGTTCACTCCCAGTTCCATTCCAGTACATCCCAGTACATGCCAGTTGCCTCCCAGTTTCCTCTAAGTACATCCCAGTACTTCAAAGTTCCCTCCCAGTACATCCCAGTTCCCTCCCAGTACATCCCAGTACTTCACAGTTCACTCCCACTACATCCCAGTACGTCCCAGTTCCCCCTTGGTACATAACACTTCCCTCCCAATACATCCCAGTTCCCTCCCATTACATCCCGATTCCCTCCCAGTACATCCCAGTTCCCTGCCAGTATGTCCCAGTACATCCCAGTTCCCTCACAGTACATCCCAGTTCCCTCCCAGTACATCCCAGTACATCCCAGTTCCCTCCCAGTACATACCAGTTCCCTCCCAGTACATCCCAGTACATCCTGGTACATCCCAGTTCCCAACCAGTACATCCTACTACATACCAGTTCCCTCCCAGTTACATCCCAGTTCCATCCCAGTACATCCCAGTACTTCACAGTTCCCTCCCAGTACATCCCAGTTCCCTCTAAGTACATCCCAGTACTTCACAGTTCCCTCCCAGCACATCCCAGTACGTCCCAGTTCCCCTCAGTACATAACACTTCCCTCCCCGTACATAACAGTACATCCCAGTGTCCTCACACTACGTCCCAGTTCCCTCACAGTACATCCCAGTTCCCTACCAGTACATCCCAGTTCCCTCCCAGTTCCTTCCCAGTACATAACAGTTACCTCCCAGTACATCCCAGTAGATCCTGGTACATCCCAAATCCCTGCCAGTTCCACCCGGTACAACCCAGTACAAGCCTGTACATCCTAGTTCCTCCACGGTACATCCCTGTGCATCCCCGCACATTGTAGTGCCTCCCAGTACATCCCAGGACCCTCCCAGTACTGGGAGGGACCTGGGATGTACTGGGAGGGAACTGGGATGTACTGGGATGTACTGGGATGTACTGGGAGGGAACTGGGATGTACTGGGAGGGACCTGGGATGTACTGGGAGGGAACTGGGATGTACTGGGATGTACTGGGAGGGAACTGGGATGTACTGGGAGGGACCTGGGATGTACTGGGAGGGAACTGGGATGTACTGGGATGTAATGGGACGGAACTGGGATGTATTGGGAGGCACTGGGAAAGAAGTGGTAGTGAACCGGGAGGGAATTGGGATGTACGGGGATGAACTGGTAGGGAACTGGGATGTACTGGCATGGAACGGGGATGTATTGGGATGTACAGGAACGGAACTGGAATGTACTGCGATGTACTGGGATGTACTGGGAGCAAATTGGAATTTACTGGGATGTACTGGGAGGAAACTGGGATATACTGGGTGGAAACTGGGATATACTGGGAGGAAACTGGGAGGGAAGTGGGTGTCAACTGGGACATTCCAGTTTCCTCCCAGTACATCCCAGTTCCCTACCAGTGCAGCCCAGTACATCCCATTTCCCTCCCAGTCCGTCCCAGTTCCCTCCCAGTCCGTCCCAGTTCCCTCCCAGTACATCCCAGTTCCCTCACAGTTCACACACAGTTCACTCCCAGTTCCATTCCAGTACATCCCAGTACATGCCAGTTGCCTCCCAGTTTCCTCTAAGTACATCCCAGTACTTCAAAGTTCCATCCCAGTACATCCCAGTTCCCTCCCACTCCGTCCCAGTACATCCCAGTTCCCTCCCAGTACATCCTACTACATACCAGTTCCCTGCCAGTTCACTCCCAGTACACAACAGTTACCTCCCAGTACGTCCCAGTTCCCTCCCAGTACGTCCCAGTACATCCCAGTTCCGTCCCAGTTCCCTACCAGTGCGTCCTAGTTCCCTCCCAGTACGTCCCAGTTCCCTCTTAGTCCATTCCAGTTCCCTCCAGTATATCCCAGTACATCCCAGTTCCCTCCAGTACATCTCAGTTCCCTCACAGTTCACACACAGTTCACTACCAGTTCCATTCCAGTACATCCCAGTACATGCCAGTTCCCTCCCAGTACATCCCAGTTCCCTCACAGTTCACACACAGTTCACTCCCAGTTCCATTCCAGTACATCCCAGTACATGCCAGTTCCCTCCCAGTACATCACACTACATCCCAGTTCCCTCCCAGTTCCTGCTAAGTACACCCCAGTACTTCACAGTTCCCTCCCAGCACATCCCAGTTCCCCTCAGTACATAACACTTCCCTCCCAGTACATACCAGTACATCCCAGTGTCCTCACAGTACGTCCCAGTTCCCTCCCAGTACATCCCAGTTCCCTCCCAGTCCGTCCCAATCCCCTCCCAGTACATCCCAGTTCCCTCCCAGTATGTCCCAGTACATCCCAGTTCCCTCCCAGTAAATCCCAGTTCCCTCCCAGTTCTCTCCCACTACATCCCAGTTCCCTCCCAGTACATACCAGTTCCCTCCCAGTACATCCCAGTACATCCTGGTACATCCCAGTTCCCACCCAGTACATCCTACTACATACCAGTTCACTCCCAGTACATCCCAGTTCCATCCCAGTACATCCCAGTTCCCTCCCAGTTCCTTCCCAGTACACAACAGTTACCTCCCAGTACATCCCAGTACATCCCAGTACATCCTGGTACATCCCAAATCCCTGCCAGTTCCACCCGGTACAACCCAGTACAAGCCTGTACATCCTAGTTCCTCCACAGTACATCCCAGGGCATCCCCGCACATTGTAGTGCCTCCCAGTACATCCCAGTTCCCTCCCAGTACTGGGAGGGACCTGGGATGTACTGGGAGGGACCTGGGATGTACTGGGATGTAATGGGACGGAACTGGGATGTATTGGGAGGCACTGGGAAAGAAGTGGTAGTGAACCGGGAGGGAATTGGGATGTACGGGGATGAACTGGTAGGAAACTGGGATGTACTGGCATGGAACGGGGATGTATTGGGATGTACAGGAACAGAACTGGAATGTACTGCGATGTACTGGGAGCAAACTGGGATTTACTGGGATGTACTGGGAGGAAACTGGGATATACTGGGAGGAAACTGGGATATACTGGGAGGAAACTGGGAGGGAAGTGGGTGTCAACTGGGACATTCCAGTTTCCTCCCAGTACATCCCAGTTCCCTACCAGTGCAGCCCAGTACATCCCAGTTCCCTCCCAGTCCCTCCCAATCCCCTCCCAGTACATCCCAGTTCCCTGCCAGTATGTCCCAGTACATCCCAGTTCCCTCCCAGTACATACCAGTTCCCTCCCACTACATCCCAGTTCCCTCCCAGTTCCCTCCCACTACATCCCAGTACATCCCAGTTCCCTCCCAGTACATACCAGTTCCCTCCCAGTACATCCCAGTTCCCTCCCGGTACATCCCAGTTCCCACCCAGTACATCCTACTACATACCAGTTCCCTCCCAGTTCACTCCCAGTACATCCCAGTACTTCACAGTTCCCTCCCAGTACATCCCAGTACGTCCCAGTTCCCCTCAGTACATAACACTTCCCTCCCAGTACATACCAGTACATCCCAGTGTCCTCACAGTACGTCCCAGTTCCCTCACAGTACATCCCAGTTCCCTACCAGTACATCCCAGTTACCTCCCTGTTCCTTCCCAGTACATAACAGTTACCTCCCAGTACATCCCAGTAGATCCTGGTACATCCCAAATCCCTGCCAGTTCCACCCGGTACAACCCAGTACAAGCCTGTACATCCTAGTTCCTCCACAGTACATCCCAGGGCATCCCCGCACACTGTAGTGCCTCCCAGTACATCCCAGGTCCCTCCCAGTACTGGGAGGGACCTGGGATTAACTGGGAGGGACCTGGGATTAACTGGGAGGGACCTGGGATGTACTGGGAGGGACCTGGGATGTACTGGGATGTAATGGGACGGAACTGGGAAAGAAGTGGTAGTGAACCGGGAGGGAAATGGGATGTACGGGGATGAACTGTAGGGAACTGGGATGTACTGGCATGGAATGGGGATGTATTGGGATGTACAGGAACGGAACTGGAATGTACTGCGATGTACTGGGATGTACTGGGAGCAAACTGGGATTTACTGGGATGTACTGGGAGGAAACTGGGATATACTGGGAGGCACTGGGAGGGAAGTGGGTGTCAACTGGGACATTCCAGTTTCCTCCCAGTACATCCCAGTTCCCTACCAGTGCAGCCCAGTACATCCCAGATCCCTCCCAGTACATCCCAGTTCCCTCCCAGTCCGTCCCAGTACATCCCAGTACATCCCAGTTCCCTCACAGTACATCCCAGTTCCCTCCCAGTAAATCCCAATTCCCAACACTTTCCACCCAGTACATCCCAGTTCCCTCCCAGTACATCCCAGTTCCCTCTAAGTACATCCCAGTACTTCACAGTTCCCTCCCAGTTCACTCCCAGTACACAACAGTTACCTCCCAGTACAACCCAGTACATCCCAGTAGATCCTGGTACATCCCAAATCCCTGCCAGTTCCACCCGGTACAACCCAGTACAAGCCTGTACATCCTAGTTCCTCCACAGTACATCCCAGGGCATCCCCGCACATTGTAGTGCCTCCCAGTACATCCCAGTTCCCTCCCAGTACTGGGAGGGACCTGGGATGTACTGGGAGGTACCTGGGATGTACTGGGATGTAATGGGACGGAACTGGGATGTATTGGGAGGCACTGGGAAAGAAGTGGTAGTGAACCGGGAGGGAATTGGGATGTACGGGGATGAACTGGTAGGGAACTGGGATGTACTGGCATGGAACGGGGATGTATTGGGATGTACAGGAACAGAACTGGAATGTACAGCGATGTATTGGCATGTACTGGCAGCGAGCTGGGATTTACTGGGATGTACTGGGAGGAAACTGGGATATACTGGGAGGAAACTGGGATATACTGGGAGGCATTGGGAGGGAAGTGGGTGTCAACTGGGACATTCCAGTTTCCTCCCAGTACATCCCAGTTCCCTACCAGTGCAGCCCAGTACATCCCAGTTCCCTCCCAGTCCGTCCCAATCCCCTCCCAGTACATCCCAGTTCCCTGCCAGTATGTCCCAGTACATCCCAGTTCCCTACCAGTACATCCCAGTTCCCTCCCAGTACATCCCAGTTCCCTCCCAGTTCCCTCCCACTACATCCCAGTACATCCCAGTTCCCTCCCACTACATACCAGTTCCCTCCCAGTACATCCCAGTTCCCTCCCGGTACATCCCAGTTCCCACCCAGTACATCCTACTACATACCAGTTCCCTCCCAGTTCACTCCCAGTACATCCCAGTACTTCACAGTTCCCTCCCAGTACATCCCAGTACGTCCCAGTTCCCCTCAGTACATAACACTTCCCTCCCAGTACATACCAGTACATCCCAGTGTCCTCACAGTAAGTCCCAGTTCCCTCACAGTACATCCCAGTTCCCTCCCAGTACATCCCAGTTCCCTCCCTGTTCCTTCCCAGTACATAACAGTTACCTCCCAGTACATCCCAGTAGATCCTGGTACATCCCAAATCCCTGCCAGTTCCACCCGGTACAACCCAGTACAAGCCTGTACATCCTAGTTCCTCCACAGTACATCCCAGGGCATCCCCGCACATTGTAGTGCCTCCCAGTACATCCCAGTTCCCTCCCAGTACTGGGAGGGACCTGGGATGTACTGGGAGGGACCTGGGATGTACTGGGAGGGAACTGGGATGTACTGGGAGGGAACTGGGATGTGCTGGGATGTAATGGGACGGAACTGGGATGTAATGGGACGGAACTGGGATGTATTGGGAGGCACTGGGAAAGAAGTGGTAGTGAACCGGGAGGGAATTGGGATGTACGGGGATGAACTGGCAGGAAACTGGGATGTACTGGCATGGAACGGGGATGTATTGGGATGTACAGGAACAGAACTGGAATGTACAGCAATGTATTGGCATGTACTGGCAGCGAGCTGGGATTTACTGGGATGTACTGGGAGGAAACTGGGATATACTGGGAGGAAACTGGGATATACTGGGAGGCATTGGGAGGGAAGTGGGTGTCAACTGGGACATTCCAGTTTCCTCCCAGTACATCCCAGTTCCCTACCAGTGCAGCCCAGTACATCCCAGATCCCTCCCAGTACATCCCAGTTCCCTCCCAGTCCGTCCCAGTACATCCCAGTACATCCCAGTTCCCTCACAGTACATCCCAGTTCCCTCACAGTTCACACACAGTTCACTCCCAGTTCCATCCCACTACATCCCAGTACATGCCACTTTCCTCCAAGTAAATCCCAGTTCCCTCCCACTACATCCAAGTTCCCTCCCACTTCCCTCTAAGTACATCCCAGTACTTCACAGTTCACTCCCAGTACATCCCAGTTCCCCCTCGGTACATAACAGTTCCCTCCCAGTACACCCCAGTACATCCCAGTTCCCTCCCAGTATGTCCCACTACATCCCAGTTCCCTCCCAGTCCATCCCAGTTCCCTCCCAGTAAATCCCAATTCCCAACACTTTCCACCCAGTACATACCAGTTCCCTACCAGTACATCCCAGTTCCCTCTAAGTACATCCCAATACTTCATAGTTCCCTCCCAGCACGTCCCAGTTCCCCTCAGTACATAACACTTCCCTCCCAGTACATACCAGTACATCCCAGTGTCCTCACAGTACATCCCAGTTCCCTACCAGTACATCCCAGTTCTCTCCCAGTTCACTCCCAGTACACAACAGTTACCTCCCAGTACATCCCAGTACATCCCAGTAGATCCTGGTACATCCCAAATCCCTGCCAGTTCCACCCGGTACAACCCAGTACAAGCCTGTACATCCTAGTTCCTCCACAGTACATCCCAGGGCATCCCCGCACATTGTAGTGCCTCCCAGTACATCCCAGATCCCTCCCAGTACATCCCAGATCCCTCCCAGTCTGTCCCAGTACGTCCCAGTACATCCCAGTTCCCTCACAGTACATCCCCGTTCCCTCACAGTTCACACACAGTTCACTCCCAGTTCCATTCCAGTACAGCCCAGTACATGCCACTTTCCTCCAAGTAAATCCCAGTTCCCTCCCACTAAATCCAAGTTCCCTCCCACTTCCCTCTAAGGACATCCCAGTACTTCACAGTTCACTCCCAGTACATCCCAGTTCCCCCTCGGTACATAACAATTCCCTCCCAGTACACCCCAGTTCCCTCCCAGTATGTCCCACTACATCCCAGTTCCCTCCCAGTCCATCCCAGTTCCCTCCCAGTAAATCCCAATTCCCAACACTTTCCACCCAGTACATCCCAGTTCCCTCCCAGTACATCCCAGTTCCCTCTAAGTACATCCCAGTACTTCACAGTTCCCTCCCAGTTCACTCCCAGTACACAACAGTTACCTCCCAGTACATCCCAGTACATCCTACTAGATACTAGGACATTTCAAATCCCTGCCAGTTCCACCCGGTACAACCCAGTACAAGCCTGTACATCCTAGTTCCTCCACGGTACATCCCTGTGCATCCCCGCACATTGTAGTGCCTTCCAGTACATCCCAGGTCCCTCCCAGTTCACTCCCAGTACACAACAGTTACCTCCCAGTACATCCCAGTACATCCCAGTACATCCTGGTACATCCCAAATCCCTGCCAGTTCCACCCGGTACAACCCAGTACAAGCCTGTACATCCTAGTTCCTCCACGGTACATCCCAGGACATCCCCGCACATTGTAGTGCCTCCCAGTACATCCCAGTTCCCTCCCAGTACTGGGAGGGACCTGGGATGTACTGGGAGGGAACTGGGATGTAATGGGACGGAACTGGGATGTAATGGGACGGAACTGGGAAAGAAGTGGTAGTGAACCGGGAGGGAATTGGGATGTATGGGGATGAACTGGTAGGGAACTGGGATGTACTGGCATGGAACGGGGATGTATTGGGATGTACAGGAACAGAACTGGAATGTACAGCGATGTATTGGCATGTACTGGCAGCGAGCTGGGATTTACTGGGATGTACTGGGAGGAAACTGGGATATACTGGGAGGAAACTGGGATATACTGGGAGGCATTGGGAGGGAAGTGGGTGTCAACTGGGACATTCCAGTTTCCTCCCAGTACATCCCAGTTCCCTACCAGTGCAGCCCAGTACATCCCAGTTCCCTCCCAGTCCGTCCCAATCCCCTTCCAGTACATCCCCGTTCCCTGCCAGTATGTCCCAGTACATCCCAGTTCCCTCCCAGTACATACCAGTTCCCTCCCAGTACATACCAGTTCCCTCCCAGTACATCCCAGTACATCCTGGTACATCCCAGTTCCCACCCAGTACATCCTACTACATACCAGTTCCCTCCCAGTTCACTCCCAGTACATCCCAGTACATACCAGTTCCCTCCCAGTACATCCCAGTACGCACCGGTTCCCCTCTGTACATAACACTTCCCTCCCAGTACAAAACAGTACATCCCAGTGTCCTCACAGTACGTCCCAGTTCCCTCACAGTACATCCCAGTTCCCTACCAGTACGTCCCAGTTCCCTCCCAGTTCACTCCCAGTACATAACAGTTACCTCCCAGTACATCCCAGTACATCCCAGTAGATCCTGGTACATCCCAAATCCCTGCTAGTTCCACCCGGTACAACCCAGTACAAGCCTGTACATCCTAGTTCCTCCACAGTACATCCCAGGGCATCCCCGCACATTGTAGTGCCTCCCAGTACATCCCAGGTCCCTCCCAGTACTGGGAGGGACCTGGGATGTACTGGGAGGGAACTGGGACGTACTGGGAGGGAACTGGGATGTACTGGGATGTAATGGGACGGAACTGGGATGTATTGGGAGGCACTGGGAAAGAAGTGGTAGCGAACCGGGAGGGAATTGGGATGTACGGGGATGAACTGGTAGGAAACTGGGATGTACTGGCATGGAACGGGGATGTATTGGGATGTACAGGAACAGAACTGGAATGTACTGCGATGTATTGGGATGTACTGGCAGCGAGCTGGAATTTACTGGGATGTACTGGGAGGAAACTGGGATATACTGGGAGGAAACTGGGATATACTGGGAGGCATTGGGAGGGAAGTGGGTGTCAACTGGGACATTCCAGTTTCCTCCCAGTACATCCCAGTTCCCTACCAGTGCAGCCCAGTACATCCCAGTTCCCTCCCAGTCCGTCCCAATCCCCTCCCAGTACATCCCAGTTCCCTGCCAGTATGTCCCAGTACATCCCAGTGTCCTCACAGTACGTCCCAGTTCCCTCACAGTACATCCCAGTTCCATCCCAGTATATCCCAGTTACCTCCCTGTTCCTTCCCAGTACATAACAGTTACCTCCCAGTACATCCCAGTACATCCTGGTACATCCCAAATCCCTGCCAGTTCCACCCGGTACAACCCAGTACAAGCCTGTACATCCTAGTTCCTCCACAGTACATCCCAGGGCATCCCCGCACATTGTAGTGCCTCCCAGTACATCCCAGTTCCCTCCCAGTACTGGGAGGGACCTGGGATGTACTGGGAGGGAACTGGGATGTACTGGGAGGGACCTGGGATGTACTGGGATGTAATGGGACGGAACTGGGATGTAATGGGACGGAACTGGGAAAGAAGTGGTAGTGAACCGGGAGGGAATTGGGATGTACGGGGATGAACTGGTAGGGAACTGGGATGTACTGGCATGGAATGGGGATGTATTGGGATGTACAGGAACGGAACTGGAATGTACTGCGATGTACTGGGATGTACTGGGAGCAAACTGGGATTTACTGGGATGTACTGGGAGGAAACTGGGATATACTGGGAGGCACTGGGAGGGAAGTGGGTGTCAACTGGGACATTCCAGTTTCCTCCCAGTACATCCCAGTTCCCTACCAGTGCAGCCCAGTACATCCCAGATCCCTCCCAGTACATCCCAGTTCCCTCCCAGTCCGTCCCAGTACATCCCAGTACATCCCAGTTCCCTCACAGTACATCCCAGTTCCCTCCCAGTAAATCCCAATTCCCAACACTTTCCACCCAGTACATCCCAGTTCCCTCCCAGTACATCCCAGTTCCCTCTAAGTACATCCCAGTACTTCACAGTTCCCTCCCAGTTCACTCCCAGTACACAACAGTTACCTCCCAGTACATCCCAGTACATCCTACTAGATACTAGGACATTTCAAATCCCTGCCAGTTCCACCCGGTACAACCCAGTACAAGCCTGTACATCCTAGTTCCTCCACGGTACATCCCTGTGCATCCCCGCACATTGTAGTGCCTTCCAGTACATCCCAGGTCCCTCCCAGTTCACTCCCAGTACACAACAGTTACCTCCCAGTACAACCCAGTACATCCCAGTAGATCCTGGTACATCCCAAATCCCTGCCAGTTCCACCCGGTACAACCCAGTACAAGCCTGTACATCCTAGTTCCTCCACAGTACATCCCAGGGCATCCCCGCACATTGTAGTGCCTCCCAGTACATCCCAGTTCCCTCCCAGTACTGGGAGGGACCTGGGATGTACTGGGAGGGAACTGGGATGTACTGGGAGGGACCTGGGATGTACTGGGATGTAATGGGACGGAACTGGGATGTATTGGGAGGCACTGGGAAAGAAGTGGTAGTGAACCGGGAGGGAATTGGGATGTACGGGGATGAACTGGTAGGGAACTGGGATGTACTGGCATGGAACGGGGATGTATTGGGATGTACAGGAACAGAACTGGAATGTACAGCGATGTATTGGCATGTACTGGCAGCGAGCTGGGATTTACTGGGATGTACTGGGAGGAAACTGGGATATACTGGGAGGAAACTGGGATATACTGGGAGGCATTGGGAGGGAAGTGGGTGTCAACTGGGACATTCCAGTTTCCTCCCAGTACATCCCAGTTCCCTACCAGTGCAGCCCAGTACATCCCAGTTCCCTCCCAGTCCGTCCCAATCCCCTCCCAGTACATCCCAGTTCCCTCCCAGTACATACCAGTTCCCTCCCAGTACATCCCAGTTCCCTCCCAGTTCCCTCCCACTACATCCCAGTACATCCCAGTTCCCTCCCAGTACATACCAGTTCCCTCCCAGTACATACCAGTTCCCTCCCAGTACATCCCAGTACATCCTGGTTCATCCCAGTTCCCACCCAGTACATCCTACTACATACCAGTTCCCTCCCAGTTCACTCCCAGTACATCCCAGTACTTCACAGTTCCCTCCCAGTACATCCCAGTACGTCCCAGTTCCCCTCAGTACATAACACTTCCCTCCCAGTACATACCAGTACATCCCAGTGTCCTCACGGTACGTCCCAGTTCCCTCACAGTACATCCCAGTTCCCTCCCAGTACATCCCAGTTCCCTCCCTGTTCCTTCCCAGTACATAACAGTTACCTCCCAGTACATCCCAGTAGATCCTAGGACATTTCAAATCTCTGCCAGTTCCACCCGGCACAACCCAGTACAAGCCTGTACATCCTAGTTCCTCCACAGTACATCCCAGGGCATCCCCGCACATTGTAGTGCCTCCCAGTACATCCCAGTTCCCTCCCAGTACTGGGAGGGACCTGGGATGTACTGGGAGGGACCTGGGATGTACTGGGAGGGAACTGGGATGTGCTGGGATGTAATGGGACGGAACTGGGATGTAATGGGACGGAACTGGGAAAGAAGTGGTAGTGAACTGGGAGGGAATTGGGATGTACGGGGATGAACTGGTAGGGAACTGGGATGTACTGGCATGGAACGGGGATGTATTGGGATGTACAGGAACGGAACTGGAATGTACTGCGATGTACTGGGATGTACTGGGAGCAAACTGGGATTTACTGGGATGTACTGGGAGGAAACTGGGATATACTGGGAGGCACTGGGAGGGAAGTGGGTGTCAACTGGGACATTCCAGTTTCCTCCCAGTACATCCCAGTTCCCTACCAGTGCAGCCCAGTACATCCCAGATCCCTCCCAGTACATCCCAGTTCCCTCCCAGTCCGTCCCAGTACATCCCAGTACATCCCAGTTCCCTCACAGTACATCCCAGTTCCCTCACAGTTCACACACAGTTCACTCCCAGTTCCATTCCAGTACATCCCAGTACATGCCACTTTCCTCCAAGTAAACCCCAGCTCCCTCCCACTACATCCAAGTTCCCTCCCACTTCCCTCTAAGTACATCCCAGTACTTCACAGTTCACTCCCAGTACATCCCAGTTCCCCCTCGGTACATAACAGTTCCCTCCCAGTACACCCCAGTACATCCCAGTTCCCTCCCAGTATGTCCCACTACATCCCAGTTCCCTCCCAGTCCATCCCAGTTCCCTCCCAGTAAATCCCAATTCCCAACACTTTCCACCCAGTACATCCCAGTTCCCTCCCAGTACATACCAGTTCCCTCCCAGTACATCCCAGTACTTCACAGTTCCCCCCCAGTTCCCTCCCAGTTCCCTCCCAGTACATCCCAGTTCCCTCTAAGTACATCCCAATACTTCATAGTTCCCTCCCAGCACGTCCCAGTTCCCCTCAGTACATAACACTTCCCTCCCAGTACATACCAGTACATCCCAGTGTCCTCACAGTACATCCCAGTTCCCTCCCAGTACATCCCAGTTCTCTCCCAGTTCACTCCCAGTACACAACAGTTACCTCCCAGTACATCCCAGTACATCCTAGTAGATCCTAGGACATTTCAAATCCCTGCCAGTTCCACCCGGTACAACCCAGTACAAGCCTGTACATCCTAGTTCCTCCATGGTACATCCCAGGGCATCCCCGCACATTGTAGTGCCTCCCAGTACATCCCAGTTCCCTCCCAGTACTGGGAGGGACCTGGGATTAACTGAGAGGGACCTGGGATGTACTGGGAGGGACCTGGGATGTACTGGGAGGGACCTGGGATGTACTGGGATGTAATGGGACGGAACTGGGATGTAATGGGACGGAACTGGGAAAGAAGTGGTAGTGAACCGGGAGGGAATTGGGATGTACGGGGATGAACTGGTAGGGAACTGGGATGTACTGGCATGGAATGAGGATGTATTGGGATGTACAGGAACGGAACTGGAATGTACTGCGATGTACTGGGATGTACTGGGAGCAAACTGGGATTTACTGGGATGTACTGGGAGGAAACTGGGATATACTGGGAGGCACTGGGAGGGAAGTGGGTGTCAACTGGGACATTCCAGTTTCCTCCCAGTACATCTCAGTTCCCTACCAGTGCAGCCCAGTACATCCCAGATCCCTCCCAGTACATCCCAGTTCCCTACCAGTCCGTCCCAATCCCCTCCCAGTACATCCCAGTTCCCTGCCAGTATGTCCCAGTACATCCCAGTTCCCTCCCAGTACATACCAGTTCCCTCCCAGTACATCCTGGTACATACCAGTTCCCACGCAGTACATCCTACTACATACCAGTTCCCTCCCAGTTCACTCCCAGTACATCCCAGTACTTCACAGTTCCCTCCCAGTACATCCCAGTACGTCCCAGTTCCCCTCAGTACATAACACTTCCCTCCCAGTACATAACAGTACATCCCAGTGTCCTCACAGTACGTCCCAGTTCCCTCACAGTACATCCCAGTTTCCTCCCAGTACATCCCAGTTTCCTCCCTGTTCCTTCCCAGTACATAACAGTTACCTCCCAGTACATCCCAGTACATCCCAGTAGATCCTGGTACATCCCAAATCCCTGCCAGTTCCACCCGGTACAACCCAGTACAAGCCTGTACATCGTAGTTCCTCCACGGAACATCCCAGGACATCCCCGCACATTGTAGTGCCTCCCAGTACATCTCAGTTCCCTCCCAGTACTGGGAGGGAACTGGGATGTACTGGGAGGGACCTGGGATGTACTGGGATGTAATGGGACGGAACTGGGATGTATTGGGAGGCACTGGGAAAGAAGTGGTAGTGAACCGGGAGGGAATTGGGATGTACGGGGATGAACTGGTAGGAAACTGGGATGTACTGGCATGGAACGGGGATGTATTGGGATGGACAGGAACGGAACTGGAATGTACGGCGATGTACTGGGATGTACTGGGAGCGAACTGGGATTTACTGGGATGTACTGGGAGGAAACTGGGATATACTGGGAGGAAACTGGGATATACTGGGAGGAACCTGGGAGGGAAGTGGGTGTCAACTGGGACATTCCAGTTTCCTCCCAGTACATCCCAGTTCCCTACCAGTGCAGCCCAGTACATCCCAGATCCCTCCCAGTCCCTCCCAGTACATCCCAGTACATCCCAGTTCCCTCACAGTACATCCCAGTTCCCTCCCAATTCACACACAGTTCACTCCCAGTTCCATTCCAGTACATCCCAGTACATGCCAGTTGCCTCCCAGTTTCCTCTAAGTACATCCCAGTACTTTAAAGTTCCCTCCCAGTACATCCCAGTTCCCTCACAGTACATCCCAGTACTTCACAGTTCACTCCCACTACATCCCAGTACGTCCCAGTTCCCCCTTGGTACATAACACCTCCCTCCCAATACATCCAAGTTCCCTCCCAGTACATCCCAATCCCCTCCCAGTACATCCCAGTTCCCCGCCAGTATGTCCCAGTACATCCCAGTTCCCTCCCAGTACATCCCAGTTCCCTCCCAGTACATCCCAGTTCCCTCCCAGTTCCCTCCCACTACATCCCAGTTCCCTCCCACTACATCCCAGTTCCCTCCCAGTACATACCAGTTCCCTCCCAGTACATCCCAGTTCCCACCCAGTACATCCTACTACATACCAGTTCCCTCCCAGTTCACTCCCAGTACATCCCAGTACTTCACAGTTCCCTCCCAGTACATCCCAGTACGTCCCAGTTCCCCTCAGTACATAACACTTCCCTCCCAGTACATACCAGTACCTCCCAGTGTCCTCACAGTACGTCCCAGTTCCCTACCAGTACATCCCAGTTCCCTACCAGTACATCCCAGTTCCCTCCCTGTTCCTTCCCAGTACATAACAGTTACCTCCCAGTACATCCCAGTAGATCCTGGTACATCCCAAATCCCTGCCAGTTCCACCCGGTACAACCCAGTACAAGCCTGTACATCCTAGTTCCTCCACAGTACATCCCAGGGCATCCCCGCACATTGTAGTGCCTCCCAGTACATCCCAGTTCCCTCCCAGTACTGGGAGGGACCTGGGATGTACTGGAAGGGAACTGGGATGTACTGGGAGGGACCTGGGATGTACTGGGATGTAATGGGACGGAACTGGGATGTAATGGGATGGAACTGGGAAAGAAGTGGTAGTGAACCGGGAGGGAACTGGAATGTACGGGGATGAACTGGTTGGGAACTGGGATGTACTGGCATGGAACGGGGATGTATTGGGATGTACAGGAACGGAACTGGAATGTACTGCGATGTACTGGGATGTACTGGCAGCGAGCTGGGATTTACTGGGATGTACTGGGAGGAAACTGGGATATACTGGGAGGGAAGTGGGTGTCAACTGGGACATTCCAGTTTCCTCCCAGTACATCCCAGTTCCCTACCAGTGCATCCCAGTACATCCCAGATCCCTCCCAGTACATCCCAGTTCCCTCCCAGTCCGTCCCAGTACATCCCAGTACATCCCAGTTCCCTCACAGTACATCCCAGTTCCCTCACAGTTCACACACAGTTCACTCCCAGTTCCATTCCAGTACATCCCAGTACATGCCACTTTCCTCCAAGTAAATCCCAGTTCCCTCCCACTACATCCAAGTTCCCTCCCACTTCCCTCTAAGTACATCCCAGTACTTCACAGTTCACTCCCAGTACATCCCAGTTCCCCCTCGGTACATAACAGTTCCCTCCCAGTACACCCCAGTACATCCCAGTTCCCTCCCAGTATGTCCCACTACATCCCAGTTCCCTCCCAGTCCATCCCAGTTCCCTCCCAGTAAATCCCAATTCCCAACACTTTCCACCCAGTACATCCCAGTTCCCTCCCAGTACATCCCAGTTCCCTCTAAGTACATCCCAGTACTTCACAGTTCCCTCCCAGTTCACTCCCAGTTCCCTCCCAGTACATCCCAGTTCCCTCTAAGTACATCCCAATACTTCATAGTTCCCTCCCAGCACGTCCCAGTACGTCCCAGTTCCCCTCAGTACATAACACTTCCCTCCCAGTACATACCAGTACATCCCAGTGTCCTCACAGTACATCCCAGTTCCCTCCCAGTACATCCCAGTTCTCTCCCAGTTCACTCCCAGTACACAACAGTTACCTCCCAGTACATCCCAGTACATCCCAGTAGATCCTGGTACATCCCAAATCCCTGCCAGTTCCACCCGGTACAACCCAGTACAAGCCTGTACATCCTAGTTCCTCCACAGTACATCCCAGGGCATCCCCGCACATTGTAGTGCCTCCCAGTACATCCCAGTTCCCTCCCAGTACTGGGAGGGACCTGGGATGTACTGGGAGGGAACTGGGACGTACTGGGACGGAACTGGGATGTACTGGGATGTAATGGGACGGAACTGGGATGTATTGGGAGGCACTGGGAAAGAAGTGGTAGTGAACCGGGAGGGAATTGGGATGTACTGGGATGAACTGGTAGGAAACTGGGATGTACTGGCATGGAACGGGGATGTATTGGGATGTACAGGAACAGAACTGGAATGTACAGCGATGTATTGGCATGTACTGGCAGCGAGCTGGGATTTACTGGGATATACTGGGAGGAAACTGGGATATACTGGGAGGAAACTGGGATATACTGGGAGGAAACTGGGATATACTGGGAGGCATTGGGAGGGAAGTGGGTGTCAACTGGGACATTCCAGTTTCCTCCCAGTACATCCCAGTTCCCTACCAGTGCAGCCCAGTACATCCCAATTCCCTCCCAGTCCGTCCCAATCCCCTCCCAGTACATCCCAGTTCCCTGCCAGTATGTCCCAGTACATCCCAGTTCCCTCCCAGTACATCCCAGTTCCCTCCCACTACATCCCAGTTCCCTCCCAGTTCCCTCCCACTACATCCCAGTACATCCCAGTTCCCTCCCAGTACATACCAGTTCCCTCCCAGTACATCCCAGTTCCCTCCCAGTACATCCCAGTTCCCTCCCAGTCCATCCCAGTTCCCACCCAGTACATCCTACTACATACCAGTTCCCTCCCAGTTCACTCCCAGTACATCCCAGTACTTCACAGTTCCCTCCCAGTACATCCCAGTACGTCCCAGTTCCCCTCAGTACATAACACTTCCCTCCCAGTACATACCAGTACATCCCAGTGTCCTCACAGTACATCCCAGTTCCCTCCCAGTACATCCCAGTTCTCTCCCAGTTCACTCCCAGTACACAACAGTTACCTCCCAGTACATCCCAGTACATCCCAGTAGATCCTGGTACATCCCAAATCCCTGCCAGTTCCACCCGGTACAACCCAGTACAAGCCTGTACATCCTAGTTCCTCCACAGTACACCCCAGGGCATCCCCGCACATTGTAGTGCCTCCCAGTACATCCCAGTTCCCTCCCAGTACTGGGAGGGACCTGGGATGTACTGGGAGGGAACTGGGACGTACTGGGACGGAACTGGGATGTACTGGGATGTAATGGGACGGAACTGGGATGTATTGGGAGGCACTGGGAAAGAAGTGGTAGTGAACCGGGAGGGAATTGGGATGTACTGGGATGAACTGGTAGGAAACTGGGATGTACTGGCATGGAACGGGGATGTATTGGGATGTACAGGAACAGAACTGGAATGTACAGCGATGTATTGGCATGTACTGGCAGCGAGCTGGGATTTACTGGGATGTACTGGGAGGAAACTGGGATATACTGGGAGGAAACTGGGATATACTGGGAGGAAACTGGGATATACTGGGAGGCATTGGGAGGGAAGTGGGTGTCAACTGGGACATTCCAGTTTCCTCCCAGTACATCCCAGTTCCCTACCAGTGCAGCCCAGTACATCCCAGTTCCCTCCCAGTCCGTCCCAATCCCCTCCCAGTACATCCCAGTTCCCTGCCAGTATGTCCCAGTACATCCCAGTTCCCTCCCAGTACATACCAGTTCCCTCCCACTACATCCCAGTTCCCTCCCAGTTCCCTCCCACTACATCCCAGTACATCCCAGTTCCCTCCCAGTACATACCAGTTCCCTCCCAGTACATCCCAGTTCCCTCCCAGTCCATCCCAGTTCCCACCCAGTACATCCTACTACATACCAGTTCCCTCCCAGTTCACTCCCAGTACATCCCAGTACTTCACAGTTCCCTCCCAGTACATCCCAGTACGTCCCAGTTCCCCTCAGTACATAACACTTCCCTCCCAGTACATACCAGTACATCCCAGTGTCCTCACAGTACGTCCCAGTTCCCTCCCAGTATATCCCAGTTCCCTACCAGTACATCCCAGTTACCTCCCTGTTCCTTCCCAGTACATAACAGTTACCTCCCAGTACATCCCAGTAGATCCTGGTACATCCCAAATCCCTGCCAGTTCCACCCGGTACAACCCAGTACAAGCCTGTACATCCTAGTTCCTCCACAGTACATCCCAGGGCATCCCCGCACATTGTAGTGCCTCCCAGTACATCCCAGTTCCCTCCCAGTACTGGGAGGGACCTGGGATGTACTGGGAGGGAACTGGGACGTACTGGGACGGAACTGGGATGTACTGGGATGTAATGGGACGGAACTGGGATGTATTGGGAGGCACTGGGAAAGAAGTGGTAGTGAACCGGGAGGGAATTGGGATGTACTGGGATGAACTGGTAGGAAACTGGGATGTACTGGCATGGAACGGGGATGTATTGGGATGTACAGGAACAGAACTGGAATGTACAGCGATGTATTGGCATGTACTGGCAGCGAGCTGGGATTTACTGGGATATACTGGGAGGAAACTGGGATATACTGGGAGGAAACTGGGATATACTGGGAGGCATTGGGAGGGAAGTGGGTGTCAACTGGGACATTCCAGTTTCCTCCCAGTACATCCCAGTTCCCTACCAGTGCAGCCCAGTACATCCCAATTCCCTCCCAGTCCGTCCCAATCCCCTCCCAGTACATCCCAGTTCCCTGCCAGTATGTCCCAGTACATCCCAGTTCCCTCCCAGTACATCCCAGTTCCCTCCCACTACATCCCAGTTCCCTCCCAGTTCCCTCCCACTACATCCCAGTACATCCCAGTTCCCTCCCAGTACATACCAGTTCCCTCCCAGTACATCCCAGTTCCCTCCCAGTCCATCCCAGTTCCCACCCAGTACATCCTACTACATACCAGTTCCCTCCCAGTTCACTCCCAGTACATCCCAGTACTTCACAGTTCCCTCCCAGTACATCCCAGTACGTCCCAGTTCCCCTCAGTACATAACACTTCCCTCCCAGTACATACCAGTACATCCCAGTGTCCTCACAGTACATCCCAGTTCCCTCCCAGTACATCCCAGTTCTCTCCCAGTTCACTCCCAGTACACAACAGTTACCTCCCAGTACATCCCAGTACATCCCAGTAGATCCTGGTACATCCCAAATCCCTGCCAGTTCCACCCGGTACAACCCAGTACAAGCCTGTACATCCTAGTTCCTCCACAGTACACCCCAGGGCATCCCCGCACATTGTAGTGCCTCCCAGTACATCCCAGTTCCCTCCCAGTACTGGGAGGGACCTGGGATGTACTGGGAGGGAACTGGGACGTACTGGGACGGAACTGGGATGTACTGGGATGTAATGGGACGGAACTGGGATGTATTGGGAGGCACTGGGAAAGAAGTGGTAGTGAACCGGGAGGGAATTGGGATGTACTGGGATGAACTGGTAGGAAACTGGGATGTACTGGCATGGAACGGGGATGTATTGGGATGTACAGGAACAGAACTGGAATGTACAGCGATGTATTGGCATGTACTGGCAGCGAGCTGGGATTTACTGGGATGTACTGGGAGGAAACTGGGATATACTGGGAGGAAACTGGGATATACTGGGAGGAAACTGGGATATACTGGGAGGCATTGGGAGGGAAGTGGGTGTCAACTGGGACATTCCAGTTTCCTCCCAGTACATCCCAGTTCCCTACCAGTGCAGCCCAGTACATCCCAGTTCCCTCCCAGTCCGTCCCAATCCCCTCCCAGTACATCCCAGTTCCCTGCCAGTATGTCCCAGTACATCCCAGTTCCCTCCCAGTACATACCAGTTCCCTCCCAGTACATCCCAGTTCCCTCCCAGTTCCCTCCCACTACATCCCAGTACATCCCAGTTCCCTCCCAGTACATACCAGTTCCCTCCCAGTACATCCCAGTTCCCTCCCAGTCCATCCCAGTTCCCACCCAGTACATCCTACTACATACCAGTTCCCTCCCAGTTCACTCCCAGTACATCCCAGTACTTCACAGTTCCCTCCCAGTACATCCCAGTACGTCCCAGTTCCCCTCAGTACATAACACTTCCCTCCCAGTACATACCAGTACATCCCAGTGTCCTCACAGTACATCCCAGTTCCCTCCCAGTACATCCCAGTTCTCTCCCAGTTCACTCCCAGTACACAACAGTTACCTCCCAGTACATCCCAGTACATCCCAGTAGATCCTGGTACATCCCAAATCCCTGCCAGTTCCACCCGGTACAACCCAGTACAAGCCTGTACATCCTAGTTCCTCCACAGTACATCCCAGGGCATCCCCGCACATTGTAGTGCCTCCCAGTACATCCCAGTTCCCTCCCAGTACTGGGAGGGACCTGGGATGTACTGGGAGGGAACTGGGACGTACTGGGACGGAACTGGGATGTACTGGGATGTAATGGGACGGAACTGGGATGTATTGGGAGGCACTGGGAAAGAAGTGGTAGTGAACCGGGAGGGAATTGGGATGTACTGGGATGAACTGGTAGGAAACTGGGATGTACTGGCATGGAACGGGGATGTATTGGGATGTACAGGAACAGAACTGGAATGTACAGCGATGTATTGGCATGTACTGGCAGCGAGCTGGGATTTACTGGGATATACTGGGAGGAAACTGGGATATACTGGGAGGAAACTGGGATATACTGGGAGGAAACTGGGATATACTGGGAGGCATTGGGAGGGAAGTGGGTGTCAACTGGGACATTCCAGTTTCCTCCCAGTACATCCCAGTTCCCTACCAGTGCAGCCCAGTACATCCCAATTCCCTCCCAGTCCGTCCCAATCCCCTCCCAGTACATCCCAGTTCCCTGCCAGTATGTCCCAGTACATCCCAGTTCCCTCCCAGTACATCCCAGTTCCCTCCCACTACATCCCAGTTCCCTCCCAGTTCCCTCCCACTACATCCCAGTACATCCCAGTTCCCTCCCAGTACATACCAGTTCCCTCCCAGTACATCCCAGTTCCCTCCCAGTACATCCCAGTTCCCTCCCAGTCCATCCCAGTTCCCACCCAGTACATCCTACTACATACCAGTTCCCTCCCAGTTCACTCCCAGTACATCCCAGTACTTCACAGTTCCCTCCCAGTACATCCCAGTACGTCCCAGTTCCCCTCAGTACATAACACTTCCCTCCCAGTACATACCAGTACATCCCAGTGTCCTCACAGTACATCCCAGTTCCCTCCCAGTACATCCCAGTTCTCTCCCAGTTCACTCCCAGTACACAACAGTTACCTCCCAGTACATCCCAGTACATCCCAGTAGATCCTGGTACATCCCAAATCCCTGCCAGTTCCACCCGGTACAACCCAGTACAAGCCTGTACATCCTAGTTCCTCCACAGTACACCCCAGGGCATCCCCGCACATTGTAGTGCCTCCCAGTACATCCCAGTTCCCTCCCAGTACTGGGAGGGACCTGGGATGTACTGGGAGGGAACTGGGACGTACTGGGACGGAACTGGGATGTACTGGGATGTAATGGGACGGAACTGGGATGTATTGGGAGGCACTGGGAAAGAAGTGGTAGTGAACCGGGAGGGAATTGGGATGTACTGGGATGAACTGGTAGGAAACTGGGATGTACTGGCATGGAACGGGGATGTATTGGGATGTACAGGAACAGAACTGGAATGTACAGCGATGTATTGGCATGTACTGGCAGCGAGCTGGGATTTACTGGGATGTACTGGGAGGAAACTGGGATATACTGGGAGGAAACTGGGATATACTGGGAGGAAACTGGGATATACTGGGAGGCATTGGGAGGGAAGTGGGTGTCAACTGGGACATTCCAGTTTCCTCCCAGTACATCCCAGTTCCCTACCAGTGCAGCCCAGTACATCCCAGTTCCCTCCCAGTCCGTCCCAATCCCCTCCCAGTACATCCCAGTTCCCTGCCAGTATGTCCCAGTACATCCCAGTTCCCTCCCAGTACATACCAGTTCCCTCCCACTACATCCCAGTTCCCTCCCAGTTCCCTCCCACTACATCCCAGTACATCCCAGTTCCCTCCCAGTACATACCAGTTCCCTCCCAGTACATCCCAGTTCCCTCCCAGTCCATCCCAGTTCCCACCCAGTACATCCTACTACATACCAGTTCCCTCCCAGTTCACTCCCAGTACATCCCAGTACTTCACAGTTCCCTCCCAGTACATCCCAGTACGTCCCAGTTCCCCTCAGTACATAACACTTCCCTCCCAGTACATACCAGTACATCCCAGTGTCCTCACAGTACGTCCCAGTTCCCTCCCAGTATATCCCAGTTCCCTACCAGTACATCCCAGTTACCTCCCTGTTCCTTCCCAGTACATAACAGTTACCTCCCAGTACATCCCAGTAGATCCTGGTACATCCCAAATCCCTGCCAGTTCCACCCGGTACAACCCAGTACAAGCCTGTACATCCTAGTTCCTCCACAGTACATCCCAGGGCATCCCCGCACATTGTAGTGCCTCCCAGTACATCCCAGTTCCCTCCCAGTACTGGGAGGGACCTGGGATGTACTGGGAGGGAACTGGGACGTACTGGGACGGAACTGGGATGTACTGGGATGTAATGGGACGGAACTGGGATGTATTGGGAGGCACTGGGAAAGAAGTGGTAGTGAACCGGGAGGGAATTGGGATGTACTGGGATGAACTGGTAGGAAACTGGGATGTACTGGCATGGAACGGGGATGTATTGGGATGTACAGGAACAGAACTGGAATGTACAGCGATGTATTGGCATGTACTGGCAGCGAGCTGGGATTTACTGGGATATACTGGGAGGAAACTGGGATATACTGGGAGGAAACTGGGATATACTGGGAGGCATTGGGAGGGAAGTGGGTGTCAACTGGGACATTCCAGTTTCCTCCCAGTACATCCCAGTTCCCTACCAGTGCAGCCCAGTACATCCCAATTCCCTCCCAGTCCGTCCCAATCCCCTCCCAGTACATCCCAGTTCCCTGCCAGTATGTCCCAGTACATCCCAGTTCCCTCCCAGTACATCCCAGTTCCCTCCCACTACATCCCAGTTCCCTCCCAGTTCCCTCCCACTACATCCCAGTACATCCCAGTTCCCTCCCAGTACATACCAGTTCCCTCCCAGTACATCCCAGTTCCCTCCCAGTCCATCCCAGTTCCCACCCAGTACATCCTACTACATACCAGTTCCCTCCCAGTTCACTCCCAGTACATCCCAGTACTTCACAGTTCCCTCCCAGTACATCCCAGTACGTCCCAGTTCCCCTCAGTACATAACACTTCCCTCCCAGTACATACCAGTACATCCCAGTGTCCTCACAGTACATCCCAGTTCCCTCCCAGTACATCCCAGTTCTCTCCCAGTTCACTCCCAGTACACAACAGTTACCTCCCAGTACATCCCAGTACATCCCAGTAGATCCTGGTACATCCCAAATCCCTGCCAGTTCCACCCGGTACAACCCAGTACAAGCCTGTACATCCTAGTTCCTCCACAGTACACCCCAGGGCATCCCCGCACATTGTAGTGCCTCCCAGTACATCCCAGTTCCCTCCCAGTACTGGGAGGGACCTGGGATGTACTGGGAGGGAACTGGGACGTACTGGGACGGAACTGGGATGTACTGGGATGTAATGGGACGGAACTGGGATGTATTGGGAGGCACTGGGAAAGAAGTGGTAGTGAACCGGGAGGGAATTGGGATGTACTGGGATGAACTGGTAGGAAACTGGGATGTACTGGCATGGAACGGGGATGTATTGGGATGTACAGGAACAGAACTGGAATGTACAGCGATGTATTGGCATGTACTGGCAGCGAGCTGGGATTTACTGGGATGTACTGGGAGGAAACTGGGATATACTGGGAGGAAACTGGGATATACTGGGAGGAAACTGGGATATACTGGGAGGCATTGGGAGGGAAGTGGGTGTCAACTGGGACATTCCAGTTTCCTCCCAGTACATCCCAGTTCCCTACCAGTGCAGCCCAGTACATCCCAGTTCCCTCCCAGTCCGTCCCAATCCCCTCCCAGTACATCCCAGTTCCCTGCCAGTATGTCCCAGTACATCCCAGTTCCCTCCCAGTACATACCAGTTCCCTCCCA
The DNA here is from genome assembly GCF_949628215.1 of Phalacrocorax aristotelis. Taxonomy (NCBI): domain Eukaryota; kingdom Metazoa; phylum Chordata; class Aves; order Suliformes; family Phalacrocoracidae; genus Phalacrocorax; species Phalacrocorax aristotelis. Next base: position 65,544 of record NW_027441357.1, read on the forward strand.
GTACATCCCAGTTCCCTCCCAGTTCCCTCCCACTACATCCCAGTACATCCCAGTTCCCTCCCAGTACATACCAGTTCCCTCCCAGTACATCCCAGTTCCCTCCCAGTCCATCCCAGTTCCCACCCAGTACATCCTACTACATACCAGTTCCCTCCCAGTTCACTCCCAGTACATCCCAGTACTTCACAGTTCCCTCCCAGTACATCCCAGTACGTCCCAGTTCCCCTCAGTACATAACACTTCCCTCCCAGTACATACCAGTACATCCCAGTGTCCTCACAGTACGTCCCAGTTCCCTCCCAGTATATCCCAGTTCCCTACCAGTACATCCCAGTTACCTCCCTGTTCCTTCCCAGTACATAACAGTTACCTCCCAGTACATCCCAGTAGATCCTGGTACATCCCAAATCCCTGCCAGTTCCACCCGGTACAACCCAGTACAAGCCTGTACATCCTAGTTCCTCCACAGTACATCCCAGGGCATCCCCGCACATTGTAGTGCCTCCCAGTACATCCCAGTTCCCTCCCAGTACTGGGAGGGACCTGGGATGTACTGGGAGGGAACTGGGACGTACTGGGACGGAACTGGGATGTACTGGGATGTAATGGGACGGAACTGGGATGTATTGGGAGGCACTGGGAAAGAAGTGGTAGTGAACCGGGAGGGAATTGGGATGTACTGGGATGAACTGGTAGGAAACTGGGATGTACTGGCATGGAACGGGGATGTATTGGGATGTACAGGAACAGAACTGGAATGTACAGCGATGTATTGGCATGTACTGGCAGCGAGCTGGGATTTACTGGGATATACTGGGAGGAAACTGGGATATACTGGGAGGAAACTGGGATATACTGGGAGGCATTGGGAGGGAAGTGGGTGTCAACTGGGACATTCCAGTTTCCTCCCAGTACATCCCAGTTCCCTACCAGTGCAGCCCAGTACATCCCAATTCCCTCCCAGTCCGTCCCAATCCCCTCCCAGTACATCCCAGTTCCCTGCCAGTATGTCCCAGTACATCCCAGTTCCCTCCCAGTACATCCCAGTTCCCTCCCACTACATCCCAGTTCCCTCCCAGTTCCCTCCCACTACATCCCAGTACATCCCAGTTCCCTCCCAGTACATACCAGTTCCCTCCCAGTACATCCCAGTTCCCTCCCAGTCCATCCCAGTTCCCACCCAGTACATCCTACTACATACCAGTTCCCTCCCAGTTCACTCCCAGTACATCCCAGTACTTCACAGTTCCCTCCCAGTACATCCCAGTACGTCCCAGTTCCCCTCAGTACATAACACTTCCCTCCCAGTACATACCAGTACATCCCAGTGTCCTCACAGTACATCCCAGTTCCCTCCCAGTACATCCCAGTTCTCTCCCAGTTCACTCCCAGTACACAACAGTTACCTCCCAGTACATCCCAGTACATCCCAGTAGATCCTGGTACATCCCAAATCCCTGCCAGTTCCACCCGGTACAACCCAGTACAAGCCTGTACATCCTAGTTCCTCCACAGTACACCCCAGGGCATCCCCGCACATTGTAGTGCCTCCCAGTACATCCCAGTTCCCTCCCAGTACTGGGAGGGACCTGGGATGTACTGGGAGGGAACTGGGACGTACTGGGACGGAACTGGGATGTACTGGGATGTAATGGGACGGAACTGGGATGTATTGGGAGGCACTGGGAAAGAAGTGGTAGTGAACCGGGAGGGAATTGGGATGTACTGGGATGAACTGGTAGGAAACTGGGATGTACTGGCATGGAACGGGGATGTATTGGGATGTACAGGAACAGAACTGGAATGTACAGCGATGTATTGGCATGTACTGGCAGCGAGCTGGGATTTACTGGGATGTACTGGGAGGAAACTGGGATATACTGGGAGGAAACTGGGATATACTGGGAGGAAACTGGGATATACTGGGAGGCATTGGGAGGGAAGTGGGTGTCAACTGGGACATTCCAGTTTCCTCCCAGTACATCCCAGTTCCCTACCAGTGCAGCCCAGTACATCCCAGTTCCCTCCCAGTCCGTCCCAATCCCCTCCCAGTACATCCCAGTTCCCTGCCAGTATGTCCCAGTACATCCCAGTTCCCTCCCAGTACATACCAGTTCCCTCCCACTACATCCCAGTTCCCTCCCAGTTCCCTCCCACTACATCCCAGTACATCCCAGTTCCCTCCCAGTACATACCAGTTCCCTCCCAGTACATCCCAGTTCCCTCCCAGTCCATCCCAGTTCCCACCCAGTACATCCTACTACATACCAGTTCCCTCCCAGTTCACTCCCAGTACATCCCAGTACTTCACAGTTCCCTCCCAGTACATCCCAGTACGTCCCAGTTCCCCTCAGTACATAACACTTCCCTCCCAGTACATACCAGTACATCCCAGTGTCCTCACAGTACGTCCCAGTTCCCTCCCAGTATATCCCAGTTCCCTACCAGTACATCCCAGTTACCTCCCTGTTCCTTCCCAGTACATAACAGTTACCTCCCAGTACATCCCAGTAGATCCTGGTACATCCCAAATCCCTGCCAGTTCCACCCGGTACAACCCAGTACAAGCCTGTACATCCTAGTTCCTCCACAGTACATCCCAGGGCATCCCCGCACATTGTAGTGCCTCCCAGTACATCCCAGGTCCCTCCCAGTACTGGGAGGGACCTGGGATGTACTGGGAGGGAACTGGGACGTACTGGGAGGGAACTGGGATGTACTGGGATGTAATGGGACGGAACTGGGATGTATTGGGAGGCACTGGGAAAGAAGTGGTAGTGAACCGGGAGGGAATTGGGATGTACGGGGATGAACTGGTAGGGAACTGGGATGTACTGGCATGGAACGGGGATGTATTGGGATGTACAGGAACAGAACTGGAATGTACAGCGATGTATTGGCATGTACTGGCAGCGAGCTGGGATTTACTGGGATGTACTGGGAGGAAACTGGGATATACTGGGAGGAAACTGGGATATACTGGGAGGCATTGGGAGGGAAGTGGGTGTCAACTGGGACATTCCAGTTTCCTCCCAGTACATCCCAGTTCCCTACCAGTGCAGCCCAGTACATCCCAGTTCCCTCCCAGTCCGTCCCAATCCCCTCCCAGTACATCCCAGTTCCCTGCCAGTATGTCCCAGTACATCCCAGTTCCCTCCCAGTACATACAGTTCGCTCCCAGTACATCCCAGTTCCCTCCCAGTTCCCTCCCACTACATCCCAGTACATCCGAGTTCCCTCCCAGTACATACCAGTTCCCTCCCAGTACATCCCAGTACATCCTGGTACATCCCAGTTCCCACCCAGTACATCCTACTACATACCAGTTCCCTCCCAGTTCACTCCCAGTACATCCCAGTACTTCACAGTTCCCTCCCAGTACATCCCAGTACGTCCCAGTTCCCCTCAGTACATAACACTTCCCTCCCAGTACATACCAGTACATCCCAGTGTCCTCACGGTACGTCCCAGTTCCCTCCCAGTACATCCCAGTTCCCTCCCAGTTCCCTCCCAGTACATAACAGTTACCTCCCAGTACATCCTAGTAGATCCTAGGACATTTCAAATCCCTGCCAGTTCCACCCGGTACAACCCAGTACAAGCCTGTACATCCTAGTTCCTCCACAGTACATCCCAGGGCATCCCTGCACATTGTAGTGCCTCCCAGTACATCCCAGTTCCCTCCCAGTACTGGGAGGGACCTGGGATGTACTGGGAGGGAACTGGGACGTACTGGGAGGGAACTGAGATGTACTGGGATGTAATGGGACGGAACTGGGATGTATTGGGAGGCACTGGGAAAGAAGTGGTAGTGAACCGGGAGGGAATTGGGATGTACGGGGATGAACTGGTAGGAAACTGGGATGTACTGGCATGGAACGGGGATGTATTGGGATGTACAGGAACAGAACTGGAATGTACTGCGATGTACTGGGAGCAAACTGGGATTTACTGGGATGTACTGGGAGGAAACTGGGATATACTGGGAGGAAACTGGGATATACTGGGAGGCATTGGGAGGGAAGTGGGTGTCAACTGGGACATTCCAGTTTCCTCCCAGTACATCCCAGTTCCCTACCAGTGCAGCCCAGTACATCCCAGTTCCCTCCCAGTCCGTCCCAATCCCCTCCCAGTACATCCCAGTTCCCTGCCAGTATGTCCCAGTACATCCCAGTTCCCTCCCAGTACATACCAGTTCCCTCCCACTACATCCCAGTTCCCTCCCAGTTCCCTCCCACTACATCCCAGTACATCCCAGTTCCCTCCCAGTACATCCCAGTTCCCTCCCAGTACATCCTACTACATACCAGTTCCCTCCCAGTTCACTCCCAGTACATCCCAGTACTTCACAGTTCCCTCCCAGTACATCCCAGTACGTCCCAGTTCCCCTCAGTACATAACACTTCCCTCCCAGTACATAACAGTACATCCCAGTGTCCTCACAGTACGTCCCAGTTCCCTCCCAGTACATCCCAGTTCCCTACCAGTACATCCCAGTTCCCTCCCTGTTCCTTCCCAGTACATAACAGTTACCTCCCAGTACATCCCAGTAGATCCTGGTACATCCCAAATCCCTGCCAGTTCCACCCGGTACAACCCAGTACAAGCCTGTACATCCTAGTTCCTCCACAGTACATCCCAGGGCATCCCCGCACATTGTAGTGCCTCCCAGTACATCCCAGTTCCCTCCCAGTACTGGGAGGGACCTGGGATGTACTGGAAGGGAACTGGGATGTACTGGGAGGGACCTGGGATGTACTGGGATGTAATGGGACGGAACTGGGATGTAATGGGACGGAACTGGGAAAGAAGTGGTAGTGAACCGGGAGGGAACTGGAATGTACGGGGATGAACTGGTTGGGAACTGGGATGTACTGGCATGGAACGGGGATGTATTGGGATGTACAGGAACGGAACTGGAATGTACTGCGATGTACTGGGATGTACTGGCAGCGAGCTGGGATTTACTGGGATGTACTGGGAGGAAACTGGGATATACTGGGAGGCACTGGGAGGGAAGTGGGTGTCAACTGGGACATTCCAGTTTCCTCCCAGTACATCCCAGTTCCCTACCAGTGCATCCCAGTACATCCCAGATCCCTCCCAATACATCCCAGTTCCCTCCCAGTCCGTCCCAGTACATCCCAGTACATCCCAGTTCCCTCACAGTACATCCCAGTTCCCTCACAGTTCACACACAGTTCACTCCCAGTTCCATTCCAGTACATCCCAGTACATGCCACTTTCCTCCAAGTAAATCCCAGTTCCCTCCCACTACATCCAAGTTCCCTCCCACTTCCCTCTAAGTACATCCCAGTACTTCACAGTTCACTCCCAGTACATCCCAGTTCCCCCTCGGTACATAACAGTTCCCTCCCAGTACACCCCAGTACATCCCAGTTCCCTCCCAGTATGTCCCACTACATCCCAGTTCCCTCCCAGTCCATCCCAGTTCCCTCCCAGTAAATCCCAATTCCCAACACTTTCCACCCAGTACATCCCAGTTCCCTCCCAGTACATCCCAGTTCCCTCTAAGTACATCCCAGTACTTCACAGTTCCCTCCCAGTTCACTCCCAGTTCCCTCCCAGTACATCCCAGTTCCCTCTAAGTACATCCCAATACTTCATAGTTCCCTCCCAGCACGTCCCAGTACGTCCCAGTTCCCCTCAGTACATAACACTTCCCTCCCAGTACATACCAGTACATCCCAGTGTCCTCACAGTACATCCCAGTTCCCTCCCAGTACATCCCAGTTCTCTCCCAGTTCACTCCCAGTACACAACAGTTACCTCCCAGTACATCCCAGTACATCCCAGTAGATCCTGGTACATCCCAAATCCCTGCCAGTTCCACCCGGTACAACCCAGTACAAGCCTGTACATCCTAGTTCCTCCACAGTACATCCCAGGGCATCCCCGCACATTGTAGTGCCTCCCAGTACATCCCAGTTCCCTCCCAGTACTGGGAGGGAACTGGGACGTACTGGGAGGGAACTGGGATGTACTGGGATGTAATGGGACGGAACTGGGATGTATTGGGAGGCACTGGGAAAGAAGTGGTAGTGAACCGGGAGGGAATTGGGATGTACTGGGATGAACTGGTAGGAAACTGGGATGTACTGGCATGGAACGGGGATGTATTGGGATGTACAGGAACAGAACTGGAATGTACAGCGATGTATTGGCATGTACTGGCAGCGAGCTGGGATTTACTGGGATGTACTGGGAGGAAACTGGGATATACTGGGAGGAAACTGGGATATACTGGGAGGCATTGGGAGGGAAGTGGGTGTCAACTGGGACATTCCAGTTTCCTCCCAGTACATCCCAGTTCCCTACCAGTGCAGCCCAGTACATCCCAGTTCCCTCCCAGTCCGTCCCAATCCCCTCCCAGTACATCCCAGTTCCCTGCCAGTATGTCCCAGTACATCCCAGTTCCCTCCCAGTACATACCAGTTCGCTCCCAGTACATCCCAGTTCCCTCCCAGTTCCCTCCCACTACATCCCAGTACATCCCAGTTCCCTCCCAGTACATACCAGTTCCCTCCCAGTACATCCCAGTTCCCACCCAGTACATCCTACTACATACCAGTTCCCTCCCAGTTCACTCCCAGTACATCCCAGTACTTCACAGTTCCCTCCCAGTACATCCCAGTACGTCCCAGTTCCCCTCAGTACATAACACTTCCCTCCCAGTACATACCAGTACATCCCAGTGTCCTCACAGTACGTCCCAGTTCCCTCCCAGTATATCCCAGTTCCCTACCAGTACATCCCAGTTACCTCCCTGTTCCTTCCCAGTACATAACAGTTACCTCCCAGTACATCCCAGTAGATCCTGGTACATCCCAAATCCCTGCCAGTTCCACCCGGTACAACCCAGTACAAGCCTGTACATCCTAGTTCCTCCACAGTACATCCCAGGGCATCCCCGCACATTGTAGTGCCTCCCAGTACATCCCAGTTCCCTCCCAGTACTGGGAGGGACCTGGGATGTACTGGGAGGGAACTGGGACGTACTGGGAGGGACCTGGGATGTACTGGGATGTAATGGGACGGAACTGGGATGTATTGGGAGGCACTGGGAAAGAAGTGGTAGTGAACCGGGAGGGAATTGGGATGTACGGGGATGAACTGGTAGGGAACTGGGATGTACTGGCATGGAACGGGGATGTATTGGGATGTACAGGAACAGAACTGGAATGTACAGCGATGTATTGGCATGTACTGGCAGCGAGCTGGGATTTACTGGGATGTACTGGGAGGAAACTGGGATATACTGGGAGGAAACTGGGATATACTGGGAGGCATTGGGAGGGAAGTGGGTGTCAACTGGGACATTCCAGTTTCCTCCCAGTACATCCCAGTTCCCTACCAGTGCAGCCCAGTACATCCCAGTTCCCTCCCAGTCCGTCCCAATCCCCTCCCAGTACATCCCAGTTCCCTGCCAGTATGTCCCAGTACATCCCAGTTCCCTCCCAGTACATACCAGTTCCCTCCCACTACATCCCAGTTCCCTCCCAGTTCCCTCCCACTACATCCCAGTACATCCCAGTTCCCTCCCAGTACATACCAGTTCCCTCCCAGTACATCCTGGTACATCCTGGTACATCCCAGTTCCCACCCAGTACATCCTACTACATACCAGTTCCCTCCCACTTCACTCCCAGTACATCCCAGTACTTCACAGTTCCCTCCCAGTACATCCCAGTACGTCCCAGTTCCCCTCAGTACATAACACTTCCCTCCCAGTACATACCAGTACATCCCACTGTCCTCACGGTACGTCCCAGTTCCCTCCCAGTACATCCCAGTTCCCTCCCAGTACATAACAGTTACCTCCCAGTACATCCTAGTAGATCCTAGGACATTTCAAATCCCTGCCAGTTCCACCCGGTACAACCCAGTACAAGCCTGTACATCCTAGTTCCTCCACAGTACATCCCAGGGCATCCCCGCACATTGTAGTGCCTCCCAGTACATCCCAGTTCCCTCCCAGTACTGGGAGGGACCTGGGATGTACTGGGAGGGACCTGGGATGTACTGGGAGGGAACTGGGAGGTACTGGGAGGGAACTGGGATGTACTGGGATGTAATGGGACGGAACTGGGATGTATTGGGAGGCACTGGGAAAGAAGTGGTAGTGAACCGGGAGGGAATTGGGATGTACGGGGATGAACTGGTAGGAAACTGGGATGTACTGGCATGGAACGGGGATGTTTTGGGATGTACAGGAACAGAACTGGAATGTACTGCGATGTACTGGCAGCGAGCTGGGATTTACTGGGATGTACTGGGAGGAAACTGGGATATACTGGGAGGAAACTGGGATATACTGGGAGGAAACTGGGAGGGAAGTGGGTGTCAACTGGGACATTCCAGTTTCCTCCCAGTACATCCCAGTTCCCTACCAGTGCAGCCCAGTACATCCCAGTTCCCTCCCAGTCCGTCCCAATCCCCTCCCAGTACATCCCAGTTCCCTGCCAGTATGTCCCAGTACATCCCAGTTCCCTCCCAGTACATACCAGTTCGCTCCCAGTACATCCCAGTTCCCTCCCAGTTCCCTCCCACTACATCCCAGTACATCCCAGTTCCCTCCCAGTACATACCAGTTCCCTCCCAGTACATCCCAGTTCCCTCCCAGTACATCCTACTACATACCAGTTCCCTCCCAGTTCACTCCCAGTACATCCCAGTACTTCACAGTTCCCTCCCAGTACATCCCAGTACGTCCCAGTTCCCCTCAGTACATAACACTTCGCTCCCAGTACATACCAGTACATCCCAGTGTCCTCACAGTACGTCCCAGTTCCCTCCCAGTACATCCCGGTTCCCTACCAGTACATCCCGGTTCCCTCCCTGTTCCTTCCCAGTACATAACAGTTACCTCCCAGTACATCCCAGTAGATCCTGGTACATCCCAAATCCCTGCCAGTTCCACCCGGTACAACCCAGTACAAGCCTGTACATCCTAGTTCCTCCACAGTACATCCCAGGGCATCCCCGCACATTGTAGTGCCTCCCAGTACATCCCAGTTCCCTCCCAGTACTGGGAGGGACCTGGGATGTACTGGAAGGGAACTGGGATGTCCTGAGAGGGACCTGGGATGTACTGGGATGTAATGGGACGGAACTGGGATGTAATGGGACGGAACTGGGAAAGAAGTGGTAGTGAACCGGGAGGGAACTGGAATGTACGGGGATGAACTGGTTGGGAACTGGGATGTACTGGCATGGAACGGGGATGTATTGGGATGTACAGGAACGGAACTGGAATGTACTGCGATGTACTGGGATGTACTGGCAGCGAGCTGGGATTTACTGGGATGTACTGGGAGGAAACTGGGATATACTGGGAGGCACTGGGAGGGAAGTGGGTGTCAACTGGGACATTCCAGTTTCCTCCCAGTACATCCCAGTTCCCTACCAGTGCAGCCCAGTACATCCCAGATACCTCTCAGTACATCCCAGTTCCCTCCCAGTCCGTCCCAGTACATCCCAGTACATCCCAGTTCCCTCACAGTACATCCCAGTTCCCTCACAGTTCACACACAGTTCACTCCCAGTTCCATTCCAGTACATCCCAGTACATGCCACTTTCCTCCAAGTAAATCCCAGTTCCCTCCCACTACATCCAAGTTCCCTCCCACTTCCCTCTAAGTACATCCCAGTACTTCACAGTTCACTCCCAGTACATCCCAGTTCCCCCTCGGTACATAACAGTTCCCTCCCAGTACACCCCAGTACATCCCAGTTCCCTCCCAGTATGTCCCACTACATCCCAGTTCCCTCCCAGTCCATCCCAGTTCCCTCCCAGTAAATCCCAATTCCCAACACTTTCCACCCAGTACATCCCAGTTCCCTCCCAGTACATCCCAGTTCCCTCTAAGTACATCCCAGTACTTCACAGTTCCCTCCCAGTTCACTCCCAGTTCCCTCCCAGTACATCCCAGTTCCCTCTAAGTACATCCCAATACTTCATAGTTCCCTCCCAGAACGTCCCAGTACGTCCCAGTTCCCCTCAGTACATAACACTTCCCTCCCAGTACATACCAGTACATCCCAGTGTCCTCACAGTACATCCCAGTTCCCTCCCAGTACATCCCAGTTCTCTCCCAGTTCACTCCCAGTACACAACAGTTACCTCCCAGTACATCCCAGTACATCCCAGTAGATCCTGGTACATCCCAAATCCCTGCCAGTTCCACCCGGTACAACCCAGTACAAGCCTGTACATCCTAGTTCCTCCACAGTACATCCCAGGGCATCCCCGCACATTGTAGTGCCTCCCAGTACATCCCAGGTCCCTCCCAGTACTGGGAGGGACCTGGGATGTACTGGGAGGGAACTGGGACGTACTGGGATGTAATGGGACGGAACTGGGATGTATTGGGAGGCACTGGGAAAGAAGTGGTAGTGAAACGGGAGGGAATTGGGATGTACGGGGATGAACTGGTAGGAAACTGGGATGTACTGGCATGGAACGGGGATGTATTGGGATGTACAGGAACGGAACTGGAATGTACTGCGATGTACTGGGATGTACTGGGAGCGAACTGGGATTTACTGGGATGTACTGGGAGGAAACTGGGATATACTGGGAGGAAACTGGGATATACTGGGAGGCATTGGGAGGGAAGTGGGTGTCAACTGGGACATTCCAGTTTCCTCCCAGTACATCCCAGTTCCCTACCAGTGCAGCCCAGTACATCCCAGTTCCCTCCCAGTCCGTCCCAATCCCCTCCCAGTACATCCCAGTTCCCTGCCAGTATGTCCCAGTACATCCCAGTTCCCTCCCAGTACATACCAGTTCGCTCCCAGTACATCCCAGTTCCCTCCCAGTTCCCTCCCACTACATCCCAGTACATCCCAGTTCCCTCCCAGTACATACCAGTTCCCTCCCAGTACATCCCAGTTCCCTCCCAGTACATCCTACTACATACCAGTTCCCTCCCAGTTCACTCCCAGTACATCCCAGTACTTCACAGTTCCCTCCCAGTACATCCCAGTACGTCCCAGTTCCCCTCAGTACATAACACTTCGCTCCCAGTACATACCAGTACATCCCAGTGTCCTCACAGTACGTCCCAGTTCCCTCCCAGTACATCCCAGTTCCCTACCAGTACATCCCGGTTCCCTCCCTGTTCCTTCCCAGTACATAACAGTTACCTCCCAGTACATCCCAGTAGATCCTGGTACATCCCAAATCCCTGCCAGTTCCACCCGGTACAACCCAGTACAAGCCTGTACATCCTAGTTCCTCCACAGTACATCCCAGGGCATCCCCGCACATTGTAGTGCCTCCCAGTACATCCCAGTTCCCTCCCAGTACTGGGAGGGACCTGGGATGTACTGGAAGGGAACTGGGATGTCCTGAGAGGGACCTGGGATGTACTGGGATGTAATGGGACGGAACTGGGATGTAATGGGACGGAACTGGGAAAGAAGTGGTAGTGAACCGGGAGGGAACTGGAATGTACGGGGATGAACTGGTTGGGAACTGGGATGTACTGGCATGGAACGGGGATGTATTGGGATGTACAGGAACGGAACTGGAATGTACTGCGATGTACTGGGATGTACTGGCAGCGAGCTGGGATTTACTGGGATGTACTGGGAGGAAACTGGGATATACTGGGAGGCACTGGGAGGGAAGTGGGTGTCAACTGGGACATTCCAGTTTCCTCCCAGTACATCCCAGTTCCCTACCAGTGCAGCCCAGTACATCCCAGATACCTCTCAGTACATCCCAGTTCCCTCCCAGTCCGTCCCAGTACATCCCAGTACATCCCAGTTCCCTCACAGTACATCCCAGTTCCCTCACAGTTCACACACAGTTCACTCCCAGTTCCATTCCAGTACATCCCAGTACATGCCACTTTCCTCCAAGTAAATCCCAGTTCCCTCCCACTACATCCAAGTTCCCTCCCACTTCCCTCTAAGTACATCCCAGTACTTCACAGTTCACTCCCAGTACATCCCAGTTCCCCCTCGGTACATAACAGTTCCCTCCCAGTACACCCCAGTACATCCCAGTTCCCTCCCAGTATGTCCCACTACATCCCAGTTCCCTCCCAGTCCATCCCAGTTCCCTCCCAGTAAATCCCAATTCCCAACACTTTCCACCCAGTACATCCCAGTTCCCTCCCAGTACATCCCAGTTCCCTCTAAGTACATCCCAGTACTTCACAGTTCCCTCCCAGTTCACTCCCAGTTCCCTCCCAGTACATCCCAGTTCCCTCTAAGTACATCCCAATACTTCATAGTTCCCTCCCAGAACGTCCCAGTACGTCCCAGTTCCCCTCAGTACATAACACTTCCCTCCCAGTACATACCAGTACATCCCAGTGTCCTCACAGTACATCCCAGTTCCCTCCCAGTACATCCCAGTTCTCTCCCAGTTCACTCCCAGTACACAACAGTTACCTCCCAGTAGATCCTGGTACATCCCAAATCCCTGCCAGTTCCACCCGGTACAACCCAGTACAAGCCTGTACATCCTAGTTCCTCCACAGTACATCCCAGGGCATCCCCGCACATTGTAGTGCCTCCCAGTACATCCCAGGTCCCTCCCAGTACTGGGAGGGACCTGGGATGTACTGGGAGGGAACTGGGACGTACTGGGATGTAATGGGACGGAACTGGGATGTATTGGGAGGCACTGGGAAAGAAGTGGTAGTGAAACGGGAGGGAATTGGGATGTACGGGGATGAACTGGTAGGAAACTGGGATGTACTGGCATGGAACGGGGATGTATTGGGATGTACAGGAACGGAACTGGAATGTACTGCGATGTACTGGGATGTACTGGGAGCGAACTGGGATTTACTGGGATGTACTGGGAGGAAACTGGGATATACTGGGAGGAAACTGGGATATACTGGGAGGCATTGGGAGGGAAGTGGGTGTCAACTGGGACATTCCAGTTTCCTCCCAGTACATCCCAGTTCCCTACCAGTGCAGCCCAGTACATCCCAGTTCCCTCCCAGTCCGTCCCAATCCCCTCCCAGTACATCCCAGTTCCCTGCCAGTATGTCCCAGTACATCCCAGTTCCCTCCCAGTACATCCCAGTTCCCTCCCAGTACATCCCAGTTCCCTCCCAGTTCCCTCCCACTACATCCCAGTACATCCCAGTTCCCTCCCAGTACATACCAGTTCCCTCCCAGTACATCCCAGTACATCCTGGTACATCCCAGTTCCCACCCAGTACATCCTACTACATACCAGTTCCCTCCCAGTTCACTCCCAGTACATCCCAGTACTTCACAGTTCCCTCCCAGTACGTCCCAGTTCCCCTCAGTACATAACACTTCCCTCCCAGTACATAACAGTACATCCCAGTGTCCTCACAGTACGTCCCAGTTCCCTCCCAGTACATCCCAGTTCCCTACCAGTACATCCCAGTAGATCCTGGTACATCCCAAATCCCTGCCAGTTCCACCCGGTACAACCCAGTACAAGCCTGTACATCCTAGTTCCTCCACAGTACATCCCAAGGCATCCCCGCACATTGTAGTGCCTCCCAGTACATCCCAGTTCCCTCCCAGTACTGGGAGGGACCTGGGATGTACTGGGAGGGAACTGGGATGTACTGGGAGAGACCTGGGATGTACTGGGAGAGACCTGGGATGTACTGGGATGTAATGGGACGGAACTGGGATGTATTGGGAGGCACTGGGAAAGAAGTGGTAGTGAACCGGGAGGGAATTGGGATGTACGGGGATGAACTGGTAGGGAACTGGGATGTACTGGCATGGAACGGGGATGTATTGGGATGTACAGGAACAGAACTGGAATGTACAGCGATGTATTGGCATGTACTGGCAGCGAGCTGGGATTTACTGGGATGTACTGGGAGGAAACTGGGATATACTGGGAGGAAACTGGGATATACTGGGAGGCATTGGGAGGGAAGTGGGTGTCAACTGGGACATTCCAGTTTCCTCCCAGTACATCCCAGTTCCCTACCAGTGCAGCCCAGTACATCCCAGTTCCCTCCCAGTCCGTCCCAATCCCCTCCCAGTACATCCCAGTTCCCTGCCAGTATGTCCCAGTACATCCCAGTTCCCTCCCAGTACATACCAGTTCCCTCCCAGTTCCCTCCCACTACATCCCAGTACATCCCAGTTCCCTCCCAGTACATACCAGTTCCCTCCCACTACATCCCAGTACATCCTGGTACATCCCAGTTCCCACCCAGTACATCCTACTACATACCAGTTCCCTCCCAGTTCACTCCCAGTACATCCCAGTACTTCACAGTTCCCTCCCAGTACATAACAGTACGTCCCAGTTCCCCTCAGTACATAACACTTCCCTCCCAGTACATACCAGTACATCCCAGTGTCCTCACAGTACGTCCCAGTTCCCTCCCAGTACATCCCAGTTCCCTACCAGTACATCCCAGTTCCCTCCCTGTTCCTTCCCAGTACATAACAGTTACCTCCCAGTACATCCCAGTAGATCCTGGTACATCCCAAATCCCTGCCAGTTCCACCCGGTACAACCCAGTACAAGCCTGTACATCCTAGTTCCTCCACAGTACATCCCAGGGCATCCCCGCACATTGTAGTGCCTGCCAGTACATCCCAGGTCCCTCCCAGTACTGGGAGGGAACTGGGATGTACTGGGATGTAATGGGACGGAACTGGGATGTAATGGGACGGAACTGGGAAAGAAGTGGTAGTGAACCGGGAGGGAATTGGGATGTACGGGGATGAACTGGTAGGGAACTGGGATGTACTGGCATGGAACGGGGATGTATTGGGATGTACAGGAACAGAACTGGAATGTACAGCGATGTATTGGCATGTACTGGCAGCGAGCTGGGATTTACTGGGTTGTACTGGGAGGAAACTGGGATATACTGGGAGGAAACTGGGATATACTGGGAGGCATTGGGAGGGAAGTGGGTGTCAACTGGGACATTCCAGTTTCCTCCCAGTACATCCCAGTTCCCTACCAGTGCAGCCCAGTACATCCCAGTTCCCTCCCAGTCCGTCCCAATCCCCTCCCAGTACATCCCAGTTCCCTGCCAGTATGTCCCAGTACATCCCAGTTCCCTCCCAGTTCCCTCCCAGTACATACCAGTTCCCTCCCAGTACATACCAGTTCCCTCCCAGTACATCCTACTACATACCAGTTCCCTCCCAGTTCACTCCCAGTACATCCCAGTACTTCACAGTTCCCTCCCAGTACATCCCAGTACGTCCCAGTTCCCCTAAGTACATAACACTTCCCTCCCAGTACATACCAGTACATCCCAGTGTCCTCACGGTACGTCCCAGTTCCCTCCCAGTACATTCCAGTTCCCTACCAGTACATCCCAGTTCCCTCCCTGTTCCTTCCCAGTACATAACAGTTACCTCCCAGTACATCCCAGTAGATCCTGGTACATCCCAAATCCCTGCCAGTTCCACCCGGTACAACCCAGTACAAGCCTGTACATCCTAGTTCCTCCACAGTACACCCCAGGGCATCCCCGCACATTGTAGTGCCTCCCAGTACATCCCAGTTCCCTCCCAGTACTGGGAGGGACCTGGGATGTACTGGGAGGGAACTGGGACGTACTGGGAGGGAACTGGGATGTACTGGGATGTAATGGGACGGAACTGGGATGTAATGGGACGGAACTGGGAAAGAAGTGGTAGTGAACCGGGAGGGAATTGGGATGTACGGGGATGAACTGGTAGGGAACTGGGATGTACTGGCATGGAACGGGGATGTATTGGGATGTACAGGAACGGAACTGGAATGTACTGCGATGTACTGGCATGTACTGGGAGCAAACTGGGATTTACTGGGATGTACTGGGAGGAAACTGGGATATACTGGGAGGCACTGGGAGGGAAGTGGGTGTCAACTGGGACATTCCAGTTTCCTCCCAGTACATCCCAGTTCCCTACCAGTGCAGCCCAGTACATCCCAGATCCCTCCCAGTACATCCCAGATCCCTCCCAGTACATCCCAGTTCCCTCCCAGTCCGTCCCAGTACATCCCAGTACATCCCAGTTCCCTCACAGTACATCCCAGTTCCCTCACAGTTCACACACAGTTCACTCCCTGTTCCATTCCAGTACATCCCAGTACATGCCACTTTCCTCCAAGTAAACCCCAGTTCCCTCCCACTACATCCAAGTTCCCTCCCACTTCCCTCTAAGTACATCCCAGTACTTCACAGTTCACTCCCAGTACATCCCAGTTCCCCCTCGGTACATCCCAGTTCCCTCCCAGTACACCCCAGTACATCCCAGTTCCCTCCCAGTATGTCCCACTACATCCCAGTTCCCTCCCAGTCCATCCCAGTTCCCTCCCAGTAAATCCCAATTCCCAACACTTTCCACCCAGTACATCCCAGTTCCCTCCCAGTACATACCAGTTCCCTCCCAGTACATCCCAGTACTTCACAGTTCCCTCCCAGTTCCCTCCCAGTACATCCCAGTTCCCTCTAAGTACATCCCAATACTTCATAGTTCCCTCCCAGTCCATCCCAGTTCCCTCCCAGTAAATCCCAATTCCCAACACTTTCCACCCAGTACATCCCAGTTCCCACCCAGTACATACCAGTTCCCTCCCAGTACATCCCAGTACTTCACAGTTCCCTCCCAGTTCCCTCCCAGTACATCCCAGTTCCCTCTAAGTACATCCCAATACTTCATAGTTCCCTCCCAGCACGTCCCAGTACGTCCCAGTTCCCCTCAGTACATAACACTTCCCTCCCAGTACATACCAGTACATCCCAGTTCCCTCCCAGTACATCCCAGTTCCCTCCCAGTTCACTACCAGTACACAACAGTTACCTCCCAGTACATCCCAGTAGATCCTGGTACATCCCAAATCCCTGCCAGTTCCACCCGGTACAACCCAGTACAAGCCTGTACATCCTAGTTCCTCCACAGTACATCCCAGGGCATCCCCGCACATTGTAGTGCCTCCCAGTACATCCCAGTTCCCAACCAGTGCAGCCCAGATCCCTCCCAGTCTGTCCCAGTACGTCCCAGTACATCCCAGTTCCCTCACAGTACATCCCAGTTCCCGCACAGTTCACACACAGTTCACTCCCAGTTCCATTCCAGTACATCCCAGTACATGCCACTTTCCTCCAAGTAAATCCCAGTTCCCTCCCACTACATCCAAGTTCCCTCCCACTTCCCTCTAAGTACATCCCAGTACTTCACAGTTCACTCCCAGTACATCCCAGTTCCCCCTCGGTACATAACAGTTCCCTCCCAGTCCATCCCAGTTCCCTCCCACTAAATCCCAATTCCCAACACTTTCCACCCAGTACATCCCAGTTCCCTCCCAGTACATACCAGTTCCCTCCCAGTACATCCCAGTACTTCACAGTTCCCTCCCAGTTCACTCCCAGTTCCCTCGCAGTACATCCCAGTTCCCTCTAAGTACATCCCAATACTTCATAGTTCCCTCCCAGCACGTCCCAGTACGTCCCAGTTCCCCTCAGTACATAACTCTTCCCTCCCAGTACATACCAGTACATCCCAGTGTCCTCACACTACGTCCCAGTTCCCTCCCAGTACATCCCAGTTCCCTCCCAGTTCACTCCCAGCACACAACAGCTACCTCCCAGTACATCCCAGTAGATCCTGGTACATCCCAAATCCCTGCCAGTTCCACCCGGTACAACCCAGTACAAGCCTGTACATCCTAGTTCCTCCACAGTACATCCCAGGGCATCCCCGCACATTGTAGTGCCTCCCAGTACATCCCAGGTCCCTCCCAGTACTGGGAGGGACCTAGGATTAACGGGGAGGGACCTGGGATGTACTGGGAGGGAACTGGGATGTACTGGGATGTAATGGGACGGAAGTGGGATGTATTGGGAGGCACTGGGAAAGAAGTGGTAGCGAACCGGGAGGGAATTGGGATGTACGGGGATCAACTGGTAGGGAACTGGGATATACTGGAATGGAACGGGGATGTATTGGGATGTACAGGAACGGAACTGGAATGTACGGCGATGTATTGGGATGTACTGGGAGGAAACTGGGATATACTGGGAGGAAACTGGGATATACTGGGAGGAAACTGGGATTTACTGGGAGGAAACTGGGAGGGAAGTGGGTGTCAACTGGGACATTCCAGTTTCCTCCCAGTACATCCCAGTTCCCTACCAGTGCAGCCCAGTACATCCCAGATCCCTCCCAGTCCCTCCCAGTACATCCCAGTACCCTCACAGTACATCCCAGTTCCCTCCCAGTTCACACACAGTTCACTCCCAGTTCCATTCCAGTACGTCCCACTACATCCCAGTTGCCTCCCAGTTTCCTCTAAGTACATCCCAGTACTTCAAAGTTCCCTCCCAGTACATCCCAGTTCCCTCTAAGTACATCCCAGTACTTCACAGTTCACTCCCACTACATCCCAGTACGTCCCAGTTCCCCCTTGGTACATAACACTTCCCTCCCAATACATCCAAGTTCCCTCCCAGTACATCCCAATCCCCTCCCAGTACATCCCAGTTCCCTGCCAGTATGTCCCCAGTACATCCCAGTTCCCTCCCAGTACATACCAGTTCCCTCCCAGTACATCCCAGTACATCCCAGTTCCCTCCCAGTACATCCCAGTTCCCTCCCACTACATCCCAGTACATCCTGGTACATCCCAGTTCCCACCCAGTACATCCTACTACATACCAGTTCCCTCCCAGTTCACTCCCAGTACATCCCAGTACTTCACAGTTCCCTCCCAGTACGTACCAGTTCCCCTCAGTACATAACACTTCCCTCCCAGCACATAACAGTACATCCCAGTGTCCTCACAGTACGTCCCTGTTCCCTCACAGTACATCCCAGTTCCTTACCAGTACATCCCAGTTCCCTCCCTGTTCCTTCCCAGTACATAACAGTTACCTCCCAGTACATCCCAGTACATCCTGGTACATCCAAAATCCCTGCCAGTTCCACCCGGTACAACCCAGTACAAGCCTGTACATCCTAGTTCCTCCACAGTACATCCCAGGGCATCCCCGCACATTGTAGTGCCTCCCAGTACATCCCAGTTCCCTCCCAGTACATCCCAGTTCCCTCTAAGTACATCCCAGTACTTCACAGTTCCCTCCCAGTTCACTCCCAGTACACAACAGTTACCTCCTAGTACATCCCAGTACATCCCAGTTCCCTCCCAGTACATCCCAGTTCCCTCCCTGTTCCTTCCCAGTACACAACAGTTACCTCCCAGTACATCCCAGTACATCCCAAATCCCTGCCAGTTCCACCCGGTACAACCCAGTACAAGCCTGTACACCCTACTTCCTCCACGGTACATCCCAGGACATCCCAGCACATTGTAGTGCCTCCCAGTACACCCCAGTTCCCTCCCAGTACATCCCGTTACATTCCAGTGCCCTCCCAGTGCCCTCCCAGTACATCCCAGTTCCATCCCAGTACATCCCAGTACTTCACCGTTCCCTCCCAGTACATCCCAGTTCCCTCCCAGTACATCCCAGTTCCCTCCCAGTACATCCCAGTTCCCTCCCAGTACATCCCAGTTCCCTCCCAGTACATCCCAGTACTTCACAGTTCCCTCCCAGCCCATCCCAGTACGTCCCAGTTACCCTCAGTACATAACACTTCCCTCCCAGTACATACCAGTACATCCCAGTTCCCTACCAGTTCCTTCCCAGTACATAACAGTTACCTCCCAGTACATCCCACTACATCCTGGTACATCCCAAATTCCTGCCAGTTCCACCCGGTACAACCCAGTACAAGCCTGTACATCCTAGTTCCTCCACACTACATCCCAGGACATCCCAGGACATTGTAGAGCCTCCCAGTACGTCCCAGTTCCCTCCCAGTACAACCCAGTAGATCCTGGTACGTCCCCGTTCCCCGCACTGTACGTCCCCGTTCCCCGCACTGTACTGGGAGGACAACCGAGCCTGCGCAGTGACTGACATAGGGAACGAGCAAGTTTGTACCCATCACTAGACAAGACAATAATGACTATGTATGAGTATGTAAAATTTTCATCTACAAATTGTACGGGAAAGGTGCGTGAGGTACGCACGCCAGGAGGAGCGATCCCCCGTGCATCCGGCGCCGCGAATAAAGAATGCCTGCTCTTTAATACTAAATTGGTGTTGAGGAGTCGTTTCCGATTTTAACGCGTTTTTCGGTAACACAGGGAGTCAGATCAAGAGAGCCAGAGAACAACAAAACACCGACAGGCTACAGGACAGAGCAGGACGAATAAAAAAAAAAAAAAAAACGGAGCCAGAGCCAGGCAGAGAGAGGCGGAGAAAGAAAAAGGAGCCACAGGCTACAGGACAGAGAGAGGGAGGACTGAAAAGACGGGGAGGCAGGGAGCCACTCAGAGCGAGACGGAGAAAGAAGGTGCGGGGGGGGCGCAAAAAAAAATAATTTTGCAGCAGGTAAGGAAAGAGAGGGGGCCGGGGGAGAGACAGGGAGGGCCCAGGACGTACAAGAGAGGCAACGGGGCCCCACTGGCCCAGGACTCACCGCGACTCTCGCTCTCAGCGCTGCTGGCACAATTTAGCCGTTCACATGCTTCTTTCCCCTCCTCTCCTCCCTGCCTCTTCTGCAGCTCCAGACTCTAGGCCGTCCTCCACCTGAAGAGAATACGTGGGTGTCTTACAGCTCTTACCAGATGAGGCTTCCTAGGCACGTAGCCTAGCTTGCTCGTGCACTACACGCCCGTACCCAACTCCGGGTTACGCGTACAGACCCTACGGTGCACGTTGGTGGCCTGGCCCGCTGCGGGCTATGAAGGGGGATCCTTCCTCCCCCACCTGCAGGGACAGGCTCTCTCTTGCCTGCGGCAGGAAGGCAGCTGGCAGCCAGAGCACCTTCAGTTTCTTCTTCTTTACCTTTCGTTGGCGTCTCCAGCTTCAGCCGAGGCAGCTCCTGTCCGCAGCCGGGAAGGGCTTTGTCTATCCCTTTTCGGCCCTGCGCTGCGAGGACGGCGAGGACGGGCAGAGAGAAGCCACGCGAGCCTGAGACGGCCGCAGGCAACGGCATCCCCGGGGGAAGGACAGACAACCACGTCCTCAGCACGGTCTCTGGGAGAGGGAAAGAAGAAACAGTGACCGTCATTACCGTCGATCGACCCTGGCCAAAGCCTCTCCTTCCGCAGGGGCTTCTGGACACACCGCTCCCTCCCCACGCTACTGCTAAGGGCCCCTGCACCAAGGGGGAATCCAGTGCGCTTGAGGGACGGCTTGCTGCCTTCACGACAGGGCCTGGGGGCGGCCTAAGGCTATGCAGCACGCTTATGGGGAGGTGCCGGAGCTGGGGGCAGGCGCACGGGGCAAGGGGGGCCAGGGGAGGCTGAGCGGGACCTCCGGTGGGCCGGGGACGCGGCCATCATCTGCGCCCTGGGCACGGGGAAAAGGTCATCGTCCTCCTCCTTTCCCTCTTCCCTTCTGTCAGCTCCCGGGGAACTCACCGCTTCTCGGGAAGCGGCCGCACCCGCAAGCCCCCAGTAATCAACACGAAGCCAACCCCAAAAATACACCTCGCGTACCGTACGCGCCACGGCCGCCCGGCACCCGAGCGCCGGAAGACCACGCCTCCCGCCATGCCCGGCGAACCACGTGACAGGGCCGGCAGCCACTGCGCCAGGAATACAGCTCCCGGCATGCTCTGCGGCACAACCCGGCCGCCCGGCAGCCGCAAGGACTACAGCTCCCGGCATGCTCTGCGGCACAACCCGGCCGCCCGGCGGCCGGTTTGATGCGGAGCCACCCAGCATCCCTGCGAGCACAGCTGCAGGCGCAACAGCAGTTACGCAGCCACAACTAGGCACTAAACAAAGGCTTTCCAACACTGGAGGTCTAGAACAGGTAGACATTAGCACAGAAGCACAAGGGGCTCCGTCACCCTGCACAAATCTCCCCGTGCCTACACACGCACACGTTCAGAAGTTAGTTATCAGAAAACGCCCGACTCAGCCATTTGCCACAGTCACGAGACTCACGACATGATAACACGACATGACACGCGAGGTGGGCTCAGAGTTTTAAGGCAAGAAATACCTCCCACGCCCCCCACCCGAGATCTTTCAGGGTCCACACCTGCCATCGCCCCGCACCAAACCTACCCGGCCAAAGGCTTTCAGGTGGCCCGAAACACTGTACACAGAAAATAACCAGGGACAGACCTGCATTGTTCGGAAGCGAACGATGCCCGACCGGGGCTCCTCTGCGGGGCACGGAGCCCCCCGGCCCCGCCCGGAGACACACACCCGCCCCCCGCTGCCCGAACTCACCCACCAGCGCTCTCCGGCCCCCGGACACGGCCGCGCTGCTCTCTTAGGCGGCTGCCGCAGGCGAGGCTCGGGCACCGCCAGGCCTCCAGGCGTCCCGAGGGGCTGCCGGCCACCGCAGGGGATGGCTGCCGGCAGCCGGACCGCCGCGGCGCTCCCCGCCCAGCTCCGAGCAGGCTCCGCCGGCCGCGGGCTTCCCACGCCGGGCCGCAGAGGGGCCCCGGCACCGCACAGGGACGCCTCGCGACCCGGCCGCCACACGCACCGGCCCTTCGGCCTCCACACGCACCGCTCCCGCCCCCGCTCCGCCGCGCCGCGCACGCGCCACCGGAAGCCCGAGCCCCGCGGGGCGGCCCTTAAAGGGCGGCCGGAAGGAACGGCCCCCACCGGCCCCGCCACCGCGCCCAGCCGGTGAGCGCCAGCGCCCCCTGCTGGCCGGGCCGCGCTCAGCTCGCGAGGGCGCCGAGGGCCGGGCGGGGCGGGACGCGCCGGCTCGGGGCCAGCGCCTTCTCGGGGCGAGCGGGAAACCCCTGCGGGCCCCGGTCACGGCCGGGCAGAGCCGCGCGCCCTCCGAGAGCTGCTGAACGGGGCTGCCGCTCGTGACACATACCGAGCCGTCTGCGACGGGAGCGGGCAGAGGAGGAAGGGGCCGGCGGCCGCGGCGCCCTGGCCCCAGGCGGGGGGGGGGGGCTGGGGCCCGGGGGGCCGCCCCCCTCCTCACAGTTCCCTCACAGTTCCCTCACAGTTCCCTCACAGTTCCTTCCCAGTACATAACAGTTACCTCCCAGTACATCCCAGTACATCCCAGTAGATCCTGGTACATCCCAAATCCCTGCTAGTTCCACCCGGTACAACCCAGTACAAGCCTGTACATCCTAGTTCCTCCACAGTACATCCCAGGGCATCCCCGCACATTGTAGTGCCTCCCAGTACATCCCAGGTCCCTCCCAGTACTGGGAGGGACCTGGGATGTACTGGGAGGGAACTGGGACGTACTGGGAGGGAACTGGGACGTACTGGGAGGGAACTGAGATGTACTGGGATGTAATGGGACGGAACTGGGATGTATTGGGAGGCACTGGGAAAGAACTGGTAGTGAACCGGGAGGGAATTGGGATGTACGGGGATGAACTGGTAGGAAACTGGGATGTACTGGCATGGAACGGGGATGTATTGGGATGTACAGGAACAGAACTGGAATGTACAGCGATGTACTGGGATGTACTGGCAGCGAGCTGGGATTTACTGGGATGTTCTGGGAGGAAACTGGGATATACTGGGAGGCACTGGGAGGGAAGTGGGTGTCAACTGGGACATTCCAGTTTCCTCCCAGTACATCCCAGTTCCCTACCAGTGCATCCCAGTACATCCCAGATCCCTCCCAGTACATCCCAGATCCCTCCCAGTCTGTCCCAGTACATCCCAGTACATCCCAGTTCCCTCACAGTACATCCCAGTTCCCTCACAGTTCACACACAGTTCACTCCCAGTTCCATTCCAGTACATCCCAGTACATGCCACTTTCCTCCAAGTAAATCCAAGTTCCCTCCCACTACATCCAAGTTCCCTCCCACTTCCCTCTAAGTACATCCCAGTACTTCACAGTTCACTCCCAGTACATCCCAGTTCCCCCTCGGTACATAACAGTTCCCTCCCAGTACACCCCAGTACATCCCAGTTCCCTCCCAGTATGTCCCACTACATCCCAGTTCCCTCCCAGTCCATCCCAGTTCCCTACCAGTACATCCCAATTCCCAACACTTTCCACCCAGTACATCCCAGTTCCCTCCCAGTACATACCAGTTCCCTCACAGTACATCCTGGTACATCCCAGTTCCCACCCAGTACATCCTACTACATACCAGTTCCCTCCCAGTTCACTCCCAGCACATCCCCGTACTTCACAGTTCCATCCCAGTACATCCCAGTACGTCCCAGTTCCCCTCAGTACATAACACTTCCCTCCCAGTACATACCAGTACATCCCAGTGTCCTCACACTACGTCCCAGTTCCCTCCCAGTACATCCCAGTTCCCTACCAGTACATCCCAGTTCCCTCCCTGTTCCTTCCCAGTACATAACAGTTACCTCCCAGTACATCCCAGTAGATCCTGGTACATCCCAAATCCCTGCCAGTTCCACCCGGTACAACCCAGTACAAGCCTGTACATCCTAGTTCCTCCACGGTACATCCCAGGACATCCCCGCACATTGTAGTGCCTCCCAGTACATCCCAGGTCCCTCCCAGTACTGGGAGGGAACTGGGATGTACTGGGAGGGAACTGGGATGTACTGGGATGTAATGGGACGGAACTGGGATGTATTGGGAGGCACTGGGAAAGAAGTGGTAGTGAACCGGGAGGGAATTGGGATGTACGGGGATGAACTGGTAGGAAACTGGGATGTACTGGAATGGAACGGGGATGTATTGGGATGTACAGGAACGGAACTGGAATGTACTGCGATGTACTGGGATGTACTGGGAGGAAACTGGGATTTACTGGGATGTACTGGGAGGAAACTGGGATATACTGGGAGGAAACTGGGATATACTGGGAGGAACCTGGGAGGGAAGTGGGTGTCAACTGGGACATTCCAGTTTCCTCCCAGTACATCCCAGTTCCCTACCAGTGCAGCCCAGTACATCCCAGATCCCTCCCAGTCCCTCCCAGTACATCCCAGTACATCCCAGTTCCCTCACAGTACATCCCAGTTCCCTCACAGTTCACACACAGTTCACTCCCAGTTCCATTCCAGTACATCCCAGTACATGCCAGTTGCCTCCCAGTTTCCTCTAAGTACATCCCAGTACTTTAAAGTTCCCTCCCAGTACATCCCAGTTCCCTCACAGTACATCCCAGTACTTCACAGTTCACTCCCACTACATCCCAGTACGTCCCAGTTCCCCCTTGGTACATAACACTTCCCTCCCAATACATCCAAGTTCCCTCCCAGTACATCCCAGTCCCCTCCCAGTACATCCCAGTTCCCTGCCAGTATGTCCCAGTACATCCCAGTTCCCTCCCAGTACATACCAGTTCCCTCCCACTACATCCCAGTTCCCTCCCAGTACATACCAGTTCCCTCCCAGTACATCCCAGTACATCCTGGTACATTCCAGTTCCCACCCAGTACATCCTACTACATACCAGTTCCCTCCCAGTACATCCCAGTACTTCACAGTTCCATCCCAGTACATCCCAGTACACACCAGTTCCCCTCAGTACATAACACTTCCCTCCCAGTACATAACAGTACATCCCAGTGTCCTCACAGTACGTCCCAGTTCCCTCACAGTACATCCCAGTTCCCTACCAGTACGTCCCAGTTCCCTCCCAGTTCCCTCCCACTACATCCCAGTTCCCTCCCAGTACATACCAGTTCCCTCCCAGTACATCCCCGTACATCCTGGTACATCCCAGTTCCCACCCAGTACATCCTACTACATACCAGTTCCCACCCAGTTCACTCCCAGTACATCCCAGTACTTCCCAGTACTGGGAGGGACCTGGGATGTACTGGGAGGGACCTGGGATGTACTGGGATGTAATGGGACGGAACTGGGATGTATTGGGAGGCACTGGGAAAGAAGTGGTAGTGAACCGGGAGGGAATTGGGATGTACGGGGATGAACTGGTAGGAAACTGGGATGTACTGGCATGGAACGGGGATGTATTGGGATGTACAGGAACGGAACTGGAATGTACTGCGATGTACTGGGAGCGAACTGGGATTTACTGGGATGTACTGGGAGGAAACTGGGATATACTGGGAGGAAACTGGGATATACTGGGAGGCATTGGGAGGGAAGTGGGTGTCAACTGGGACATTCCAGTTTCCTCCCAGTACATCCCAGTTCCCTACCAGTGCAGCCCAGTACATCCCAGTTCCCTCCCAGTCCGTCCCAATCCCCTCCCAGTACATCCCAGTTCCCTGCCAGTATGTCCCAGTACATCCCAGTTCCCTCCCAGTACATACCAGTTCCCTCCCACTACATCCCAGTACATCCTGGTACATCCCAGTTCCCACCCAGTACATCCTACTACATACCAGTTCCCTCCCAGTTCACTCCCAGTACATCCCAGTACTTCACAGTTCCCTCCCAGTACATCCCAGTACGTCCCAGTTCCCCTCAGTACATAACACTTCCCTCCCAGTACATAACAGTACATCCCAGTGTCCTCACGGTACGTCCCAGTTCCCTCCCAGTACATCCCAGTTCCCTACCAGTACATCCCAGTTCCCTCCCTGTTCCTTCCCAGTACATAACAGTTACCTCCCAGTACATCCCAGTAGATCCTGGTACATCCCAAATCCCTGCCAGTTCCACCCGGTACAACCCAGTACAAGCCTGTACATCCTAGTTCCTCCACAGTACATCCCAGGGCATCCCCGCACATTGTAGTGCCTCCCAGTACATCCCAGTTCCCTCCCAGTACTGGGAGGGACCTGGGATGTACTGGGAGGGACCTGGGATGTACTGGGAGGGAACTGGGATGTACTGGGATGTAATGGGACGGAACTGGGATGTAATGGACCGAACTGGGAAAGAAGTGGTAGTGAACCGGGAGGGAATTGGGATGTACGGGGATGAACTGGTAGGGAACTGGGATGTACTGGCATGGAACGGGGATGTATTGGGATGTACAGGAACAGAACTGGAATGTACAGCGATGTATTGGCATGTACTGGCAGCGAGCTGGGATTTACTGGGATGTACTGGGAGGAAACTGGGATATACTGGGAGGAAACTGGGATATACTGGGAGGCATTGGGAGGGAAGTGGGTGTCAACTGGGACATTCCAGTTTCCTCCCAGTACATCCCAGTTCCCTACCAGTGCAGCCCAGTACATCCCAGTTCCCTCCCAGTCCGTCCCAATCCCCTCCCAGTACATCCCAGTTCCCTGCCAGTATGTCCCAGTACATCCCAGTTCCCTCCCAGTACATACCAGTTCCCTCCCAGTACATCCCAGTACATCCTGGTACATCCCAGTTCCCACCCAGTGCATCCTACTACATACCAGTTCCCTCCCAGTTCACTCCCAGTACATCCCAGTACTTCACAGTTCCCTCCCAGTACATCCCAGTACGTCCCAGTTCCCCTCAGTACATAACACTTCCCTCCCAGTACATAACAGTACATCCCAGTGTCCTCACAGTACGTCCCAGTTCCCTCCCAGTACATCCCAGTTCCCTACCAGTTCACTCCCAGTACATAACAGTTACCTCCCAGTACATCCTAGTAGATCCTAGGACATTTCAAATCCCTGCCAGATCCACCCGGTACAACCCAGTACAAGCCTGTACATCCTAGTTCCTCCACAGTACATCCCAGGGCATCCCTGCACATTGTAGTGCCTCCCAGTACATCCCAGTTCCCTCCCAGTACTGGGAGGGACCTGGGATGTACTGGGAGGGAACTGGGACGTACTGGGAGGGACCTGGGATGTACTGGGATGTAATGGGACGGAACTGGGATGTAATGGGACGGGACTGGGAAAGAAGTGGTAGTGAACCGGGAGGGAATTGGGATGTACGGGGATGAACTGGTAGGGAACTGGGATGTACTGGCATGGAATGGGGATGTATTGGGATGTACAGGAACGGAACTGGAATGTACTGCGATGTACTGGGATGTACTGGGAGCGAACTGGGATTTACTGGGATGTACTGGGAGGAAACTGGGATATACTGGGAGGAAACTGGGATATACTGGGAGGAACCTGGGAGGGAAGTGGGTGTCAACTGGGACATTCCAGTTTCCTCCCAGTACATCCCAGTTCCCTACCAGTGCAGCCCAGTACATCCCAGATCCCTCCCAGTCCCTCCCAGTACATCCCAGTACATCCCAGTTCCCTCACAGTACATCCCAGTTCCCTCCCAGTTCACACACAGTTCACTCCCAGTTCCATTCCAGTACATCCCAGTACATGCCAGTTGCCTCCCAGTTTCCTCTAAGTACATCCCAGTACTTTAAAGTTCCCTCCCAGTACATCCCAGTTCCCTCACAGTACATCCCAGTACTTCACAGTTCACTCCCACTACATCCCAGTACGTCCCAGTTCCCCCTTGGTACATAACACTTCCCTCCCAATACATCCAAGTTCCCTCCCAGTACATCCCAGTCCCCTCCCAGTACATCCCAGTTCCCTGCCAGTATGTCCCAGTACATCCCAGTTCCCTCCCAGTACATACCAGTTCCCTCCCACTACATCCCAGTTCCCTCCCAGTACATACCAGTTCCCTCCCAGTACATCCCAGTACATCCTGGTACATCCCAGTTCCCACCCAGTACATCCTACTACATACCAGTTCCCTCCCAGTACATCCCAGTACTTCACAGTTCCATCCCAGTACATCCCAGTACACACCAGTTCCCCTCAGTACATAACACTTCCCTCCCAGTACATAACAGTACATCCCAGTGTCCTCACAGTACGTCCCAGTTCCCTAACAGTACATCCCAGTTCCCTACCAGTACGTCCCAGTTCCCTCCCAGTTCCCTCCCAGTCCGTCCCAATCCCCTCCCAGTACATACCAGTTCCCTCCCAGTACATCCCAGTACATCCTGGTACATCCCAGTTCCCACCCAGTACATCCTACTACATACCAGTTCCCTCCCAGTTCACTCCCAGTACATCCCAGTACTTCCCAGTACTGGGAGGGACCTGGGATGTACTGGGAGGGACCTGGGATGTACTGGGAGGGAACTGGGATGTACTGGGATGTAATGGGACGGAACTGGGATGTATTGGGAGGCACTGGGAAAGAAGTGGTAGTGAACCGGGAGGGAATTGGGATGTACGGGGATGAACTGGTAGGAAACTGGGATGTACTGGCATGGAACGGGGATGTATTGGGATGTACAGGAACAGAACTGGAATGTACAGCGATGTATTGGCATGTACTGGCAGCGAGCTGGGATTTACTGGGATGTACTGGGAGGAAACTGGGATATACTGGGAGGAAACTGGGATATACTGGGAGGCATTGGGAGGGAAGTGGGTGTCAACTGGGACATTCCAGTTTCCTCCCAGTACATCCCAGTTCCCTACCAGTGCAGCCCAGTACATCCCAGTTCCCTCCCAGTCCGTCCCAATCCCCTCCCAGTACATCCCAGTTCCCTCCCAGTATGTCCCAGTACATCCCAGTTCCCTCCCAGTACATACCAGTTCCCTCCCAGTACATCCCAGTACATCCTGGTACATCCCAGTTCCCACCCAGTACATCCTACTACATACCAGTTCCCTCCCAGTTCACTCCCAGTACATCCCAGTACTTCACAGTTCCCTCCCAGTACATCCCAGTACGTCCCAGTTCCCCTCAGTACATAACACTTCCCTCCCAGTACATAACAGTACATCCCAGTGTCCTCACGGTACGTCCCAGTTCCCTCCCAGTACATCCCAGTTCCCTACCAGTACATCCCAGTTCCCTCCCTGTTCCTTCCCAGTACATAACAGTTACCTCCCAGTACATCCCAGTAGATCCTGGTACATCCCAAATACCTGCCAGTTCCACCCGGTACAACCCAGTACAAGCCTGTACATCCTAGTTCCTCCACAGTACATCCCAGGGCATCCCCGCACATTGTAGTGCCTCCCAGTACATCCCAGTTCCCTCCCAGTACTGGGAGGGACCTGGGATGTACTGGGAGGGAACTGGGATGTACTGGGATGTAATGGGACGGAACTGGGATGTAATGGACCGAACTGGGAAAGAAGTGGTAGTGAACCGGGAGGGAATTGGGATGTACGGGGATGAACTGGTAGGGAACTGGGATGTACTGGCATGGAACGGGGATGTATTGGGATGTACAGGAACAGAACTGGAATGTACAGCGATGTATTGGCATGTACTGGCAGCGAGCTGGGATTTACTGGGATGTACTGGGAGGAAACTGGGATATACTGGGAGGAAACTGGGATATACTGGGAGGCATTGGGAGGGAAGTGGGTGTCAACTGGGACATTCCAGTTTCCTCCCAGTACATCCCAGTTCCCTACCAGTGCAGCCCAGTACATCCCAGTTCCCTCCCAGTCCGTCCCAATCCCCTCCCAGTACATCCCAGTTCCCTGCCAGTATGTCCCAGTACATCCCAGTTCCCTCCCAGTACATCCCAGTTCCCTCCCAGTTCCCTCCCACTACATCCCAGTACATCCCAGTTCCCTCCCACTACATACCAGTTCCCTCCCACTACATCCCAGTACATCCTGGTACATCCCAGTTCCCACCCAGTACATCCTACTACATACCAGTTCCCTCCCAGTTCACTCCCAGTACATCCCAGTACTTCACAGTTCCCTCCCAGTACATCCCAGTACGTCCCAGTTCCCCTCAGTACATAACACTTCCCTCCCAGTACATACCAGTACATCCCAGTGTCCTCACAGTACGTCCCAGTTCCCTCCCAGTACATCCCAGTTCCCTCCCTGTTCCTTCCCAGTACATAACAGTTACCTCCCAGTACATCCCAGTAGATCCTGGTACATCCCAAATCCCTGCCAGTTCCACCCGGTACAACCCAGTACAAGCCTGTACATCCTAGTTCCTCCACAGTACATCCCAGGGCATCCCCGCACATTGTAGTGCCTCCCAGTACATCCCAGTTCCCTCCCAGTACTGGGAGGGACCTGGGATGTACTGGGAGGGACCTGGGATGTACTGGGAGGGACCTGGGATGTACTGGGATGTAATGGGACGGAACTGGGATGTAATGGGACGGAACTGGGAAAGAAGTGGTAGTGAACCGGGAGGGAATTGGGATGTACGGGGATGAACTGGTAGGGAACTGGGATGTACTGGCATGGAATGGGGATGTATTGGGATGTACAGGAACAGAACTGGAATGTACAGCGATGTATTGGCATGTACTGGCAGCGAGCTGGGATTTACTGGGATGTACTGGGAGGAAACTGGGATATACTGGGAGGAAACTGGGATATACTGGGAGGCATTGGGAGGGAAGTGGGTGTCAACTGGGACATTCCAGTTTCCTCCCAGTACATCCCAGTTCCCTACCAGTGCAGCCCAGTACATCCCAGTTCCCTCCCAGTCCGTCCCAATCCCCTCCCAGTACATCCCAGTTCCCTGCCAGTATGTCCCAGTACATCCCAGTTCCCTCCCAGTACATACCAGTTCCCTCCCACTACATCCCAGTTCCCTCCCAGTTCCCTCCCACTACATCCCAGTACATCCCAGTTCCCTCCCAGTACATACCAGTTCCCTCCCAGTACATCCCAGTACATCCTGGTACATCCCAGTTCCCACCCAGTACATCCTACTACATACCAGTTCCCTCCCAGTTCACTCCCAGTACATCCCAGTACTTCACAGTTCCCTCCCAGTACGTCCCAGTTCCCCTCAGTACATAACACTTCCCTCCCAGTACATACCAGTACATCCCAGTGTCCTCACAGTACGTCCCAGTTCCCTCCCAGTACATCCCAGTTCCCTACCAGTACATCCCAGTTACCTCCCTGTTCCTTCCCAGTACATAACAGTTACCTCCCAGTACATCCCAGTAGATCCTGGTACATCCCAAATCCCTGCCAGTTCCACCCGGTACAACCCAGTACAAGCCTGTACATCCTAGTTCCTCCACAGTACATCCCAGGGCATCCCCGCACATTGTAGTGCCTCCCAGTACATCCCAGTTCCCTCCCAGTACTGGGAGGGACCTGGGATGTACTGGGAGGGAACTGGGATGTACTGGGAGGGAACTGGGATGTACTGGGAGGGAACTGGGATGTACTGGGATGTAATGGGACGGAACTGGGATGTAATGGGACGGAACTGGGAAAGAAGTGGTAGTGAACCGGGAGGGAATTGGGATGTACGGGGATGAACTGGTAGGGAACTGGGATGTACTGGCATGGAACGGGGATGTATTGGGATGTACAGGAACAGAACTGGAATGTACAGCGATGTATTGGCATGTACTGGCAGCGAGCTGGGATTTACTGGGATATACTGGGAGGAAACTGGGATATACTGGGAGGCATTGGGAGGGAAGTGGGTGTCAACTGGGACATTCCAGTTTCCTCCCAGTACATCCCAGTTCCCTACCAGTGCAGCCCAGTACATCCCAGTTCCCTCCCAGTCCGTCCCAATCCCCTCCCAGTACATCCCAGTTCCCTGCCAGTATGTCCCAGTACATCCCAGTTCCCTCCCAGTACATACCAGTTCCCTCCCAGTACATCCCAGTTCCCTCCCAGTTCCCACCCACTACATCCCAGTACATCCCAGTTCCCTCCCACTACATACCAGTTCCCTCCCACTACATCCCAGTACATCCTGGTACATCCCAGTTCCCACCCAGTACATCCTACTACATACCAGTTCCCTCCCAGTTCACTCCCAGTACATCCCAGTACTTCACAGTTCCCTCCCAGTACATCCCAGTACGTCCCAGTTCCCCTCAGTACATAACACTTCCCTCCCAGTACATACCAGTACATCCCAGTGTCCTCACAGTACGTCCCAGTTCCCTCCCAGTACATCCCAGTTCCCTACCAGTACATCCCAGTTCCCTCCCTGTTCCTTCCCAGTACATAACAGTTACCTCCCAGTACATCCCAGTAGATCCTGGTACATCCCAAATCCCTGCCAGTTCCACCCGGTACAACCCAGTACAAGCCTGTACATCCTAGTTCCTCCACAGTACATCCCAGGGCATCCCCGCACATTGTAGTGCCTCCCAGTACATCCCAGGTCCCTCCCAGTACTGGGAGGGACCTGGGATGTACTGGGAGGGACCTGGGATGTACTGGGAGGGAACTGGGATGTACTGGGATGTAATGGGACGGAACTGGGATGTAATGGGACGGAACTGGGATGTAATGGGACGGAACTGGGAAAGAAGTGGTAGTGAACCGGGAGGGAATTGGGATGTACGGGGATGAACTGGTAGGGAACTGGGATGTACTGGCATGGAACGGGGATGTATTGGGATGTACAGGAACAGAACTGGAATGTACAGCGATGTATTGGCATGTACTGGCAGCGAGCTGGGATTTACTGGGATGTACTGGGAGGAAACTGGGATATAATGGGAGGAAACTGGGATATACTGGGAGGCATTGGGAGGGAAGTGGGTGTCAACTGGGACATTCCAGTTTCCTCCCAGTACATCCCAGTTCCCTACCAGTGCAGCCCAGTACATCCCAGTTCCCTCCCAGTCCGTCCCAATCCCCTCCCAGTACATCCCAGTTCCCTGCCAGTATGTCCCAGTACATCCCAGTTCCCTCCCAGTACATACCAGTTCCCTCCCACTACATCCCAGTTCCCTCCCAGTTCCCTCCCACTACATCCCAGTACATCCCAGTTCCCTCCCAGTACATACCAGTTCCCTCCCAGTACATACCAGTACATCCTGGTACATCCCAGTTCCCACCCAGTACATCCTACTACATACCAGTTCCCTCCCAGTTCACTCCCAGTACATCCCAGTACTTCACAGTTCCCTCCCAGTACGTCCCAGTTCCCCTCAGTACATAACACTTCCCTCCCAGTACATACCAGTACATCCCAGTGTCCTCACAGTACGTCCCAGTTCCCTCCCAGTACATCCCAGTTCCCTACCAGTACATCCCAGTTACCTCCCTGTTCCTTCCCAGTACATAACAGTTACCTCCCAGTACATCCCAGTACATCCTGGTACATCCAAAATCCCTGCCAGTTCCACCCGGTACAACCCAGTACAAGCCTGTACATCCTAGTTCCTCCACAGTACATCCCAGGGCATCCCCGCACATTGTAGTGCCTCCCAGTACATCCCAGGTCCCTCCCAGTACTGGGAGGGACCTGGGATGTACTGGGAGGGACCTGGGATGTACTGGGAGGGAACTGGGATGTACTGGGATGTAATGGGACGGAACTGGGATGTAATGGGACGGAACTGGGAAAGAAGTGGTAGTGAACCGGGAGGGAATTGGGATGTACGGGGATGAACTGGTAGGGAACTGGGATGTACTGGCATGGAACGGGGATGTATTGGGATGTACAGGAACAGAACTGGAATGTACAGCGATGTATTGGCATGTACTGGCAGCGAGCTGGGATTTACTGGGATGTACTGGGAGGAAACTGGGATATACTGGGAGGCATTGGGAGGGAAGTGGGTGTCAACTGGGACATTCCAGTTTCCTCCCAGTACATCCCAGTTCCCTACCAGTGCAGCCCAGTACATCCCAGTTCCCTCCCAGTCCGTCCCAATCCCCTCCCAGTACATCCCAGTTCCCTGCCAGTATGTCCCAGTACATCCCAGTTCCCTCCCAGTACATACCAGTTCCCTCCCACTACATCCCAGTTCCCTCCCAGTTCCCTCCCACTACATCCCAGTACATCCCAGTTCCCTCCCAGTACATACCAGTTCCCTCCCACTACATCCCAGTACATCCTGGTACATCCCAGTTCCCACCCAATACATCCTACTACATACCAGTTCTCTCCCAGTTCACTCCCAGTACATCCCAGTACTTCACAGTTCCATCCCAGTACATCCCAGTACGTCCCAGTTCCCCTCAGTACATAACACTTCCCTCCCAGTACATACCAGTACATCCCAGTGTCCTCACAGTACGTCCCAGTTCCCTCACAGTACATCCCAGTTCCCTACCAGTACGTCCCAGTTCCCTCCCAGTTCACTCCCAGTACATAACAGTTACCTCCCAGTACATCCCAGTAGATCCTGGTACATCCCAAATCCATGCCAGTTCCACCCGGTACATCCCAGTACAAGCCTGTACATCCTAGTTCCTCCACAGTACATCCCAGGGCATCCCCGCACATTGTAGTGCCTCCCAGTACATCCCAGCTCCCTCCCAGTACTGGGAGGGACCTGGGATGTACTGGGAGGGACCTGGGATGTACTGGGAGGGAACTGGGATGTACTGGGATGTAATGGGACGGAACTGGGATGTATTGGGAGGCACTGGGAAAGAAGTGGTAGTGAACCGGGAGGGAATTGGGATGTACGGGGATGAACTGGTAGGAAACTGGGATGTACTGGCATGGAACGGGGATGGATTGGGATGTACAGGAACGGAACTGGAATGTACTGCTATGTACTGGCATGTACTGGGAGCAAACTGGGATTTACTGGGATGTACTGGGAGGAAACTGGGATATACTGAGAGGCACTGGGAGGGAAGTGGGTGTCAACTGGGACATTCCAGTTTCCTCCCAGTACATCCCAGTTCCCTACCAGTGCAGCCCAGTACATCCCAGATCCCTCCCAGTACATCCCAGATCCCTCCCAGTACATCCCAGATCCCTCCCAGTCCGTCCCAGTACATCCCAGTACATCCCAGTTCCCTCACAGTACATCCCAGTTCCCTCACAGTACATCCCAGTTCCCTCACAGTTCACACACAGTTCACTCCCTGTTCCATTCCAGTACATCCCAGTACATGCCACTTTCCTCCAAGTAAACCCCAGTTCCCTCCCACTACATCCAAGTTCCCTCCCACTTCCCTCTAAGTACATCCCAGTACTTCACAGTTCACTCCCAGTACATCCCAGTTCCCCCTCGGTACATCCCAGTTCCCTCCCAGTACACCCCAGTACATCCCAGTTCCCTCCCAGTATGTCCCACTACATCCCAGTTCCCTCCCAGTCCATCCCAGTTCCCTCCCAGTAAATCCCAATTCCCAACACTTTCCACCCAGTACATCCCAGTTCCCTGCCAGTACATACCAGTTCCCTCCCAGTACATCCCAGTACTTCACAGTTCCCTCCCAGTTCCCTCCCAGTACATCCCAGTTCCCTCACAGTACATCCCAATACTTCATAGTTCCATCCCAGCACGTCCCAGTACGTCCCAGTTCCCCTCAGTACATAACACTTCCCTCCCAGTACATACCAGTACATCCCAGTGTCCTCACAGTACGTCCCAGTTCCCTCCCAGTACATCCCAGTTCCCTCCCAGTTCACTACCAGTACACAACAGTTACCTCCCAGTACATCCCAGTAGATCCTGGTACATCCCAAATCCCTGCCAGTTCCACCCGGTACAACCCAGTACAAGCCTGTACATCCTAGTTCCTCCACAGTACATCCCAGGGCATCCCCGCACATTGTAGTGCCTCCCAGTACATCCCAGTTCCCAACCAGTGCAGCCCAGATCCCTCCCAGTCTGTCCCAGTACGTCCCAGTACATCCCAGTTCCCTCACAGTACATCCCAGTTCCCTCACAGTTCACACACAGTTCACTCCCAGTTCCATCCCACTACATCCCAGTACATGCCACTTTCCTCCAAGTAAATCCCAGTTCCCTCCCACTACATCCAAGTTCCCTCCCACTTCCCTCTAAGTACATCCCAGTACTTCACAGTTCACTCCCAGTACATCCCAGTTCCCCCTCGGTACATAACAGTTCCCTCCCAGTACACCCCAGTACATCCCAGTTCCCTCCCAGTCCATCCCAGTTCCCTCCCACTAAATCCCAATTCCCAACACTTTCCACCCAGTCCATCCCAGTTCCCTCCCAGTACATACCAGTTCCCTCCCAGTACATCCCAGTACTTCACAGTTCCCTCCCAGTTCACTCCCAGTTCCCTCGCAGTACATCCCAGTTCCCTCTAAGTACATCCCAATACTTCATAGTTCCCTCCCAGCACGTCCCAGTACGTCCCAGTTCCCCTCAGTACATAACACTTCCCTCCCAGTACATACCAGTACATCCCAGTGTCCTCACACTACGTCCCAGTTCCCTCCCAGTACATCCCAGTTCCCTCCCAGTTCACTCCCAGTACACAACAGCTACCTCCCAGTACATCCCAGTAGATCCTGGTACATCCCAAATCCCTGCCAGTTCCACCCGGTACAACCCAGTACAAGCCTGTACATCCTAGTTCCTCCACAGTACATCCCAGGGCATCCCCGCACATTGTAGTGCCTCCCAGTGCACTGGGAGGGAACTGGGACGTACTGGGAGGGAACTGGGATGTACTGGGATGTAATGGGACGGAACTGGGATGTATTGGGAGGCACTGGGAAAGAAGTGGTAGTGAACCGGGAGGGAATTGGGATGTACGGGGATGAACTGGTAGGAAACTGGGATGTACTGGCATGGAACGGGGATGTATTGGGATGGACAGGAACAGAACAGGAATGTACAGCAATGTATTGGCATGTACTGGCAGCGAGCTGGGATTTACTGGGATGTACTGGGAGGAAACTGGGATATACTGGGAGGAAACTGGGATATACTGGGAGGCATTGGGAGGGAAGTGGGTGTCAACTGGGACATTCCAGTTTCCTCCCAGTACATCCCAGTTCCCTACCAGTGCAGCCCAGTACATCCCAGTTCCCCCCCCACTCCGTCCCAATCCCCTCCCAGTACATCCCAGTTCCCTGCCAGTATGTCCCAGTACATCCCAGTTCCCTCCCAGTAAATCCCAGTTCCCTCCCAGTACATCCTGGTACATCCCAGTTCCCACCCAGTACATCCTACTACATACCAGTTCCCTCCCAGTTCACTCCCAGTACATCCCAGTACTTCACAGTTCCCTCCCAGTACATCCCAGTACGTCCCAGTTCCCCTCAGTACATAACACTTCCCTCCCAGTACGTAACAGTACATCCCAGTGTCCTCACAGTACGTCCCAGTTCCCTCACAGTACATCCCAGTTTCCTCCCAGTACATCCCAGTTCCCTCCCTGTTCCTTCCCAGTACATAACAGTTACCTCCCAGTACATCCCAGTAGATCCTGGTACATCCCAAATCCCTGCCAGTTCCACCCGGTACAACCCAGTACAAGCCTGTACATCCTAGTTCCTCCACAGTACATCCCTGTGCATCCCCGCACATTGTAGTGCCTTCCAGTACATCCCAGGTCCCTCCCAGTTCACTCCCAGTACATCCCAGTACATCCTGGTACATCCCAAATCCCTGCCAGCTCCACCCGGTACAACCCAGTACAAGCCTGTACATCCTAGTTCCTCCACGGTACATCCCAGGGCATCCCCGCACATTGTAGTGCCTCCCAGTACATCCCAGTTCCCTCCCAGAACTGGGAGGGACCTGGGATGTACTGGGATGTAATGGGATGGAACTGGGATGTATTGGGAGGCACTGGGAAAGAAGTGGTAGTGAACCGGGAG
The DNA here is from genome assembly GCF_949628215.1 of Phalacrocorax aristotelis. Lineage (NCBI taxonomy): Eukaryota > Metazoa > Chordata > Aves > Suliformes > Phalacrocoracidae > Phalacrocorax > Phalacrocorax aristotelis. The sequence continues at coordinate 103,898 of NW_027441357.1, forward strand.
GGAATTGGGATGTAAGGGGATGAACTGGTAGGAAACTGGGATGTACTGGAATGTACGGCGATGTATTGGCATGTACTGGGAGCGAGCTGGGATTTACTGGGATGTACTGGGAGGAAACTGGGATATACTGGGAGGAAACGGGGATATACTGGGAGGAAACTGGGAGGAAAGTGGGTGTCAACTGGGACATTCCAGTTTCCTCCCAGTACATCCCAGTTCCCTACCAGTGCAGCCCAGTACATCCCAGATCCCTCCCAGTCCCTCCCAGTACATCCCAGTTCCCTCACAGTACATCCCAGTTCCCTCCCAGTTCACACACAGTTCACTCCCAGTTCCATTCCAGTACATCCCAGTACATGCCAGTTGCCTCCCAGTTTCCTCTAAGTACATCCCAGTACTTTAAAGTTCCCTCCCAGTACATCCCAGTTCCCTCACAGTACATCCCAGTACTTCACAGTTCACTCCCACTACATCCCAGTACGTCCCAGTTCCCCCTTGGTACATAACACTTCCCTCCCAATACATCCAAGTTCCCTCCCAGTACATCCCAATCCCCTCCCAGTACATGCCAGTTCCCTGCCAGTATGTCCCAGTACATCCCAGTTCCCTCCCAGTTCCCTCCCACTACATCCCAGTTCCCTCCCAGTACATACCAGTTCCCTCCCAGTTCCCTCCCACTACATCCCAGTTCCCTCCCACTACATCCTGGTACATCCCAGTTCCCACCCAGTACATCCTACTACATACCAGTTCCCTCCCAGTTCACTCCCAGTACATCCCAGTACGCACCAGTTCCCCTCTGTACATAACACTTCCCTCCCAGTACATAACAGTACATCCCAGTGTCCTCACAGTACGTCCCAGTTCCCTCCCAGTACATCCCAGTTCCCCACCAGTACGTCCCAGTTCCCTCCCAGTTCACTCCCAGTACATAACAGTTACCTCCCAGTACATCCCAGTACATCCCAGTAGATCCTGGTACATCCCAAATCCCTGCTAGTTCCACCCGGTACAACCCAGTACAAGCCTGTACATCCTAGTTCCTCCACAGTACATCCCAGGGCATCCCCGCACATTGTAGTGCCTCCCAGTACATCCCAGGTCCCTCCCAGTACTGGGAGGGACCTAGGATTAACGGGGAGGGACCTGGGATGTACTGGGAGGGAACTGGGATGTACTGGGATGTAATGGGACGGAACTGGGATGTATTGGGAGGCACTGGGAAAGAAGTGGTAGCGAACCGGGAGGGAATTGGGATGTACGGGGATCAACTGGTAGGGAACTGGGATATACTGGAATGGAACGGGGATGTATTGGGATGTACAGGAACGGAACTGGAATGTACGGCGATGTATTGGGATGTACTGGGAGGAAACTGGGATATACTGGGAGGAAACTGGGATTTACTGGGAGGAAACTGGGATTTACTGGGAGGAAACTGGGATTTACTGGGAGGAAACTGGGAGGGAAGTGGGTGTCAACTGGGACATTCCAGTTTCCTCCCAGTACATCCCAGTTCCCTACCAGTGCAGCCCAGTACATCCCAGATCCCTCCCAGTCCCTCCCAGTACATCCCAGTACCCTCACAGTACATCCCAGTTCCCTCCCAGTTCACACACAGTTCACTCCCAGTTCCATTCCAGTACGTCCCACTACATCCCAGTTGCCTCCCAGTTTCCTCTAAGTACATCCCAGTACTTCAAAGTTCCCTCACAGTACATCCCAGTACTTCACAGTTCACTCCCACTACATCCCAGTACGTCCCAGTTCCCCCTTGGTACATAACACTTCCCTCCCAATACATCCAAGTTCCCTCCCAGTACATCCCAATCCCCTCCCAGTACATCCCAGTTCCCTGCCAGTATGTCCCCAGTACATCCCAGTTCCCTCCCAGTACATACCAGTTCCCTCCCAGTACATCCCAGTACATCCCAGTTCCCTCCCAGTACATCCCAGTACATCCTGGTACATCCCAGTTCCCACCCAGTACATCCTACTACATACCAGTTCCCTCCCAGTTCACTCCCAGTACATCCCAGTACTTCACAGTTCCCTCCCAGTACATCCCAGTACGTACCAGTTCCCCTCAGTACATAACACTTCCCTCCCAGCACATAACAGTACATCCCAGTGTCCTCACAGTACGTCCCTGTTCCCTCACAGTACATGCCAGTTCCTTACCAGTACATCCCAGTTCCCTCCCTGTTCCTTCCCAGTACATAACAGTTACCTCCCAGTACATCCCAGTACATCCTGGTACATCCAAAATCCCTGCCAGTTCCACCCGGTACAACCCAGTACAAGCCTGTACATCCTAGTTCCTCCACAGTACATCCCAGGGCATCCCCGCACATTGTAGTGCCTCCCAGTACATCCCAGTTCCCTCCCAGTACATCCCAGTTCCCTCTAAGTACATCCCAGTACTTCACAGTTCCCTCCCAGTTCACTCCCAGTACACAACAGTTACCTCCTAGTACATCCCAGTACATCCCAGTTCCCTCCCAGTACATCCCAGTTCCCTCCCTGTTCCTTCCCAGTACACAACAGTTACCTCCCAGTACATCCCAGTACATCCCAAATCCCTGCCAGTTCCACCCGGTACAACCCAGTACAAGCCTGTACACCCTACTTCCTCCACGGTACATCCCAGGACATCCCAGCACATTGTAGTGCCTCCCAGTACACCCCAGTTCCCTCCCAGTACACCCCGTTACATTCCAGTGCCCTCCCAGTGCCCTCCCAGTGCCCTCCCAGTACATCCCAGTTCCATCCCAGTACATCCCAGTACTTCACCGTTCCCTCCCAGTACATCCCAGTTCCCTCCCAGTACATCCCAGTTCCCTCCCAGTACATCCCAGTTCCCTCCCAGTACATCCCAGTACTTCACAGTTCCCTCCCAGCCCATCCCAGTACGTCCCAGTTACCCTCAGTACATAACACTTCCCTCCCAGTACATACCAGTACATCCCAGTTCCCTACCAGTTCCTTCCCAGTACATAACAGTTACCTCCCAGTACATCCCACTACATCCTGGTACATCCCAAATTCCTGCCAGTTCCACCCGGTACAACCCAGTACAAGCCTGTACATCCTAGTTCCTCCACACTACATCCCAGGACATCCCAGGACATTGTAGAGCCTCCCAGTACGTCCCAGTTCCCTCCCAGTACAACCCAGTAGATCCTGGTACGTCCCCGTTCCCCGCACTGTACGTCCCCGTTCCCCGCACTGTACTGGGAGGACAACCGAGCCTGCGCAGTGACTGACATAGGGAACGAGCAAGTTTGTACCCATCACTAGACAAGACAATAATGACTATGTATGAGTATGTAAAATTTTCATCTACAAATTGTACGGGAAAGGTGCGTGAGGTACGCACGCCAGGAGGAGCGATCCCCCGTGCATCCGGCGCCGCGAATAAAGAATGCCTGCTCTTTAATACTAAATTGGTGTTGAGGAGTCGTTTCCGATTTTAACGCGTTTTTCGGTAACACAGGGAGTCAGATCAAGAGAGCCAGAGAACAACAAAACACCGACAGGCTACAGGACAGAGCAGGACGAATAAAAAAAAAAAAACGGAGCCAGAGCCAGGCAGAGAGAGGCGGAGAAAGAAAAAGGAGCCACAGGCTACAGGACAGAGAGAGGGAGGACTGAAAAGACGGGGAGGCAGGGAGCCACTCAGAGCGAGACGGAGAAAGAAGGTGCGGGGGGGGCGCAAAAAAAAATAATTTTGCAGCAGGTAAGGAAAGAGAGGGGGCCGGGGGAGAGACAGGGAGGGCCCAGGACGTACAAGAGAGGCAACGGGGCCCCAGTGGCCCAGGACTCACCGCGACTCTCGCTCTCAGCGCTGCTGGCACAATTTAGCCGTTCAGATGCTTCTTTCCCCTCCTCTCCTCCCTGCCTCTTCTGCAGCTCCAGACTCTAGGCCGTCCTCCACCTGAAGAGAATACGTGGGTGTCTTACAGCTCTTACCAGATGAGGCTTCCTAGGCACGTAGCCTAGCTTGCTCGTGCACTACACGCCCGTACCCAACTCCGGGTTACGCGTACAGACCCTACGGTGCACGTTGGTGGCCTGGCCCGCTGCGGGCTATGAAGGGGGATCCTTCCTCCCCCACCTGCAGGGACAGGCTCTCTCTTGCCTGCGGCAGGAAGGCAGCTGGCAGCCAGAGCACCTTCAGTTTCTTCTTCTTTACCTTTCGTTGGCGTCTCCAGCTTCAGCCGAGGCAGCTCCTGTCCGCAGCCGGGAAGGGCTTTGTCTATCCCTTTTCGGCCCTGCGCTGCGAGGACGGCGAGGACGGGCAGAGAGAAGCCACGCGAGCCTGAGACGGCCGCAGGCAACGGCATCCCCGGGGGAAGGACAGACAACCACGTCCTCAGCACGGTCTCTGGGAGAGGGAAAGAAGAAACAGTGACCGTCATTACCGTCGATCGACCCTGGCCAAAGCCTCTCCTTCCGCAGGGGCTTCTGGACACACCGCTCCCTCCCCACGCTACTGCTAAGGGCCCCTGCACCAAGGGGGAATCCAGTGCGCTTGAGGGACGGCTTGCTGCCTTCACGACAGGGCCTGGGGGCGGCCTAAGGCTATGCAGCACGCTTATGGGGAGGTGCCGGAGCTGGGGGCAGGCGCACGGGGCAAGGGGGGCCAGGGGAGGCTGAGCGGGACCTCCGGTGGGCCGGGGACGCGGCCATCATCTGCGCCCTGGGCACGGGGAAAAGGTCATCGTCCTCCTCCTTTCCCTCTTCCCTTCTGTCAGCTCCCGGGGAACTCACCGCTTCTCGGGAAGCGGCCGCACCCGCAAGCCCCCAGTAATCAACACGAAGCCAACCCCAAAAATACACCTCGCGTACCGTACGCGCCACGGCCGCCCGGCACCCGAGCGCCGGAAGACCGCGCCTCCCGCCATGCCCGGCGAACCACGTGACAGGGCCGGCAGCCACTGCGCCAGGAATACAGCTCCCGGCATGCTCTGCGGCACAACCCGGCCGCCCGGCAGCCGCAAGGACTACAGCTCCCGGCATGCTCTGCGGCACAACCCGGCCGCCCGGCGGCCGGTTTGATGCGGAGCCACCCAGCATCCCTGCGAGCACAGCTGCAGGCGCAACAGCAGTTACGCAGCCACAACTAGGCACTAAACAAAGGCTTTCCAACACTGGAGGTCTAGAACAGGTAGACATTAGCACAGAAGCACAAGGGGCTCCGTCACCCTGCACAAATCTCCCCGTGCCTACACACGCACACGTTCAGAAGTTAGTTATCAGAAAACGCCCGACTCAGCCATTTGCCACAGTCACGAGACTCACGACATGATAACACGACATGACACGCGAGGTGGGCTCAGAGTTTTAAGGCAAGAAATACCTCCCACGCCCCCCACCCGAGATCTTTCAGGGTCCACACCTGCCATCGCCCCGCACCAAACCTACCCGGCCAAAGGCTTTCAGGTGGCCCGAAACACTGTACACAGAAAATAACCAGGGACAGACCTGCATTGTTCGGAAGCGAACGATGCCCGACCGGGGCTCCTCTGCGGGGCACGGAGCCCCCCGGCCCCGCCCGGAGACACACACCCGCCCCCCGCTGCCCGAACTCACCCACCAGCGCTCTCCGGCCCCCGGACACGGCCGCGCTGCTCTCTTAGGCGGCTGCCGCAGGCGAGGCTCGGGCACCGCCAGGCCTCCAGGCGTCCCGAGGGGCTGCCGGCCACCGCAGGGGATGGCTGCCGGCAGCCGGACCGCCGCGGCGCTCCCCGCCCAGCTCCGAGCAGGCTCCGCCGGCCGCGGGCTTCCCACGCCGGGCCGCAGAGGGGCCCCGGCACCGCACAGGGACGCCTCGCGACCCGGCCGCCACACGCACCGGCCCTTCGGCCTCCACACGCACCGCTCCCGCCCCCGCTCCGACGCGCCGCGCACGCGCCACCGGAAGCCCGAGCCCCGCGGGGCGGCCCTTAAAGGGCGGCCGGAAGGAACGGCCCCCACCGGCCCCGCCACCGCGCCCAGCCGGTGAGCGCCAGCGCCCCCTGCTGGCCGGGCCGCGCTCAGCTCGCGAGGGCGCCGAGGGCCGGGCGGGGCGGGACGCGCCGGCTCGGGGCCAGCGCCTTCTCGGGGCGAGCGGGAAACCCCTGCGGGCCCCGGTCACGGCCGGGCAGAGCCGCGCGCCCTCCGAGAGCTGCTGAACGGGGCTGCCGCTCGTGACACATACCGAGCCGTCTGCGACGGGAGCGGGCAGAGGAGGAAGGGGCCGGCGGCCGTGGCGCCCTGGCCCCAGGCGGGGGGGGGGGGCTGGGGCCCGGGGGGCCGCCCCCCTCCTCACAGTTCCCTCACAGTTCCCTCACAGTTCCCTCACAGTTCCTTCCCAGTACATAACAGTTACCTCCCAGTACATCCCAGTACATCCCAGTAGATCCTGGTACATCCCAAATCCCTGCTAGTTCCACCCGGTACAACCCAGTACAAGCCTGTACATCCTAGTTCCTCCACAGTACATCCCAGGGCATCCCCGCACATTGTAGTGCCTCCCAGTACATCCCAGGTCCCTCCCAGTACTGGGAGGGACCTGGGATGTACTGGGAGGGAACTGGGACGTACTGGGAGGGAACTGGGACGTACTGGGAGGGAACTGAGATGTACTGGGATGTAATGGGACGGAACTGGGATGTATTGGGAGGCACTGGGAAAGAACTGGTAGTGAACCGGGAGGGAATTGGGATGTACGGGGATGAACTGGTAGGAAACTGGGATGTACTGGCATGGAACGGGGATGTATTGGGATGTACAGGAACAGAACTGGAATGTACAGCGATGTACTGGGATGTACTGGCAGCGAGCTGGGATTTACTGGGATGTTCTGGGAGGAAACTGGGATATACTGGGAGGCACTGGGAGGGAAGTGGGTGTCAACTGGGACATTCCAGTTTCCTCCCAGTACATCCCAGTTCCCTACCAGTGCATCCCAGTACATCCCAGATCCCTCCCAGTACATCCCAGATCCCTCCCAGTCTGTCCCAGTACATCCCAGTACATCCCAGTTCCCTCACAGTACATCCCAGTTCCCTCACAGTTCACACACAGTTCACTCCCAGTTCCATTCCAGTACATCCCAGTACATGCCACTTTCCTCCAAGTAAATCCCAGTTCCCTCCCACTACATCCAAGTTCCCTCCCACTTCCCTCTAAGTACATCCCAGTACTTCACAGTTCACTCCCAGTACATCCCAGTTCCCCCTCGGTACATAACAGTTCCCTCCCAGTACACCCCAGTACATCCCAGTTCCCTCCCAGTATGTCCCACTACATCCCAGTTCCCTCCCAGTCCATCCCAGTTCCCTACCAGTACATCCCAATTCCCAACACTTTCCACCCAGTACATCCCAGTTCCCTCCCAGTACATACCAGTTCCCTCCCAGTACATCCCAGTACTTCACAGTTCCCTCCCAGTTCACTCCCAGTACATCCCAGTTCCCTCACAGTACATCCCAATACTTCATAGTTCCCTCCCAGCACGTCCCAGTACGTCCCAGTTCCCCTCAGTACATAACACTTCCCTCCCAGTACATACCAGTACATCCCAGTGTCCTCACAGTACGTCCCAGTTCCCTCCCAGTACATCCCAGTTCCCTCCCAGTTCACTACCAGTACACAACAGTTACCTCCCAGTACATCCCAGTAGATCCTGGTACATCCCAAATCCCTGCCAGTTCCACCCGGTACAACCCAGTACAAGCCTGTACATCCTAGTTCCTCCACAGTACATCCCAGGGCATCCCCGCACATTGTAGTGCCTCCCAGTACATCCCAGTTCCCAACCAGTGCAGCCCAGATCCCTCCCAGTCTGTCCCAGTACGTCCCAGTACATCCCAGTTCCCTCACAGTACATCCCAGTTCCCTCACAGTTCACACACAGTTCACTCCCAGTTCCATTCCAGTACATCCCAGTACATGCCACTTTCCTCCAAGTAAATCCCAGTTCCCTCCCACTACATCCAAGTTCCCTCCCACTTCCCTCTAAGTACATCCCAGTACTTCACAGTTCACTCCCAGTACATCCCAGTTCCCCCTTGGTACATAACAGTTCCCTCCCAGTACACCCCAGTACATCCCAGTTCCCTCCCAGTCCATCCCAGTTCCCTCCCACTAAATCCCAATTCCCAACACTTTCCACCCAGTCCATCCCAGTTCCCTCCCAGTACATACCAGTTCCCTCCCAGTACATCCCAGTACTTCACAGTTCCCTCCCAGTTCACTCCCAGTTCCCTCGCAGTACATCCCAGTTCCCTCTAAGTACATCCCAATACTTCATAGTTCCCTCCCAGCACGTCCCAGTACGTCCCAGTTCCCCTCAGTACATAACACTTCCCTCCCAGTACATACCAGTACATCCCAGTGTCCTCACACTATGTCCCAGTTCCCTCCCAGTACATCCCAGTTCCCTCCCAGTTCACTCCCAGTACACAACAGCTACCTCCCAGTACATCCCAGTAGATCCTGGTACATCCCAAATCCCTGCCAGTTCCACCCGGTACAACCCAGTACAAGCCTGTACATCCTAGTTCCTCCACAGTACATCCCAGGGCATCCCCGCACATTGTAGTGCCTCCCAGTGCACTGGGAGGGAACTGGGACGTACTGGGAGGGAACTGGGATGTACTGGGATGTAATGGGACGGAACTGGGATGTATTGGGAGGCACTGGGAAAGAAGTGGTAGTGAACCGGGAGGGAATTGGGATGTACGGGGATGAACTGGTAGGAAACTGGGATGTACTGGCATGGAACGGGGATGTATTGGGATGGACAGGAACAGAACAGGAATGTACAGCAATGTATTGGCATGTACTGGCAGCGAGCTGGGATTTACTGGGATGTACTGGGAGGAAACTGGGATATACTGGGAGGAAACTGGGATATACTGGGAGGAAACTGGGATATACTGGGAGGCATTGGGAGGGAAGTGGGTGTCAACTGGGACATTCCAGTTTCCTCCCAGTACATCCCAGTTCCCTACCAGTGCAGCCCAGTACATCCCAGTTCCCCCCCCACTCCGTCCCAATCCCCTCCCAGTACATCCCAGTTCCCTGCCAGTATGTCCCAGTACATCCCAGTTCCCTCCCAGTACATACCAGTTCCCTCCCAGTACATACCAGTTCCCATCCAGTACATCCTGGTACATCCCAGTTCCCACCCAGTGCATCCTACTACATACCAGTTCCCTCCCAGTTCACTCCCAGTACATCCCAGTACTTCACAGTTCCCTCCCAGTACATCCCAGTACGTCCCAGTTCCCCTCAGTACATAACACTTCCCTCCCAGTACATACCAGTACATCCCAGTGTCCTCACACTACGTCCCAGTTCCCTCACAGTACATCCCAGTTTCCTCCCAGTACATCCCAGTTCCCTCCCTGTTCCTTCCCAGTACATAACAGTTACCTCCCAGTACATCCCAGTAGATCCTGGTACATCCCAAATCCCTGCCAGTTCCACCCGGTACAACCCAGTACAAGCCTGTACATCCTAGTTCCTCCACAGTACATCCCTGTGCATCCCCGCACATTGTAGTGCCTTCCAGTACATCCCAGGTCCCTCCCAGTTCACTCCCAGTACACAACAGTTACCTCCCAGTACATCCCAGTACATCCTGGTACATCCCAAATCCCTGCCAGCTCCACCCGGTACAACCCAGTACAAGCCTGTACATCCTAGTTCCTCCACGGTACATCCCAGGGCATCCCCGCACATTGTAGTGCCTCCCAGTACATCCCAGTTCCCTCCCAGTACTGGGAGGGACCTGGGATGTACTGGGATGTAATGGGATGGAACTGGGATGTATTGGGAGGCACTGGGAAAGAAGTGGTAGTGAACCGGGAGGGAATTGGGATGTAAGGGGATGAACTGGTAGGAAACTGGGATGTACTGGAATGTACGGCGATGTATTGGCATGTACTGGGAGCGAGCTGGGATTTACTGGGATGTACTGGGAGGAAACTGGGATATACTGGGAGGAAACGGGGATATACTGGGAGGAAACTGGGAGGAAAGTGGGTGTCAACTGGGACATTCCAGTTTCCTCCCAGTACATCCCAGTTCCCTACCAGTGCAGCCCAGTACATCCCAGATCCCTCCCAGTCCCTCCCAGTACATCCCAGTTCCCTCACAGTACATCCCAGTTCCCTCCCAGTTCACACACAGTTCACTCCCAGTTCCATTCCAGTACATCCCAGTACATGCCAGTTGCCTCCCAGTTTCCTCTAAGTACATCCCAGTACTTTAAAGTTCCCTCCCAGTACATCCCAGTTCCCTCACAGTACATCCCAGTACTTCACAGTTCACTCCCACTACATCCCAGTACGTCCCAGTTCCCCCTTGGTACATAACACTTCCCTCCCAATACATCCAAGTTCCCTCCCAGTACATCCCAATCCCCTCCCAGTACATCCCAGTTCCCTGCCAGTATGTCCCAGTACATCCCAGTTCCCTCCCAGTTCCCTCCCACTACATCCCAGTTCCCTCCCAGTACATCCCAGTTCCCTCCCAGTACATCCCAGTTCCCTCCCAGTTCCCTCCCACTACATCCCAGTTCCCTCCCACTACATCCTGGTACATCCCAGTTCCCACCCAGTACATCCTACTACATACCAGTTCCCTCCCAGTTCACTCCCAGTACATCCCAGTACGCACCAGTTCCCCTCTGTACATAACACTTCCCTCCCAGTACATAACAGTACATCCCAGTGTCCTCACAGTACGTCCCAGTTCCCTCCCAGTACATCCCAGTTCCCCACCAGTACGTCCCAGTTCCCTCCCAGTTCACTCCCAGTACATAACAGTTACCTCCCAGTACATCCCAGTACATCCCAGTAGATCCTGGTACATCCCAAATCCCTGCTAGTTCCACCCGGTACAACCCAGTACAAGCCTGTACATCCTAGTTCCTCCACAGTACATCCCAGGGCATCCCCGCACATTGTAGTGCCTCCCAGTACATCCCAGGTCCCTCCCAGTACTGGGAGGGACCTAGGATTAACGGGGAGGGACCTGGGATGTACTGGGAGGGAACTGGGATGTACTGGGATGTAATGGGACGGAACTGGGATGTATTGGGAGGCACTGGGAAAGAAGTGGTAGCGAACCGGGAGGGAATTGGGATGTACGGGGATCAACTGGTAGGGAACTGGGATATACTGGAATGGAACGGGGATGTATTGGGATGTACAGGAACGGAACTGGAATGTACGGCGATGTATTGGGATGTACTGGGAGGAAACTGGGATATACTGGGAGGAAACTGGGATATACTGGGAGGAAACTGGGATTTACTGGGAGGAAACTGGGATTTACTGGGAGGAAACTGGGAGGGAAGTGGGTGTCAACTGGGACATTCCAGTTTCCTCCCAGTACATCCCAGTTCCCTACCAGTGCAGCCCAGTACATCCCAGATCCCTCCCAGTCCCTCCCAGTACATCCCAGTACCCTCACAGTACATCCCAGTTCCCTCCCAGTTCACACACAGTTCACTCCCAGTTCCATTCCAGTACGTCCCACTACATCCCAGTTGCCTCCCAGTTTCCTCTAAGTACATCCCAGTACTTCAAAGTTCCCTCCCAGTACATCCCAGTTCCCTCTAAGTACATCCCAGTACTTCACAGTTCACTCCCACTACATCCCAGTACGTCCCAGTTCCCCCTTGGTACATAACACTTCCCTCCCAATACATCCAAGTTCCCTCCCAGTACATCCCAATCCCCTCCCAGTACATCCCAGTTCCCTGCCAGTATGTCCCCAGTACATCCCAGTTCCCTCCCAGTACATACCAGTTCCCTCCCAGTACATCCCAGTACATCCCAGTTCCCTCCCAGTACATCCCAGTTCCTCCCAGTACATCCCAGTACATCCTGGTACATCCCAGTTCCCACCCAGTACATCCTACTACATACCAGTTCCCTCCCAGTTCACTCCCAGTACATCCCAGTACTTCACAGTTCCCTCCCAGTACATCCCAGTACGTACCAGTTCCCCTCAGTACATAACACTTCCCTCCCAGCACATAACAGTACATCCCAGTGTCCTCACAGTACGTCCCTGTTCCCTCACAGTACATCCCAGTTCCTTACCAGTACATCCCAGTTCCCTCCCTGTTCCTTCCCAGTACATAACAGTTACCTCCCAGTACATCCCAGTACATCCTGGTACATCCAAAATCCCTGCCAGTTCCACCCGGTACAACCCAGTACAAGCCTGTACATCCTAGTTCCTCCACAGTACATCCCAGGGCATCCCCGCACATTGTAGTGCCTCCCAGTACATCCCAGTTCCCTCCCAGTACATCCCAGTTCCCTCCCAGTACATCCCAGTTCCCTCTAAGTACATCCCAGTACTTCACAGTTCCCTCCCAGTTCACTCCCAGTACACAACAGTTACCTCCTAGTACATCCCAGTACATCCCAGTTCCCTCCCAGTACATCCCAGTTCCCTCCCTGTTCCTTCCCAGTACACAACAGTTACCTCCCAGTACATCCCAGTACATCCCAAATCCCTGCCAGTTCCACCCGGTACAACCCAGTACAAGCCTGTACACCCTACTTCCTCCACGGTACATCCCAGGACATCCCAGCACATTGTAGTGCCTCCCAGTACACCCCAGTTCCCTCCCAGTACATCCCGTTACATTCCAGTGCCCTCCCAGTGCCCTCCCAGTGCCCTCCCAGTACATCCCAGTTCCATCCCAGTACATCCCAGTACTTCACCGTTCCCTCCCAGTACATCCCAGTTCCCTCCCAGTACATCCCAGTTCCCTCCCAGTACATCCCAGTTCCCTCCCAGTACATCCCAGTACTTCACAGTTCCCTCCCAGCCCATCCCAGTACGTCCCAGTTACCCTCAGTACATAACACTTCCCTCCCAGTACATACCAGTACATCCCAGTTCCCTACCAGTTCCTTCCCAGTACATAACAGTTACCTCCCAGTACATCCCACTACATCCTGGTACATCCCAAATTCCTGCCAGTTCCACCCGGTACAACCCAGTACAAGCCTGTACATCCTAGTTCCTCCACACTACATCCCAGGACATCCCAGGACATTGTAGAGCCTCCCAGTACGTCCCAGTTCCCTCCCAGTACAACCCAGTAGATCCTGGTACGTCCCCGTTCCCCGCACTGTACGTCCCCGTTCCCCGCACTGTACTGGGAGGACAACCGAGCCTGCGCAGTGACTGACATAGGGAACGAGCAAGTTTGTACCCATCACTAGACAAGACAATAATGACTATGTATGAGTATGTAAAATTTTCATCTACAAATTGTACGGGAAAGGTGCGTGAGGTACGCACGCCAGGAGGAGCGATCCCCCGTGCATCCGGCGCCGCGAATAAAGAATGCCTGCTCTTTAATACTAAATTGGTGTTGAGGAGTCGTTTCCGATTTTAACGCGTTTTTCGGTAACACAGGGAGTCAGATCAAGAGAGCCAGAGAACAACAAAACACCGACAGGCTACAGGACAGAGCAGGACGAATAAAAAAAAAAAAACGGAGCCAGAGCCAGGCAGAGAGAGGCGGAGAAAGAAAAAGGAGCCACAGGCTACAGGACAGAGAGAGGGAGGACTGAAAAGACGGGGAGGCAGGGAGCCACTCAGAGCGAGACGGAGAAAGAAGGTGCGGGGGGGGCGCAAAAAAAAATAATTTTGCAGCAGGTAAGGAAAGAGAGGGGGCCGGGGGAGAGACAGGGAGGGCCCAGGACGTACAAGAGAGGCAACGGGGCCCCAGTGGCCCAGGACTCACCGCGACTCTCGCTCTCAGCGCTGCTGGCACAATTTAGCCGTTCAGATGCTTCTTTCCCCTCCTCTCCTCCCTGCCTCTTCTGCAGCTCCAGACTCTAGGCCGTCCTCCACCTGAAGAGAATACGTGGGTGTCTTACAGCTCTTACCAGATGAGGCTTCCTAGGCACGTAGCCTAGCTTGCTCGTGCACTACACGCCCGTACCCAACTCCGGGTTACGCGTACAGACCCTACGGTGCACGTTGGTGGCCTGGCCTGCTGCGGGCTATGAAGGGGGATCCTTCCTCCCCCACCTGCAGGGACAGGCTCTCTCTTGCCTGCGGCAGGAAGGCAGCTGGCAGCCAGAGCACCTTCAGTTTCTTCTTCTTTACCTTTCGTTGGCGTCTCCAGCTTCAGCCGAGGCAGCTCCTGTCCGCAGCCGGGAAGGGCTTTGTCTATCCCTTTTCGGCCCTGCGCTGCGAGGACGGCGAGGACGGGCAGAGAGAAGCCACGCGAGCCTGAGACGGCCGCAGGCAACGGCATCCCCGGGGGAAGGACAGACAACCACGTCCTCAGCACGGTCTCTGGGAGAGGGAAAGAAGAAACAGTGACCGTCATTACCGTCGATCGACCCTGGCCAAAGCCTCTCCTTCCGCAGGGGCTTCTGGACACACCGCTCCCTCCCCACGCTACTGCTAAGGGCCCCTGCACCAAGGGGGAATCCAGTGCGCTTGAGGGACGGCTTGCTGCCTTCACGACAGGGCCTGGGGGCGGCCTAAGGCTATGCAGCACGCTTATGGGGAGGTGCCGGAGCTGGGGGCAGGCGCACGGGGCAAGGGGGGCCAGGGGAGGCTGAGCGGGACCTCCGGTGGGCCGGGGACGCGGCCATCATCTGCGCCCTGGGCACGGGGAAAAGGTCATCGTCCTCCTCCTTTCCCTCTTCCCTTCTGTCAGCTCCCGGGGAACTCACCGCTTCTCGGGAAGCGGCCGCACCCGCAAGCCCCCAGTAATCAACACGAAGCCAACCCCAAAAATACACCTCGCGTACCGTACGCGCCACGGCCGCCCGGCACCCGAGCGCCGGAAGACCACGCCTCCCGCCATGCCCGGCGAACCACGTGACAGGGCCGGCAGCCACTGCGCCAGGAATACAGCTCCCGGCATGCTCTGCGGCACAACCCGGCCGCCCGGCAGCCGCAAGGACTACAGCTCCCGGCATGCTCTGCGGCACAACCCGGCCGCCCGGCGGCCGGTTTGATGCGGAGCCACCCAGCATCCCTGCGAGCACAGCTGCAGGCGCAACAGCAGTTACGCAGCCACAACTAGGCACTAAACAAAGGCTTTCCAACACTGGAGGTCTAGAACAGGTACACATTAGCACAGAAGCACAAGGGGCTCCGTCACCCTGCACAAATCTCCCCGTGCCTACACACGCACACGTTCAGAAGTTAGTTATCAGAAAACGCCCGACTCAGCCATTTGCCACAGTCACGAGACTCACGACATGATAACACGACATGACACGCGAGGTGGGCTCAGAGTTTTAAGGCAAGAAATACCTCCCACGCCCCCCACCCGAGATCTTTCAGGGTCCACACCTGCCATCGCCCCGCACCAAACCTACCCGGCCAAAGGCTTTCAGGTGGCCCGAAACACTGTACACAGAAAATAACCAGGGACAGACCTGCATTGTTCGGAAGCGAACGATGCCCGACCGGGGCTCCTCTGCGGGGCACGGAGCCCCCCGGCCCCGCCCGGAGACACACACCCGCCCCCCGCTGCCCGAACTCACCCACCAGCGCTCTCCGGCCCCCGGACACGGCCGCGCTGCTCTCTTAGGCGGCTGCCGCAGGCGAGGCTCGGGCACCGCCAGGCCTCCAGGCGTCCCGAGGGGCTGCCGGCCACCGCAGGGGATGGCTGCCGGCAGCCGGACCGCCGCGGCGCTCCCCGCCCAGCTCCGAGCAGGCTCCGCCGGCCGCGGGCTTCCCACGCCGGGCCGCAGAGGGGCCCCGGCACCGCACAGGGACGCCTCGCGACCCGGCCGCCACACGCACCGGCCCTTCGGCCTCCACACGCACCGCTCCCGCCCCCGCTCCGCCGCGCCGCGCACGCGCCACCGGAAGCCCGAGCCCCGCGGGGCGGCCCTTAAAGGGCGGCCGGAAGGAACGGCCCCCACCGGCCCCGCCACCGCGCCCAGCCGGTGAGCGCCAGCGCCCCCTGCTGGCCGGGCCGCGCTCAGCTCGCGAGGGCGCCGAGGGCCGGGCGGGGCGGGACGCGCCGGCTCGGGGCCAGCGCCTTCTCGGGGCGAGCGGGAAACCCCTGCGGGCCCCGGTCACGGCCGGGCAGAGCCGCGCGCCCTCCGAGAGCTGCTGAACGGGGCTGCCGCTCGTGACACATACCGAGCCGTCTGCGACGGGAGCGGGCAGAGGAGGAAGGGGCCGGCGGCCGTGGCGCCCTGGCCCCAGGCGGGGGGGGGGGGCTGGGGCCCGGGGGGCCGCCCCCCTCCTCACAGTTCCCTCACAGTTCCCTCACAGTTCCCTCCCAGTTCCTTCCCAGTACATAACAGTTACCTCCCAGTACATCCCAGTACATCCCAGTAGATCCTGGTACATCCCAAATCCCTGCTAGTTCCACCCGGTACAACCCAGTACAAGCCTGTACATCCTAGTTCCTCCACAGTACATCCCAGGGCATCCCCGCACATTGTAGTGCCTCCCAGTACATCCCAGGTCCCTCCCAGTACTGGGAGGGACCTGGGATGTACTGGGAGGGAACTGGGACGTACTGGGAGGGAACTGGGACGTACTGGGACGGAACTGGGATGTACTGGGATGTAATGGGACGGAACTGGGATGTATTGGGAGGCACTGGGAAAGAACTGGTAGTGAACCGGGAGGGAATTGGGATGTACGGGGATGAACTGGTAGGAAACTGGGATGTACTGGCATGGAACGGGGATGTATTGGGATGTACAGGAACAGAACTGGAATGTACAGCGATGTACTGGGATGTACTGGCAGCGAGCTGGGATTTACTGGGATGTTCTGGGAGGAAACTGGGATATACTGGGAGGCACTGGGAGGGAAGTGGGTGTCAACTGGGACATTCCAGTTTCCTCCCAGTACATCCCAGTTCCCTACCAGTGCATCCCAGTACATCCCAGATCCCTCCCAGTACATCCCAGATCCCTCCCAGTCTGTCCCAGTACATCCCAGTAC
The DNA here is from genome assembly GCF_949628215.1 of Phalacrocorax aristotelis. Taxonomy (NCBI): domain Eukaryota; kingdom Metazoa; phylum Chordata; class Aves; order Suliformes; family Phalacrocoracidae; genus Phalacrocorax; species Phalacrocorax aristotelis. Next base: position 120,866 of record NW_027441357.1, read on the forward strand.
ATCCCAGTTCCCTCACAGTACATCCCAGTTCCCTCACAGTTCACACACAGTTCACTCCCAGTTCCATTCCAGTACATCCCAGTACATGCCACTTTCCTCCAAGTAAATCCCAGTTCCCTCCCACTACATCCAAGTTCCCTCCCACTTCCCTCTAAGTACATCCCAGTACTTCACAGTTCACTCCCAGTACATCCCAGTTCCCCCTCGGTACATAACAGTTCCCTCCCAGTACACCCCAGTACATCCCAGTTCCCTCCCAGTATGTCCCACTACATCCCAGTTCCCTCCCAGTCCATCCCAGTTCCCTACCAGTACATCCCAATTCCCAACACTTTCCACCCAGTACATCCCAGTTCCCTCCCAGTACATACCAGTTCCCTCCCAGTACATCCTGGTACATCCCAGTTCCCACCCAGTACATCCTAATACATACCAGTTCCCTCCCAGTTCACTCCCAGCACATCCCCGTACTTCACAGTTCCATCCCAGTACATCCCAGTACGTCCCAGTTCCCCTCAGTACATAACACTTCCCTCCCAGTACATACCAGTACATCCCAGTGTCCTCACACTACGTCCCAGTTCCCTCCCAGTACATCCCAGTTCCCTACCAGTACATCCCAGTTCCCTCCCTGTTCCTTCCCAGTACATAACAGTTACCTCCCAGTACATCCCAGTAGATCCTGGTACATCCCAAATCCCTGCCAGTTCCACCCGGTACAACCCAGTACAAGCCTGTACATCCTAGTTCCTCCACGGTACATCCCAGGGCATCCCCGCACATTGTAGTGCCTCCCAGTACATCCCAGTTCCCTCCCAGTACATACTAGTTCCCTCCCAGTACATCCCAGTTCCCTCCCAGTTCCCTCCCACTACATCCCAGTACATCCCAGTTCCCTCCCAGTACATACCAGTTCCCTCCCAGTACATACCAGTTCCCTCCCGGTACATCCCAGTTCCCACCCAGTACATCCTACTACATACCAGTTCCCTCCCAGTTCACTCCCAGTACATCCCAGTACTTCACAGTTCCCTCCCAGTACATCCCAGTACGTCCCAGTTCCCCTCAGTACATAACACTTCCCTCCCAGTACATACCAGTACATCCCAGTGTCCTCACAGTACGTCCCAGTTCCCTCCCAGTACATCCCAGTAGATCCTGGTACATCCCAAATCCCTGCTAGTTCCACCCGGTACAACCCAGTACAAGCCTGTACATCCTAGTTCCTCCACAGTACATCCCAGGGCATCCCCGCACATTGTAGTGCCTCCCAGTACATCCCAGGTCCCTCCCAGTACTGGGAGGGATCTGGGATGTACTGGGAGGGACCTGGGATGTACTGGGAGGGAACTGGGATGTGCTGGGATGTAATGGGACGGAACTGGGATGTAATGGGACGGAACTGGGAAAGAAGTGGTAGTGAACTGGGAGGGAATTGGGATGTACGGGGATGAACTGGTAGGGAACTGGGATGTACTGGCATGGAACGGGGATGTATTGGGATGTACAGGAACGGAACTGGAATGTACTGCGATGTACTGGGATGTACTGGCAGCGAGCTGGGATTTACTGGGATGTACTGGGAGGAAACTGGGATATACTGGGAGGCACTGGGAGGGAAGTGGGTGTCAACTGGGACATTCCAGTTTCCTCCCAGTACATCCCAGCTCCCTACCAGTGCAGCCCAGTACATCCCAGATCCCTCCCAGTCCCTCCCAGTTCCCTCCCAGTCCGTCCCAGTACATCCCAGTACATCCCAGTTCCCTCACAGTACATCCCAGTTCCCTCACAGTTCACACACAGTTCACTCCCAGCTCCATTCCAGTACATCCCAGTACATGCCACTTTCCTCCAAGTAAACCCCAGTTCCCTCCCACTACATCCAAGTTCCCTCCCACTTCCCTCTAAGTACATCCCAGTACTTCACAGTTCACTCCCAGTACATCCCAGTTCCCCCTCGGTACATAACAGTTCCCTCCCAGTACACCCCAGTACATCCCAGTTCCCTCCCAGTATGTCCCACTACATCCCAGTTCCCTCCCAGTCCATCCCAGTTCCCTCCCAGTAAATCCCAATTCCCAACACTTTCCACCCAGTACATCCCAGTTCCCACCCAGTACATACCAGTTCCCTCCCAGTACATCCCAGTACTTCACAGTTCCCTCCCAGTTCCCTCCCAGTTCCCTCCCAGTACATCCCAGTTCCCTCTAAGTACATCCCAATACTTCATAGTTCCCTCCCAGCACATCCCAGTACGTCCCAGTTCCCCTCAGTACATAACACTTCCCTCCCAGTACATACCAGTACATCCCAGTGTCCTCACAGTACATCCCAGTTCCCTCCCAGTACATCCCAGTTACCTCCCAGTTCACTCCCAGTACACAACAGTTACCTCCCAGTACATCCCAGTACATCCCAGTAGATCCTGGTACATCCCAAATCCCTGCCAGTTCCACCCGGTACAACCGAGTACAAGCCTGTACTTCCTAGTTCCTCCACAGTACATCCCAGGGCATCCCCGCACATTGTAGTGCCTCCCAGTACATCCCAGATCCCTCCCAGTACTGGGAGGGACCTGGGATGTACTGGGAGGGACCTGGGATGTACTGGGAGGGAACTGGGATGTACTGGGATGTAATGGGACGGAACTGGGATGTAATGGGACGGAACTGGGAAAGAAGTGGTAGTGAACCGGGAGGGAATTGGGATGTACGGGGATGAACTGGTAGGGAACTGGGATGTACTGGCATGGAACGGGGATGTATTGGGATGTACAGGAACAGAACTGGAATGTACAGCGATGTATTGGCATGTACTGGCAGCGAGCTGGGATTTACTGGGATGTACTGGGAGGAAACTGGGATATACTGGGAGGAAACTGGGATATACTGGGAGGCATTGGGAGGGAAGTGGGTGTCAACTGGGACATTCCAGTTTCCTCCCAGTACATCCCAGTTCCCTACCAGTGCAGCCCAGTACATCCCAGTTCCCTCCCAGTCCGTCCCAATCCCCTCCCAGTACATCCCAGTTCCCTGCCAGTATGTCCCAGTACATCCCAGTTCCCTCCCAGTACATACCAGTTCCCTCCCAGTACATCCCAGTTCCCTCCCAGTTCCCTCCCACTACATCCCAGTACATCCCAGTTCCCTCCCAGTACATACCAGTTCCCTCCCAGTACATCCCAGTTCCCTCCCGGTACATCCCAGTTCCCACCCAGTACATCCTACTACATACCAGTTCCCTCCCAGTTCACTCCCAGTACATCCCAGTACTTCACAGTTCCCTCCCAGTACATCCCAGTACGTCCCAGTTCCCCTCAGTACATAACACTTCCCTCCCAGTACATACCAGTACATCCCAGTGTCCTCACAGTACGTCCCAGTTCCCTCACAGTACATCCCAGTTCCCTACCAGTGCAGCCCAGTACATCCCAGTTCCCTCCCAGTCCGTCCCAATCCCCTCCCAGTACATCCCAGTTCCCTGCCAGTATGTCCCAGTACATCCCAGTTCCCTCCCAGTACATACCAGTTCCCTCCCAGTACATCCCAGTACATCCTGGTACATCCCAGTTCCCACCCAGTACATCCTACTACATACCAGTTCCCTCCCAGTTCACTCCCAGTACATCCCAGTACTTCACAGTTCCCTCCCAGTACATCCCAGTACGTCCCAGTTCCCCTCAGTACATAACACTTCCCTCCCAGTACATAACAGTACATCCCAGTGTCCTCACAGTACGTCCCAGTTCCCTCCCAGTACATCCCAGTTCCCTACCAGTTCACTCCCAGTACATAACAGTTACCTCCCAGTACATCCTAGTAGATCCTAGGACATTTCAAATCCCTGCCAGATCCACCCGGTACAACCCAGTACAAGCCTGTACATCCTAGTTCCTCCACAGTACATCCCAGGGCATCCCTGCACATTGTAGTGCCTCCCAGTACATCCCAGTTCCCTCCCAGTACTGGGAGGGACCTGGGATGTACTGGGAGGGAACTGGGACGTACTGGGAGGGACCTGGGATGTACTGGGATGTAATGGGACGGAACTGGGATGTAATGGGACGGGACTGGGAAAGAAGTGGTAGTGAACCGGGAGGGAATTGGGATGTACGGGGATGAACTGGTAGGGAACTGGGATGTACTGGCATGGAATGGGGATGTATTGGGATGTACAGGAACGGAACTGGAATGTACTGCGATGTACTGGGATGTACTGGGAGCGAACTGGGATTTACTGGGATGTACTGGGAGGAAACTGGGATATACTGGGAGGAAACTGGGATATACTGGGAGGAACCTGGGAGGGAAGTGGGTGTCAACTGGGACATTCCAGTTTCCTCCCAGTACATCCCAGTTCCCTACCAGTGCAGCCCAGTACATCCCAGATCCCTCCCAGTCCCTCCCAGTACATCCCAGTACATCCCAGTTCCCTCACAGTACATCCCAGTTCCCTCCCAGTTCACACACAGTTCACTCCCAGTTCCATTCCAGTACATCCCAGTACATGCCAGTTGCCTCCCAGTTTCCTCTAAGTACATCCCAGTACTTTAAAGTTCCCTCCCAGTACATCCCAGTTCCCTCACAGTACATCCCAGTACTTCACAGTTCACTCCCACTACATCCCAGTACGTCCCAGTTCCCCCTTGGTACATAACACTTCCCTCCCAATACATCCAAGTTCCCTCCCAGTACATCCCAGTCCCCTCCCAGTACATCCCAGTTCCCTGCCAGTATGTCCCAGTACATCCCAGTTCCCTCCCAGTACATACCAGTTCCCTCCCACTACATCCCAGTTCCCTCCCAGTACATACCAGTTCCCTCCCAGTACATCCCAGTACATCCTGGTACATCCCAGTTCCCACCCAGTACATCCTACTACATACCAGTTCCCTCCCAGTACATCCCAGTACTTCACAGTTCCATCCCAGTACATCCCAGTACACACCAGTTCCCCTCAGTACATAACACTTCCCTCCCAGTACATAACAGTACATCCCAGTGTCCTCACAGTACGTCCCAGTTCCCTCACAGTACATCCCAGTTCCCTACCAGTACGTCCCAGTTCCCTCCCAGTTCCCTCCCACTACATCCCAGTTCCCTCCCAGTACATACCAGTTCCCTCCCAGTACATCCCAGTACATCCTGGTACATCCCAGTTCCCACCCAGTACATCCTACTACATACCAGTTCCCTCCCAGTTCACTCCCAGTACATCCCAGTACTTCCCAGTACTGGGAGGGACCTGGGATGTACTGGGAGGGACCTGGGATGTACTGGGAGGGACCTGGGATGTACTGGGATGTAATGGGACGGAACTGGGATGTATTGGGAGGCACTGGGAAAGAAGTGGTAGTGAACCGGGAGGGAATTGGGATGTACGGGGATGAACTGGTAGGAAACTGGGATGTACTGGCATGGAACGGGGATGTATTGGGATGTACAGGAACGGAACTGGAATGTACTGCGATGTACTGGGAGCGAACTGGGATTTACTGGGATGTACTGGGAGGAAACTGGGATATACTGGGAGGAAACTGGGATATACTGGGAGGCATTGGGAGGGAAGTGGGTGTCAACTGGGACATTCCAGTTTCCTCCCAGTACATCCCAGTTCCCTACCAGTGCAGCCCAGTACATCCCAGTTCCCTCCCAGTCCGTCCCAATCCCCTCCCAGTACATCCCAGTTCCCTGCCAGTATGTCCCAGTACATCCCAGTTCCCTCCCAGTACATACCAGTTCCCTCCCAGTACATCCCAGTACATCCTGGTACATCCCAGTTCCCACCCAGTACATCCTACTACATACCAGTTCCCTCCCAGTTCACTCCCAGTACATCCCAGTACTTCACAGTTCCCTCCCAGTACATCCCAGTACGTCCCAGTTCCCCTCAGTACATAACACTTCCCTCCCAGTACATAACAGTACATCCCAGTGTCCTCACGGTACGTCCCAGTTCCCTCCCAGTACATCCCAGTTCCCTACCAGTACATCCCAGTTCCCTCCCTGTTCCTTCCCAGTACATAACAGTTACCTCCCAGTACATCCCAGTAGATCCTGGTACATCCCAAATCCCTGCCAGTTCCACCCGGTACAACCCAGTACAAGCCTGTACATCCTAGTTCCTCCACAGTACATCCCAGGGCATCCCCGCACATTGTAGTGCCTCCCAGTACATCCCAGTTCCCTCCCAGTACTGGGAGGGACCTGGGATGTACTGGGAGGGACCTGGGATGTACTGGGAGGGAACTGGGATGTACTGGGATGTAATGGGACGGAACTGGGATGTAATGGGACGGAACTGGGAAAGAAGTGGTAGTGAACCAGGAGGGAATTGGGATGTACGGGGATGAACTGGTAGGGAACTGGGATGTACTGGCATGGAATGGGGATGTATTGGGATGTACAGGAACAGAACTGGAATGTACAGCGATGTATTGGCATGTACTGGCAGCGAGCTGGGATTTACTGGGATGTACTGGGAGGAAACTGGGATATACTGGGAGGAAACTGGGATATACTGGGAGGCATTGGGAGGGAAGTGGGTGTCAACTGGGACATTCCAGTTTCCTCCCAGTACATCCCAGTTCCCTACCAGTGCAGCCCAGTACATCCCAGTTCCCTCCCAGTCCGTCCCAATCCCCTCCCAGTACATCCCAGTTCCCTGCCAGTATGTCCCAGTACATCCCAGTTCCCTCCCAGTACATACCAGTTCCCTCCCACTACATCCCAGTTCCCTCCCAGTTCCCTCCCACTACATCCCAGTACATCCCAGTTCCCTCCCAGTACATACCAGTTCCCTCCCACTACATCCCAGTACATCCTGGTACATCCCAGTTCCCACCCAGTACATCCTACTACATACCAGTTCCCTCCCAGTTCACTCCCAGTACATCCCAGTACTTCACAGTTCCCTCCCAGTACGTCCCAGTTCCCCTCAGTACATAACACTTCCCTCCCAGTACATACCAGTACATCCCAGTGTCCTCACAGTACGTCCCAGTTCCCTCACAGTACATCCCAGTTCCCTACCAGTACATCCCAGTTCCCTACCAGTTCACTCCCAGTACATAACAGTTACCTCCCAGTACATCCCAGTACATCCTGGTACATCCCAAATCCATGCCAGTTCCACCCGGTACAACCCAGTACAAGCCTGTACATCCTAGTTCCTCCACAGTACATCCCAGGGCATCCCCGCACATTGTAGTGCCTCCCAGTACATCCCAGGTCCCTCCCAGTACTGGGAGGGACCTGGGATGTACTGGGAGGGACCTGGGATGTACTGGGAGGGAACTGGGATGTACTGGGATGTAATGGGACGGAACTGGGATGTAATGGGACGGAACTGGGAAAGAAGTGGTAGTGAACCGGGAGGGAATTGGGATGTACGGGGATGAACTGGTAGGGAACTGGGATGTACTGGCATGGAACGGGGATGTATTGGGATGTACAGGAACAGAACTGGAATGTACAGCGATGTATTGGCATGTACTGGCAGCGAGCTGGGATTTACTGGGATGTACTGGGAGGAAACTGGGATATACTGGGAGGAAACTGGGATATACTGGGAGGCATTGGGAGGGAAGTGGGTGTCAACTGGGACATTCCAGTTTCCTCCCAGTACATCCCAGTTCCCTACCAGTGCAGCCCAGTACATCCCAGTTCCCTCCCAGTCCGTCCCAATCCCCTCCCAGTACATCCCAGTTCCCTGCCAGTATGTCCCAGTACATCCCAGTTCCCTCCCAGTACATACCAGTTCCCTCCCACTACATCCCAGTTCCCTCCCAGTTCCCTCCCACTACATCCCAGTACATCCCAGTTCCCTCCCAGTACATACCAGTTCCCTCCCACTACATCCCAGTACATCCTGGTACATCCCAGTTCCCACCCAATACATCCTACTACATACCAGTTCTCTCCCAGTTCACTCCCAGTACATCCCAGTACTTCACAGTTCCATCCCAGTACATCCCAGTACGTCCCAGTTCCCCTCAGTACATAACACTTCCCTCCCAGTACATACCAGTACATCCCAGTGTCCTCACAGTACGTCCCAGTTCCCTCACAGTACATCCCAGTTCCCTACCAGTACGTCCCAGTTCCCTCCCAGTTCACTCCCAGTACATAAGAGTTACCTCCCAGTACATCCCAGTAGATCCTGGTACATCCCAAATCCCTGCCAGTTCCACCCGGTACAACCCAGTACAAGCCTGTACATCCTAGTTCCTCCACAGTACATCCCAGGGCATCCCCGCACATTGTAGTGCCTCCCAGTACATCCCAGCTCCCTCCCAGTACTGGGAGGGACCTGGGATGTACTGGGAGGGACCTGGGATGTACTGGGAGGGAACTGGGATGTACTGGGATGTAATGGGACGGAACTGGGATGTATTGGGAGGCACTGGGAAAGAAGTGGTAGTGAACCGGGAGGGAATTGGGATGTACGGGGATGAACTGGTAGGAAACTGGGATGTACTGGCATGGAACGGGGATGTATTGGGATGTACAGGAACGGAACTGGAATGTACTGCGATGTACTGGGAGCGAACTGGGATTTACTGGGATGTACTGGGAGGAAACTGGGATATACTGGGAGGAAACTGGGATATACTGGGAGGCATTGGGAGGGAAGTGGGTGTCAACTGGGACATTCCAGTTTCCTCCCAGTACATCCCAGTTCCCTACCAGTGCAGCCCAGTACATCCCAGTTCCCTCCCAGTCCGTCCCAATCCCCTCCCAGTACATCCCAGTTCCCTGCCAGTATGTCCCAGTACATCCCAGTTCCCTCCCAGTACATACCAGTTCCCTCCCAGTACATACCAGTTCCCTAACAGTTCCCTCCCACTACATCCCAGTACATCCCAGTTCCCTCCCACTACATACCAGTTCCCTCCCACTACATCCCAGTACATCCTGGTACATCCCAGTTCCCACCCAGTACATCCTACTACATACCAGTTCCCTCCCAGTTCACTCCCAGTACATCCCAGTACTTCACAGTTCCCTCCCAGTACATCCCAGTACGTCCCAGTTCCCCTCAGTACATAACACTTCCCTCCCAGTACATAACAGTACATCCCAGTGTCCTCACAGTACGTCCCAGTTCCCTCCCAGTACATCCCAGTTCCCTACCAGTACATCCCAGTTCCCTCCCTGTTCCTTCCCAGTACATAACAGTTACCTCCCAGTACATCCCAGTAGATCCTGGTACATCCCAAATCCCTGCCAGTTCCACCCGGTACAACCCAGTACAAGCCTGTACATCCTAGTTCCTCCACAGTACATCCCAGGGCATCCCCGCACATTGTAGTGCCTCCCAGTACATCCCAGTTCCCTCCCAGTACTGGGAGGGACCTGGGATGTACTGGGAGGGACCTGGGATGTACTGGGAGGGAACTGGGATGTACTGGGATGTAATGGGACGGAACTGGGATGTAATGGACCGAACTGGGAAAGAAGTGGTAGTGAACCGGGAGGGAATTGGGATGTACGGGGATGAACTGGTAGGGAACTGGGATGTACTGGCATGGAACGGGGATGTATTGGGATGTACAGGAACAGAACTGGAATGTACAGCAATGTATTGGCATGTACTGGCAGCGAGCTGGGATTTACTGGGATGTACTGGGAGGAAACTGGGATATACTGGGAGGCATTGGGAGGGAAGTGGGTGTCAACTGGGACATTCCAGTTTCCTCCCAGTACATCCCAGTTCCCTACCAGTGCAGCCCAGTACATCCCAGTTCCCTCCCAGTCCGTCCCAATCCCCTCCCAGTACATCCCAGTTCCCTGCCAGTATGTCCCAGTACATCCCAGTTCCCTCCCAGTACATCCCAGTTCCCTCCCAGTACATCCCAGTTCCCTCCCAGTTCCCTCCCACTACATCCCAGTACATCCCAGTTCCCTCCCAGTACATACCAGTTCCCTCCCAGTACATACCAGTTCCCTCCCGGTACATCCCAGTTCCCACCCAGTACATCCTACTACATACCAGTTCCCTCCCAGTTCACTCCCAGTACATCCCAGTACTTCACAGTTCCCTCCCAGTACATCCCAGTACGTCCCAGTTCCCCTCAGTACATAACACTTCCCTCCCAGTACATACCAGTACATCCCAGTGTCCTCACAGTACGTCCCAGTTCCCTCACAGTACATCCCAGTTCCCTACCAGTACATCCCAGTTACCTCCCTGTTCCTTCCCAGTACATAACAGTTACCTCCCAGTACATCCCAGTAGATCCTGGTACATCCCAAATCCCTGCCAGTTCCACCCGGTACAACCCAGTACAAGCCTGTACATCCTAGTTCCTCCACGGTACATCCCAGGGCATCCCCGCACATTGTAGTGCCTCCCAGTACATCCCAGTTCCCTCCCAGTACTGGGAGGGACCTGGGATGTACTGGGAGGGAACTGGGATGTACTGGGAGGGAACTGGGATGTACTGGGATGTAATGGGACGGAACTGGGATGTAATGGGACGGAACTGGGAAAGAAGTGGTAGTGAACCGGGAGGGAATTGGGATGTACGGGGATGAACTGGTAGGGAACTGGGATGTACTGGCATGGAACGGGGATGTATTGGGATGTACAGGAACAGAACTGGAATGTACAGCGATGTATTGGCATGTACTGGCAGCGAGCTGGGATTTACTGGGATGTACTGGGAGGAAACTGGGATATACTGGGAGGAAACTGGGATATACTGGGAGGCATTGGGAGGGAAGTGGGTGTCAACTGGGACATTCCAGTTTCCTCCCAGTACATCCCAGTTCCCTACCAGTGCAGCCCAGTACATCCCAGTTCCCTCCCAGTCCGTCCCAATCCCCTCCCAGTACATCCCAGTTCCCTGCCAGTATGTCCCAGTACATCCCAGTTCCCTCCCAGTACATACCAGTTCCCTCCCACTACATCCCAGTTCCCTCCCAGTTCCCTCCCACTACATCCCAGTACATCCCAGTTCCCTCCCAGTACATACCAGTTCCCTCCCAGTACATCCCAGTTCCCTCCCGGTACATCCCAGTTCCCACCCAGTACATCCTACTACATACCAGTTCCCTCCCAGTTCACTCCCAGTACATCCCAGTACTTCACAGTTCCCTCCCAGTACATCCCAGTACGTCCCAGTTCCCCTCAGTACATAACACTTCCCTCCCAGTACATACCAGTACATCCCAGTGTCCTCACAGTACGTCCCAGTTCCCTCACAGTACATCCCAGTTCCCTACCAGTACATCCCAGTTCCCTACCAGTTCACTCCCAGTACATAACAGTTACCTCCCAGTACATCCCAGTACATCCTGGTACATCCCAAATCCATGCCAGTTCCACCCGGTACAACCCAGTACAAGCCTGTACATCCTAGTTCCTCCACAGTACATCCCAGGGCATCCCCGCACATTGTAGTGCCTCCCAGTACATCCCAGGTCCCTCCCAGTACTGGGAGGGACCTGGGATGTACTGGGAGGGAACTGGGACGTACTGGGAGGGACCTGGGATGTACTGGGATGTAATGGGACGGAACTGGGATGTAATGGGACGGAACTGGGAAAGAAGTGGTAGTGAACCGGGAGGGAATTGGGATGTACGGGGATGAACTGGTAGGGAACTGGGATGTACTGGCATGGAATGGGGATGTATTGGGATGTACAGGAACGGAACTGGAATGTACTGCGATGTACTGGGATGTACTGGGAGCGAACTGGGATTTACTGGGATGTACTGGGAGGAAACTGGGATATACTGGGAGGAAACTGGGATATACTGGGAGGAACCTGGGAGGGAAGTGGGTGTCAACTGGGACATTCCAGTTTCCTCCCAGTACATCCCAGTTCCCTACCAGTGCAGCCCAGTACATCCCAGATCCCTCCCAGTCCCTCCCAGTACATCCCAGTACATCCCAGTTCCCTCACAGTACATCCCAGTTCCCTCACAGTTCACACACAGTTCACTCCCAGTTCCATTCCAGTACATCCCAGTACATGCCAGTTGCCTCCCAGTTTCCTCTAAGTACATCCCAGTACTTTAAAGTTCCCTCCCAGTACATCCCAGTTCCCTCACAGTACATCCCAGTACTTCACAGTTCACTCCCACTACATCCCAGTACGTCCCAGTTCCCCCTTGGTACATAACACTTCCCTCGCAATACATCCAAGTTCCCTCCCAGTACATCCCAGCCCCTCCCAGTACATCCCAGTTCCCTGCCAGTATGTCCCAGTACATCCCAGTTCCCTCCCAGTACATACCAGTTCCCTCCCACTACATCCCAGTTCCCTCCCAGTACATCCCAGTTCCCTCCCAGTACATCCCAGTACATCCTCGTACATCCCAGTTCCCACCCAGTACATCCTACTACATACCAGTTCCCTCCCAGTTCACTCCCAGTACATCCCAGTACTTCACAGTTCCATCCCAGTACATCCCAGTACACACCAGTTCCCCTCAGTACATAACACTTCCCTCCCAGTACATAACAGTACATCCCAGTGTCCTCACAGTACGTCCCAGTTCCCTCACAGTACATCCCAGTTCCCTACCAGTACGTCCCAGTTCCCTCCCAGTTCACTCCCAGCACATAACAGTTACCTCCCAGTACATCCCAGTACATCCCAGTAGATCCTGGTACATCCCAAATCCCTGCCAGTTCCACCCGGTACAACCCAGTACAAGCCTGTACATCCTAGTTCCTCCACAGTACATCCCAGGGCATCCCCGCACATTGTAGTGCCTCCCAGTACATCCCAGGTCCCTCCCAGTACTGGGAGGGAACTGGGATGTACTGGGAGGGACCTGGGATGTACTGGGAGGGAACTGGGATGTACTGGGAGGGACCTGGGACAGAACTGGGATGTAATGGGACGGAACTGGGATGTATTGGGAGGCACTGGGAAAGAAGTGGTAGTGAACCGGGAGGGAATTGGGATGTACGGGGATGAACTGGTAGGGAACTGGGATGTACTGGCATGGAACGGGGATGTATTGGGATGTACAGGAACAGAACTGGAATGTACAGCGATGTATTGGCATGTACTGGCAGCGAGCTGGGATTTACTGGGATGTACTGGGAGGAAACTGGGATATACTGGGAGGAAACTGGGATATACTGGGAGGCATTGGGAGGGAAGTGGGTGTCAACTGGGACATTCCAGTTTCCTCCCAGTACATCCCAGTTCCCTACCAGTGCAGCCCAGTACATCCCAGTTCCCTCCCAGTCCGTCCCAATCCCCTCCCAGTACATCCCAGTTCCCTGCCAGTATGTCCCAGTACATCCCAGTTCCCTCCCAGTACATACCAGTTCCCTCCCAGTACATCCCAGTACATCCTGGTACATCCCAGTTCCCACCCAGTGCATCCTACTACATACCAGTTCCCTCCCAGTTCACTCCCAGTACATCCCAGTACTTCACAGTTCCCTCCCAGTACATCCCAGTACGTCCCAGTTCCCCTCAGTACATAACACTTCCCTCCCAGTACATACCAGTACATCCCAGTGTCCTCACGGTACGTCCCAGTTCCCTCACAGTACATCCCAGTTCCCTACCAGTACGTCCCAGTTCCCTACCAGTTCACTCCCAGTACATAACAGTTACCTCCCAGTACATCCCAGTAGATCCTGGTACATCCCAAATCCCTGCCAGTTCCACCCGGTACAACCCAGTACAAGCCTGTACATCCTAGTTCCTCCACAGTACATCCCATGGCATCCTGGCACATTGTAGTGCCTCCCAGTACATCCCAGTTCCCTCCCAGTACTGGGAGGGACCTGGGATGTAATGGGAGGGAACTCGGACGTACTGGGAGGGACCTGGGATGTACTGGGATGTAATGGGACGGAACTGGGATGTAATGGGACGGAACTGGGAAAGAAGTGGTAGTGAACCGGGAGGGAATTGGGATGTACGGGGATGAACTGGTAGGGAACTGGGATGTACTGGCATGGAATGGGGATGTATTGGGATGTACAGGAACGGAACTGGAATGTACTGCGATGTACTGGGATGTACTGGGAGCGAACTGGGATTTACTGGGATGTACTGGGAGGAAACTGGGATATACTGGGAGGAAACTGGGATATACTGGGAGGAACCTGGGAGGGAAGTGGGTGTCAACTGGGACATTCCAGTTTCCTCCCAGTACATCCCAGTTCCCTACCAGTGCAGCCCAGTACATCCCAGATCCCTCCCAGTCCCTCCCAGTACATCCCAGTACATCCCAGTTCCCTCACAGTACATCCCAGTTCCCTCACAGTTCACACACAGTTCACTCCCAGTTCCATTCCAGTACATCCCAGTACATGCCAGTTGCCTCCCAGTTTCCTCTAAGTACATCCCAGTACTTTAAAGTTCCCTCCCAGTACATCCCAGTTCCCTCACAGTACATCCCAGTACTTCACAGTTCACTCCCACTACATCCCAGTACGTCCCAGTTCCCCCTTGGTACATAACACTTCCCTCGCAATACATCCAAGTTCCCTCCCAGTACATCCCAGCCCCTCCCAGTACATCCCAGTTCCCTGCCAGTATGTCCCAGTACATCCCAGTTCCCTCCCAGTACATACCAGTTCCCTCCCACTACATCCCAGTTCCCTCCCACTACATCCCAGTTCCCTCCCAGTACATCCCAGTACATCCTGGTACATCCCAGTTCCCACCCAGTACATCCTACTACATACCAGTTCCCTCCCAGTTCACTCCCAGTACATCCCAGTACTTCACAGTTCCATCCCAGTACATCCCAGTACACACCAGTTCCCCTCAGTACATAACACTTCCCTCCCAGTACATAACAGTACATCCCAGTGTCCTCACAGTACGTCCCAGTTCCCTCACAGTACATCCCAGTTCCCTACCAGTTCACTCCCAGCACATAACAGTTACCTCCCAGTACATCCCAGTACATCCCAGTAGATCCTGGTACATCCCAAATCCCTGCCAGTTCCACCCGGTACAACCCAGTACAAGCCTGTACATCCTAGTTCCTCCACAGTACATCCCAGGGCATCCCCGCACATTGTAGTGCCTCCCAGTACATCCCAGGTCCCTCCCAGTACTGGGAGGGAACTGGGATGTACTGGGAGGGACCTGGGATGTACTGGGAGGGAACTGGGATGTACTGGGAGGGACCTGGGACAGAACTGGGATGTAATGGGACGGAACTGGGATGTATTGGGAGGCACTGGGAAAGAAGTGGTAGTGAACCGGGAGGGAATTGGGATGTACGGGGATGAACTGGTAGGGAACTGGGATGTACTGGCATGGAACGGGGATGTATTGGGATGTACAGGAACAGAACTGGAATGTACAGCGATGTATTGGCATGTACTGGCAGCGAGCTGGGATTTACTGGGATGTACTGGGAGGAAACTGGGATATACTGGGAGGAAACTGGGATATACTGGGAGGCATTGGGAGGGAAGTGGGTGTCAACTGGGACATTCCAGTTTCCTCCCAGTACATCCCAGTTCCCTACCAGTGCAGCCCAGTACATCCCAGTTCCCTCCCAGTCCGTCCCAATCCCCTCCCAGTACATCCCAGTTCCCTGCCAGTATGTCCCAGTACATCCCAGTTCCCTCCCAGTACATACCAGTTCCCTCCCAGTACATCCCAGTACATCCTGGTACATCCCAGTTCCCACCCAGTGCATCCTACTACATACCAGTTCCCTCCCAGTTCACTCCCAGTACATCCCAGTACTTCACAGTTCCCTCCCAGTACATCCCAGTACGTCCCAGTTCCCCTCAGTACATAACACTTCCCTCCCAGTACATACCAGTACATCCCAGTGTCCTCACAGTACGTCCCAGTTCCCTCCCAGTACATCCCAGTTCCCTACCAGTACATCCCAGTTCCCTCCCTGTTCCTTCCCAGTACATAACAGTTACCTCCCAGTACATCCCAGTAGATCCTGGTACATCCCAAATCCCTGCCAGTTCCACCCGGTACAACCCAGTACAAGCCTGTACATCCTAGTTCCTCCACGGTACATCCCAGGGCATCCCCGCACATTGTAGTGCCTCCCAGTACATCCCAGTTCCCTCCCAGTACTGGGAGGGACCTGGGATGTACTGGGAGGGAACTGGGATGTACTGGGAGGGAACTGGGATGTACTGGGATTTAATGGGACGGAACTGGGATGTAATGGACCGAACTGGGAAAGAAGTGGTAGTGAACCGGGAGGGAATTGGGATGTACGGGGATGAACTGGTAGGGAACTGGGATGTACTGGCATGGAACGGGGATGTACTGGGATGTACAGGAACAGAACTGGAATGTACAGCAATGTATTGGCATGTACTGGCAGCGAGCTGGGATTTACTGGGATGTACTGGGAGGAAACTGGGATATACTGGGAGGAAACTGGGATATACTGGGAGGCATTGGGAGGGAAGTGGGTGTCAACTGGGACATTCCAGTTTCCTCCCAGTACATCCCAGTTCCCTACCAGTGCAGCCCAGTACATCCCAGTTCCCTCCCAGTCCGTCCCAATCCCCTCCCAGTACATCCCAGTTCCCTGCCAGTATGTCCCAGTACATCCCAGTTCCCTCCCAGTACATACCAGTTCCCTCCCAGTACATCCCAGTACATCCTGGTACATCCCAGTTCCCACCCAGTACATCCTACTACATACCAGTTCCCTCCCAGTTCACTCCCAGTACATCCCAGTACTTCACAGTTCCCTCCCAGTACATCCCAGTACGTCCCAGTTCCCCTCAGTACATAACACTTCCCTCCCAGTACATACCAGTACATCCCAGTGTCCTCACGGTACATCCCAGTTCCCTACCAGTACATCCCAGTTACCTCCCTGTTCCTTCCCAGTACATAACAGTTACCTCCCAGTACATCCCAGTAGATCCTGGTACATCCCAAATCCCTGCCAGTTCCACCCGGTACAACCCAGTACAAGCCTGTACATCCTAGTTCCTCCACGGTACATCCCAGGGCATCCCCGCACATTGTAGTGCCTCCCAGTACATCCCAGTTCCCTCCCAGTACTGGGAGGGACCTGGGATGTACTGGGAGGGACCTGGGATGTACTGGGAGGGAACTGGGATGTACTGGGATGTAATGGGACGGAACTGGGATGTAATGGGACGGAACTGGGAAAGAAGTGGTAGTGAACCGGGAGGGAATTGGGATGTACGGGGATGAACTGGTAGGGAACTGGGATGTACTGGCATGGAACGGGGATGTATTGGGATGTACAGGAACAGAACTGGAATGTACAGCGATGTATTGGCATGTACTGGCAGCGAGCTGGGATTTACTGGGATGTACTGGGAGGAAACTGGGATATACTGGGAGGAAACTGGGATATACTGGGAGGCATAGGGAGGGAAGTGGGTGTCAACTGGGACATTCCAGTTTCCTCCCAGTACATCCCAGTTCCCTACCAGTGCAGCCCAGTACATCCCAGTTCCCTCCCAGTCCGTCCCAATCCCCTCCCAGTACATCCCAGTTCCCTGCCAGTATGTCCCAGTACATCCCAGTTCCCTCCCAGTACATACCAGTTCCCTCCCAGTACATCCCAGTTCCCTCCCAGTTCCCTCCCACTACATCCCAGTACATCCCAGTTCCCTCCCAGTACATACCAGTTCCCTCCCACTACATCCCAGTACATCCTGGTACATCCCAGTTCCCACCCAATACATCCTACTACATACCAGTTCTCTCCCAGTTCACTCCCAGTACATCCCAGTACTTCACAGTCCCCTCCCAGTACATCCCAGTACGTCCCAGTTCCCCTCAGTACATAACACTTCCCTCCCAGTACATACCAGTACATCCCAGTGTCCTCACGGTACGTCCCAGTTCCCTCACAGTACATCCCAGTTCCCTACCAGTACGTCCCAGTTCCCTCCCAGTTCACTCCCAGTACATAACAGTTACCTCCCAGTACATCCCAGTAGATCCTGGTACATCCCAAATCCCTGCCAGTTCCACCCGGTACAACCCAGTACAAGCCTGTACATCCTAGTTCCTCCACAGTACATCCCAGGGCATCCCGGTACATTGTAGTGCCTCCCAGTACATCCCAGTTCCCTCCCAGTACTGGGAGGGACCTGGGATGTAATGGGAGGGAACTCGGACGTACTGGGAGGGAACTGGGACGTACTGGGAGGGAACTGGGATGTACTGGGATGTAATGGGACGGAACTGGGATGTATTGGGAGGCACTGGGAAAGAAGTGGTAGTGAACCGGGAGGGAATTGGGATGTACGGGGATGAACTGGCAGGAAACTGGGATGTACTGGCATGGAACAGGGATGTATTGGGATGTACAGGAACAGAACTGGAATGTACAGCGATGTACTGGCATGTACTAGCAGCGAGCTGGGATTTACTGGGATGTACTGGGAGGAAACTGGGATATACTGGGAGGAAACTGGGATATACTGGGAGGCATTGGGAGGGAAGTGGGTGTCAACTGGGACATTCCAGTTTCCTCCCAGTACATCCCAGTTCCCTACCAGTGCAGCCCAGTACATCCCAGTTCCCTCCCAGTCCGTCCCAATCCCCTCCCAGTACATCCCAGTTCCCTGCCAGTATGTCCCAGTACATCCCAGTTCCCTCCCAGTACATACCAGTTCCCTCCCACTACATCCCAGTTTCCTCCCAGTTCCCTCCCACTACATCCCAGTACATCCCAGTTCCCTCCCAGTACAAACCAGTTCCATCCCAGTACATCCCAGTTCCCTCCCAGTACAAACCAGTTCCCTCCCAGTACATCCCAGTTCCCTCCCGGTACATCCCAGTTCCCACCCAGTACATCCTACTACATACCAGTTCCCTCCCAGTTCACTCCCAGTACATCCCAGTACTTCACAGTTCCCTCCCAGTACATCCCAGTACGTCCCAGTTCCCCTCAGTACATAACACTTCCCTCCCAGTACATACCAGTACATCCCAGTGTCCTCACAGTACGTCCCAGTTCCCTCACAGTACATCCCAGTTCCCTACCAGTACATCCCAGTTACCTCCCTGTTCCTTCCCAGTACATAACAGTTACCTCCCAGTACATCCCAGTACATCCTGGTACATCCCAAATCCCTGCCAGTTCCACCCGGTACAACCCAGTACAAGCCTGTACATCCTAGTTCCTCCACAGTACATCCCAGGGCATCCCCGCACATTGTAGTGCCTCCCAGTACATCCCAGGTCCCTCCCAGTACTGGGAGGGACCTGGGATGTACTGGGAGGGAACTGGGACGTACTGGGAGGGACCTGGGATGTACTGGGATGTAATGGGACGGAACTGGGATGTAATGGGACGGAACTGGGAAAGAAGTGGTAGTGAACCGGGAGGGAATTGGGATGTACGGGGATGAACTGGTAGGGAACTGGGATGTACTGGCATGGAATGGGGATGTATTGGGATGTACAGGAACGGAACTGGAATGTACTGCGATGTACTGGGATGTACTGGGAGCGAACTGGGATTTACTGGGATGTACTGGGAGGAAACTGGGATATACTGGGAGGAAACTGGGATATACTGGGAGGAACCTGGGAGGGAAGTGGGTGTCAACTGGGACATTCCAGTTTCCTCCCAGTACATCCCAGTTCCCTACCAGTGCAGCCCAGTACATCCCAGATCCCTCCCAGTCCCTCCCAGTACATCCCAGTACATCCCAGTTCCCTCACAGTACATCCCAGTTCCCTCACAGTTCACACACAGTTCACTCCCAGTTCCATTCCAGTACATCCCAGTACATGCCAGTTGCCTCCCAGTTTCCTCTAAGTACATCCCAGTACTTTAAAGTTCCCTCCCAGTACATCCCAGTTCCCTCACAGTACATCCCAGTACTTCACAGTTCACTCCCACTACATCCCAGTACGTCCCAGTTCCCCCTTGGTACATAACACTTCCCTCGCAATACATCCAAGTTCCCTCCCAGTACATCCCAGCCCCTCCCAGTACATCCCAGTTCCCTGCCAGTATGTCCCAGTACATCCCAGTTCCCTCCCAGTACATACCAGTTCCCTCCCACTACATCCCAGTTCCCTCCCAGTACATCCCAGTTCCCTCCCAGTACATCCCAGTACATCCTGGTACATCCCAGTTCCCACCCAGTACATCCTACTACATACCAGTTCCCTCCCAGTTCACTCCCAGTACATCCCAGTACTTCACAGTTCCATCCCAGTACATCCCAGTACACACCAGTTCCCCTCAGTACATAACACTTCCCTCCCAGTACATAACAGTACATCCCAGTGTCCTCACAGTACGTCCCAGTTCCCTCACAGTACATCCCAGTTCCCTCCCAGTTCACTCCCAGTACATAACAGTTACCTCCCAGTACATCCCAGTACATCCCAGTAGATCCTGGTACATCCCAAATCCCTGCCAGTTCCACCCGGTACAACCCAGTACAAGCCTGTACATCCTAGTTCCTCCACAGTACATCCCAGGGCATCCCCGCACATTGTAGTGCCTCCCAGTACATCCCAGGTCCCTCCCAGTACTGGGAGGGAACTGGGATGTACTGGGAGGGACCTGGGATGTACTGGGAGGGAACTGGGATGTACTGGGAGGGACCTGGGACAGAACTGGGATGTAATGGGACGGAACTGGGATGTATTGGGAGGCACTGGGAAAGAAGTGGTAGTGAACCGGGAGGGAATTGGGATGTACGGGGATGAACTGGTAGGGAACTGGGATGTACTGGCATGGAACGGGGATGTATTGGGATGTACAGGAACAGAACTGGAATGTACAGCGTTGTATTGGCATGTACTGGCAGCGAGCTGGGATTTACTGGGATGTACTGGGAGGAAACTGGGATATACTGGGAGGAAACTGGGATATACTGGGAGGCATTGGGAGGGAAGTGGGTGTCAACTGGGACATTCCAGTTTCCTCCCAGTACATCCCAGTTCCCTACCAGTGCAGCCCAGTACATCCCAGTTCCCTCCCAGTCCGTCCCAATCCCCTCCCAGTACATCCCAGTTCCCTGCCAGTATGTCCCAGTACATCCCAGTTCCCTCCCAGTACATACCAGTTCCCTCCCAGTACATCCCAGTACATCCTGGTACATCCCAGTTCCCACCCAGTGCATCCTACTACATACCAGTTCCCTCCCAGTTCACTCCCAGTACATCCCAGTACTTCACAGTTCCCTCCCAGTACATCCCAGTACGTCCCAGTTCCCCTCAGTACATAACACTTCCCTCCCAGTACATACCAGTACATCCCAGTGTCCTCACAGTACGTCCCAGTTCCCTCACAGTACATCCCAGTTCCCTCCCAGTACATCCCAGTTCCCTCCCTGTTCCTTCCCAGTACATAACAGTTACCTCCCAGTACATCCCAGTACATCCTGGTACATCCCAGTTCCCACCCAGTACATCCTACCACATACCAGTTCCCTCCCAGTTCATCCCAGTTTCCTCCCAGTTCCCTCCCACTACATCCCACTACATCCCAGTTCCCTCCCAGTACATACCAGTTCCCTCCCAGTACATCCCAGTACATCCTGGTACATCCCAGTTCCCACCCAGTACATCCTACCACATACCAGTTCCCTCCCAGTTCACTCCCAGTACATCCCAGTACTTCACAGTTCCATCCCAGTACATCCCAGTACGCACCGGTTCCCCTCTGTACATAACACTTCCCTCCCAGTACATAACAGTACATCCCAGTGTCCTCACAGTACGTCCCAGTTCCCTCCCAGTACATCCCAGTTCCCTACCAGTACGTCCCAGTTCCCTACCAGTTCACTCCCAGTACATAACAGTTACCTCCCAGTACATCCCAGTACATCGCAGTAGATCCTGGTACATCCCAAATCCCTGCCAGTTCCACCCGGTACAACCCAGTACAAGCCTGTACATCCTAGTTCCTCCACAGTACATCCCAGGGCATCCCCGCACATTGTAGTGCCTCCCAGTACATCCCAGTTCCCTCCCAGTACTGGGAGGGACCTGGGATGTACTGGGAGGGACCTGGGATGTACTGGGAGGGACCTGGGATGTACTGGGATGTAATGGGACGGAACTGGGATGTATTGGGAGGCACTGGGAAAGAAGTGGTAGCGAACCGGGAGGGAATTGGGATGTACGGGGATGAACTGGTAGGAAACTGGGATGTACTGGCATGGAACGGGGATGTATTGGGATGTACAGGAACGGAACTGGAATGTACTGCGATGTACTGGGAGCAAACTGGGATTTACTGGGATGTACTGGGAGGAAACTGGGATATACTGGGAGGAAACTGGGAGGAAAGTGGGTGTCAACTGGGACATTCCAGTTTCCTCCCAGTACATCCCAGTTCCCTACCAGTGCATCCCAGTCCGTCCCAGTTCCCTCCCAGTCCGTCCCAGTACATCCCAGTTCCCTCCCAGTTCACTCCCAGTACATAACAGATACCTCCCAGTACATCCCAGTACATCCCAAATCCCTGCCAGTTCCACCCCGTACAACCCAGTACAAGCCTGTACATCCTAGTTCCTCCACAGTACATCCCAGGGCATCCCCGCACATTGTAGTGCCTCCCAGTACATCCCAGTTCCCTCCCAGTACTGGGAGGGAACTGGGACGTACTGGGAGGGAACTGGGACGTACTGGGAGGGAACTGGGATATACTGGGAGGAAACTGGGATATACTGGGAGGAACCTGGGAGGGAAGTGGGTGTCAACTGGGACATTCCAGTTTCCTCCCAGTACATCCCAGTTCCCTACCAGTGCAGCCCAGTACATCCCAGATCCCTCCCAGTCCCTCCCAGTACATCCCAGTACATCCCAGTTCCCTCACAGTACATCCCAGTTCCCTCACAGTTCACACACAGTTCACTCCCAGTTCCATTCCAGTACATCCCAGTACATGCCAGTTGCCTCCCAGTTTCCTCTAAGTACATCCCAGTACTTTAAAGTTCCCTCCCAGTACATCCCAGTTCCCTCACAGTACATCCCAGTACTTCACAGTTCACTCCCACTACATCCCAGTACGTCCCAGTTCCCCCTTGGTACATAACACTTCCCTCCCAATACATCCAAGTTCCCTCCCAGTACATCCCAATCCCCTCCCAGTACATCCCAGTTCCCTGCCAGTATGTCCCAGTACATCCCAGTTCCCTCCCAGTAAATCCCAGTTCCCTCCCAGTTCCCTCCCACTACATCCCAGTTCCCTCCCAGTACATACCAGTTCCCTCCCACTACATCCCAGTACATCCTGGTACATCCCAGTTCCCACCCAGTACATCCTACTACATACCAGTTCCCTCCCAGTTCACTCCCACTACATCCCAGTACTTCACAGTTCCATCCCAGTACATCCCAGTACGCACCAGTTCCCCTCAGTACATAACACTTCCCTCCCAGTACATACCAGTACATCCCAGTGTCCTCACAGTACGTCCCAGTTCCCTCCCAGTACATCCCAGTTCCCTACCAGTACATCCCAGTTCCCTCCCAGTTCACTCCCAGTACATAACAGTTACCTCCCAGTACATCCCAGTAGATCCTGGTACATCCCAAATCCCTGCCAGTTCCACCCGGTACAACCCAGTACAAGCCTGTACATCCTAGTTCCTCCACAGTACATCCCAGGGCATCCCCGCACATTGTAGTGCCTCCCAGTACATCCCAGTTCCCTCCCAGTACTGGGAGGGACCTGGGATGTACTGGGAGGGAACTGGGACGTACTGGGAGGGACATGGGATGTACTAGGATGTAATGGGACGGAACTGGGATGTAATGGGACGGAACTGGTATGTAATGGGACGGAACTGGGAAAGAAGTGGTAGTGAACCGGGAGGGAATTGGGATGTACGGGGATGAACTGGTAGGGAACTGGGATGTACTGGCATGGAACGGGGATGTATTGGGATGTACAGGAACGGAACTGGAATGTACTGCGATGTACTGGCATGTACTGGGAGCAAACTGGGATTTACTGGGATGTACTGGGAGGAAACTGGGATATACTGGGAGGCACTGGGAGGGAAGTGGGTGTCAACTGGGACATTCCAGTTTCCTCCCAGTACATCCCAGTTCCCTACCAGTGCAGCCCAGTACATCCCAGATCCCTCCCAGTACATCCCAGTTCCCTCCCAGTCCGTCCCAGTACATCCCAGTACATCCCAGTTCCCTCACAGTACATCCCAGTTCCCTCACAGTTCACACACAGTTCACTCCCAGTTCCATTCCAGTACATCCCAGTACATGCCACTTTCCTCCAAGTAAACCCCAGTTCCCTCCCACTACATCCAAGTTCCCTCCCACTTCCCGATAAGTACATCCCAGTACTTCACAGTTCACTCCCAGTACATCCCAGTTCCCCCTCGGTACATAACAGTTCCCTCCCAGTACACCCCAGTACATCCCAGTTCCCTCCCAGTATGTCCCACTACATCCCAGTTCCCTCCCAGTCCATCCCAGTTCCCTCCCAGTAAATCCCAATTCCCAACACTTTCCACCCAGTACATCCCAGTTCCCTCCCAGTACATCCCAGTACTTCACAGTTCCCTCCCAGTTCACTCCCAGTTCCCTCCCAGTACATCCCAATACTTCATAGTTCCCTCCCAGCACGTCCCAGTACGTCCCAGTTCCCCTCAGTACATAACACTTCCCTCCCAGTACATACCAGTACATCCCAGTGTCCTCACAGTACATCCCAGTTCCCTCCCAGTACATCCCAGTTCTCTCCCAGTTCACTCCCAGTACACAACAGTTACCTCCCAGTACATCCCAGTACATCCCAGTAGATCCTGGTACATCCCAAATCCCTGCCAGTTCCACCCGGTACAACCCAGTACAAGCCTGTACATCCTAGTTCCTCCACAGTACATCCCAGGGCATCCCCGCACATTGTAGTGCCTCCCAGTACATCCCAGTTCCCTCCCAGTACTGGGAGGGACCTGGGATGTACTGGGAGGGAACTGGGACGTACTGGGATGTAATGGGACGGAACTGGGATGTATTGGGAGGCACTGGGAAAGAAGTGGTAGTGAACCGGGAGGGAACTGGGATGTACGGGGATGAACTGGTAGGAAACTGGGATGTACTGGCATGGAACGGGGATGTATTGGGATGTACAGGAACAGAACTGGAATGTACAGCGATGTATTGGCATGTACTGGCAGCGAGCTGGGATTTACTGGGATGTACTGGGAGGAAACTGGGATATACTGGGAGGAAACTGGGATATACTGGGAGGCATTGGGAGGGAAGTGGGTGTCAACTGGGACATTCCAGTTTCCTCCCAGTACATCCCAGTTCCCTACCAGTGCAGCCCAGTACATCCCAGTTCCCTCCCAGTCCGTCCCAATCCCCTCCCAGTACATCCCAGTTCCCTGCCAGTATGTCCCAGTACATCCCAGTTCCCTCCCAGTACATACCAGTTCCCTCCCAGTACATCCCAGTACATCCTGGTACATCCCAGTTCCCACCCAGTACATCCTACTACATACCAGTTCCCTCCCAGTTCACTCCCAGTACATCCCAGTACTTCACAGTTCCCTCCCAGTACATCCCAGTACGTCCCAGTTCCCCTCAGTACATAACACTTCCCTCCTAGTACATACCAGTACATCCCAGTGTCCTCACGGTGCGTCCCAGTTCCCTCCCAGTACATCCCAGTTCCCTGCCAGTATGTCCCAGTACATCCCAGTTCCCTCCCAGTACATACCAGTTCCCTCCCAGTACATCCCAGTACATCCTGGTACATCCCAGTTCCCACCCAGTACATCCTACTACATACCAGTTCCCTCCCAGTTCACTCCCAGTACATCCCAGTACTTCACAGTTCCCTCCCAGTACATCCCAGTACGTCCCAGTTCCCCTCAGTACATAACACTTCCCTCCCAGTACATACCAGTACATCCCAGTGTCCTCACAGTACGTCCCAGTTCCCTCCCAGTACATCCCAGTTCCCTCCCTGTTCCTTCCCAGTACATAACAGTTACCTCCCAGTACATCCCAGTAGATCCTGGTACATCCCAAATCCCTGCCAGTTCCACCCGGTACAACCCAGTACAAGCCTGTACATCCTAGTTCCTCCACAGTACATCCCAGGGCATCCCCGCACATTGTAGTGCCTCCCAGTACATCCCAGGTCCCTCCCAGTACTGGGAGGGAACTGGGATGTACTGGGAGGGACCTGGGATGTACTGGGAGGGAACTGGGATGTACTGGGATGTACTGGGACGGAATTGGGATGTAATGGGACGGAACTGGGAAAGAAGTGGTAGTGAACCGGGAGGGAATTGGGATGTACGGGGATGAACTGGTAGGAAACTGGGATGTACTGGCATGGAACGGGGATGTATTGGGATGTACAGGAACAGAACTGGAATGTACAGCGATGTATTGGCATGTACTGGCAGCGAGCTGGGATTTACTGGGATGTACTGGGAGGAAACTGGGATATACTGGGAGGAAACTGGGATATACTGGGAGGCATTGGGAGGGAAGTGGGTGTCAACTGGGACATTCCAGTTTCCTCCCAGTACATCCCAGTTCCCTACCAGTGCAGCCCAGTACATCCCAGATCCCTCCCAGTCCCTCCCAGTACATCCCAGTACATCCCAGTTCCCTCACAGTACATCCCAGTTCCCTCCCAGTTCACACACAGTTCACTCCCAGTTCCATTCCAGTACATCCCAGTACATGCCAGTTGCCTCCCAGTTTCCTCTAAGTACATCCCAGTACTTTAAAGTTCCCTCCCAGTACATCCCAGTTCCCTCACAGTACATCCCAGTACTTCACAGTTCACTCCCACTACATCCCAGTACGTCCCAGTTCCCCCTTGGTACATAACACTTCCCTCCCAATACATCCAAGTTCCCTCCCAGTACATCCCAATCCCCTCCCAGTACATCACAGTTCCCTGCCAGTATGTCCCAGTACATCCCAGTTCCCTCCCAGTACATACCAGTTCCCTCCCAGTACATCCCAGTTCCCTGCCAGTATGTCCCACTACATCCCAGTTCCCTCCCAGTACATACCAGTTCCCTCCCAGTACATCCCAGTACATCCTGGTACATCCCAGTTCCCACCCAGTACATCCTACTACATACCAGTTCCCTCCCAGTTCACTCCCAGTACATCCCAGTACTTCACAGTTCCCTCCCAGTACATCCCAGTACGTCCCAGTTCCCCTCAGTACATAACACTTCCCTCCCAGTACATACCAGTACATCCCAGTGTCCTCACAGTACGTCCCAGTTCCCTCCCAGTACATCCCAGTTCCCTACCAGTACATCCCAGTTACCTCCCTGTTCCTTCCCAGTACATAACAGTTACCTCCCAGTACATCCCAGTAGATCCTGGTACATCCCAAATCCCTGCCAGTTCCACCCGGTACAACCCAGTACAAGCCTGTACATCCTAGTTCCTCCACAGTACATCCCAGGGCATCCCCGCACATTGTAGTGCCTCCCAGTACATCCCAGTTCCCTCCCAGTACTGGGAGGGACCTGGGATGTACTGGGAGGGAACTGGGACGTACTGGGAGGGAACTGGGATGTACTGGGATGTAATGGGACGGAACTGGGATGTATTGGGAGGCACTGGGAAAGAAGTGGTAGTGAACCGGGAGGGAATTGGGATGTACGGGGATGAACTGGTAGGAAACTGGGATGTACTGGCATGGAACGGGGATGTATTGGGATGTACAGGAACGGAACTGGAATGTACTGCGATGTACTGGGATGTACTGGGAGCGAACTGGGATTTACTGGGATGTACTGGGAGGAAACTGGGATATACTGGGAGGAAACTGGGATATACTGGGAGGCATTGGGAGGGAAGTGGGTGTCAACTGGGACATTCCAGTTTCCTCCCAGTACATCCCAGTTCCCTACCAGTGCAGCCCAGTACATCCCAGTTCCCTCCCAGTCCGTCCCAGTCCCCTCCCAGTACATCCCAGTTCCCTGCCAGTATGTCCCAGTACATCCCAGTTCCCTCCCAGTACATACCAGTTCCCTCCCAGTACATCCCAGTTCCCTCCCAGTTCCCTCCCACTACATCCCAGTACATCCCAGTTCCCTCCCAGTACATACCAGTTCCCTCCCACTACATCCCAGTACATCCTGGTACATCCCAGTTCCCACCCAGTACATCCTACTGCATACCAGTTCCCTCCCAGTTCACTCCCAGTACATCCCAGTACTTCACAGTTCCCTCCCAGTACATCCCAGTACGTCCCAGTTCCCCTCAGTACATAACACTTCCCTCCCAGTACATACCAGTACATCCCAGTTCCCTCCCAGTACGTCCCAGTTCCCTACCAGTACATCCCAGTTACCTCCCTGTTCCTTCCCAGTACATAACAGTTACCTCCCAGTACATCCCAGTAGATCCTGGTACATCCCAAATCCCTGCCAGTTCCACCCGGTAGAACCCAGTACAAGCCTGTACATCCTAGTTCCTCCACGGTACATCCCAGGGCATCCCCGCACATTGTAGTGCCTCCCAGTACATCCCAGGTCCCTCCCAGTACTGGGAGGGACCTGGGATGTACTGGGAGGGAACTGGGATGTACTGGGAGGGAACTGGGATGTACTGGGATGTAATGGGACGGAACTGGGATGTAATGGGACGGAACTGGGAAAGAAGTGGTAGTGAACCGGGAGGGAATTGGGATGTACGGGGATGAACTGGTAGGGAACTGGGATGTACTGGCATGGAACGGGGATGTATTGGGATGTACAGGAACAGAACTGGAATGTACAGCGATGTATTGGCATGTACTGGCAGCGAGCTGGGATTTACTGGGATGTACTGGGAGGAAACTGGGATATACTGGGAGGAAACTGGGATATACTGGGAGGCATTGGGAGGGAAGTGGGTGTCAACTGGGACATTCCAGTTTCCTCCCAGTACATCCCAGTTCCCTACCAGTGCAGCCCAGTACATCCCAGTTCCCTACCAGTCCGTCCCAATCCCCTCCCAGTACATCCCAGTTCCCTGCCAGTATGTCCCAGTACATCCCAGTTCCCTCCCAGTACATACCAGTTCCCTCCCAGTACATCCCAGTTCCCTCCCAGTTCCCTCCCACTACATCCCAGTACATCCCAGTTCCCTCCCAGTACATACCAGTTCCCTCCCAGTACATCCCAGTTCCCTCCCGGTACATCCCAGTTCCCACCCAGTACATCCTACTACATACCAGTTCCCTCCCAGTTCACTCCCAGTACATCCCAGTACTTCACAGTTCCCTCCCAGTACATCCCAGTACGTCCCAGTTCCCCTCAGTACATAACACTTCCCTCCCAGTACATACCAGTACATCCCAGTGTCCTCACAGTACGTCCCAGTTCCCTCACAGTACATCCCAGTTCCCTCCCTGTTCCTTCCCAGTACATAACAGTTACCTCCCAGTACATCCCAGTAGATCCTGGTACATCCCAAATCCCTGCCAGTTCCACCCGGTACAACCCAGTACAAGCCTGTACATCCTAGTTCCTCCACAGTACATCCCAGGGCATCCCCGCACATTGTAGTGCCTCCCAGTACATCCCAGGTCCCTCCCAGTACTGGGAGGGAACTGGGATGTACTGGGAGGGACCTGGGATGTACTGGGAGGGAACTGGGATGTACTGGGATGTAATGGGACGGAATTGGGATGTAATGGGACGGAACTGGGAAAGAAGTGGTAGTGAACCGGGAGGGAATTGGGATGTACGGGGATGAACTGGTAGGAAACTGGGATGTACTGGCATGGAACGGGGATGTATTGGGATGTACAGGAACAGAACTGGAATGTACAGCGATGTATTGGCATGTACTGGCAGCGAGCTGGGATTTACTGGGATGTACTGGGAGGAAACTGGGATATACTGGGAGGAAACTGGGATATACTGGGAGGCATTGGGAGGGAAGTGGGTGTCAACTGGGACATTCCAGTTTCCTCCCAGTACATCCCAGTTCCCTACCAGTGCAGCCCAGTACATCCCAGATCCCTCCCAGTCCCTCCCAGTACATCCCAGTACATCCCAGTTCCCTCACAATACATCCCAGTTCCCTCCCAGTTCACACACAGTTCACTCCCAGTTCCATTCCAGTACATCCCAGTACATGCCAGTTGCCTCCCAGTTTCCTCTAAGTACATCCCAGTACTTTAAAGTTCCCTCCCAGTACATCCCAGTTCCCTCACAGTACATCCCAGTACTTCACAGTTCACTCCCACTACATCCCAGTACGTCCCAGTTCCCCCTTGGTACATAACACTTCCCTCCCAATACATCCAAGTTCCCTCCCAGTACATCCCAATCCCCTCCCAGTACATCCCAGTTCCCTGCCAGTATGTCCCAGTACATCCCAGTTCCCTCCCAGTAAATCCCAGTTCCCTCCCAGTTCCCTCCCACTACATCCCAGTTCCCTCCCAGTACATACCAGTTCCCTCCCAGTACATCCCAGTACATCCTGGTACATCCCAGTTCCCACCCAGTACATCCTACTACATACCAGTTCCCTCCCAGTTCACTCCCACTACATCCCAGTACTTCACAGTTCCATC
This sequence comes from Phalacrocorax aristotelis, assembly GCF_949628215.1. NCBI lineage: Eukaryota > Metazoa > Chordata > Aves > Suliformes > Phalacrocoracidae > Phalacrocorax > Phalacrocorax aristotelis. The sequence continues at coordinate 151,334 of NW_027441357.1, forward strand.
CCAGTACATCCCAGTACGCACCAGTTCCCCTCAGTACATAACACTTCCCTCCCAGTACATACCAGTACATCCCAGTGTCCTCACAGTACGTCCCAGTTCCCTCCCAGTACATCCCAGTTCCCTACCAGTACATCCCAGTTCCCTCCCAGTTCACTCCCAGTACATAACAGTTACCTCCCAGTACATCCCAGTAGATCCTGGTACATCCCAAATCCCTGCCAGTTCCACCCGGTACAACCCAGTACAAGCCTGTACATCCTAGTTCCTCCACAGTACATCCCAGGGCATCCCCGCACATTGTAGTGCCTCCCAGTACATCCCAGTTCCCTCCCAGTACTGGGAGGGACCTGGGATGTACTGGGAGGGAACTGGGACGTACTGGGAGGGACATGGGATGTACTAGGATGTAATGGGACGGAACTGGGATGTAATGGGACGGAACTGGTATGTAATGGGACGGAACTGGGAAAGAAGTGGTAGTGAACCGGGAGGGAATTGGGATGTACGGGGATGAACTGGTAGGGAACTGGGATGTACTGGCATGGAACGGGGATGTATTGGGATGTACAGGAACGGAACTGGAATGTACTGCGATGTACTGGCATGTACTGGGAGCAAACTGGGATTTACTGGGATGTACTGGGAGGAAACTGGGATATACTGGGAGGCACTGGGAGGGAAGTGGGTGTCAACTGGGACATTCCAGTTTCCTCCCAGTACATCCCAGTTCCCTACCAGTGCAGCCCAGTACATCCCAGATCCCTCCCAGTACATCCCAGTTCCCTCCCAGTCCGTCCCAGTACATCCCAGTACATCCCAGTTCCCTCACAGTACATCCCAGTTCCCTCACAGTTCACACACAGTTCACTCCCAGTTCCATTCCAGTACATCCCAGTACATGCCACTTTCCTCCAAGTAAACCCCAGTTCCCTCCCACTACATCCAAGTTCCCTCCCACTTCCCGATAAGTACATCCCAGTACTTCACAGTTCACTCCCAGTACATCCCAGTTCCCCCTCGGTACATAACAGTTCCCTCCCAGTACACCCCAGTACATCCCAGTTCCCTCCCAGTATGTCCCACTACATCCCAGTTCCCTCCCAGTCCATCCCAGTTCCCTCCCAGTAAATCCCAATTCCCAACACTTTCCACCCAGTACATCCCAGTTCCCTCCCAGTACATCCCAGTACTTCACAGTTCCCTCCCAGTTCACTCCCAGTTCCCTCCCAGTACATCCCAATACTTCATAGTTCCCTCCCAGCACGTCCCAGTACGTCCCAGTTCCCCTCAGTACATAACACTTCCCTCCCAGTACATACCAGTACATCCCAGTGTCCTCACAGTACATCCCAGTTCCCTCCCAGTACATCCCAGTTCTCTCCCAGTTCACTCCCAGTACACAACAGTTACCTCCCAGTACATCCCAGTACATCCCAGTAGATCCTGGTACATCCCAAATCCCTGCCAGTTCCACCCGGTACAACCCAGTACAAGCCTGTACATCCTAGTTCCTCCACAGTACATCCCAGGGCATCCCCGCACATTGTAGTGCCTCCCAGTACATCCCAGTTCCCTCCCAGTACTGGGAGGGACCTGGGATGTACTGGGAGGGAACTGGGACGTACTGGGATGTAATGGGACGGAACTGGGATGTATTGGGAGGCACTGGGAAAGAAGTGGTAGTGAACCGGGAGGGAACTGGGATGTACGGGGATGAACTGGTAGGAAACTGGGATGTACTGGCATGGAACGGGGATGTATTGGGATGTACAGGAACAGAACTGGAATGTACAGCGATGTATTGGCATGTACTGGCAGCGAGCTGGGATTTACTGGGATGTACTGGGAGGAAACTGGGATATACTGGGAGGAAACTGGGATATACTGGGAGGCATTGGGAGGGAAGTGGGTGTCAACTGGGACATTCCAGTTTCCTCCCAGTACATCCCAGTTCCCTACCAGTGCAGCCCAGTACATCCCAGTTCCCTCCCAGTCCGTCCCAATCCCCTCCCAGTACATCCCAGTTCCCTGCCAGTATGTCCCAGTACATCCCAGTTCCCTCCCAGTACATACCAGTTCCCTCCCAGTACATCCCAGTACATCCTGGTACATCCCAGTTCCCACCCAGTACATCCTACTACATACCAGTTCCCTCCCAGTTCACTCCCAGTACATCCCAGTACTTCACAGTTCCCTCCCAGTACATCCCAGTACGTCCCAGTTCCCCTCAGTACATAACACTTCCCTCCTAGTACATACCAGTACATCCCAGTGTCCTCACGGTGCGTCCCAGTTCCCTCCCAGTACATCCCAGTTCCCTGCCAGTATGTCCCAGTACATCCCAGTTCCCTCCCAGTACATACCAGTTCCCTCCCAGTACATCCCAGTACATCCTGGTACATCCCAGTTCCCACCCAGTACATCCTACTACATACCAGTTCCCTCCCAGTTCACTCCCAGTACATCCCAGTACTTCACAGTTCCCTCCCAGTACATCCCAGTACGTCCCAGTTCCCCTCAGTACATAACACTTCCCTCCCAGTACATACCAGTACATCCCAGTGTCCTCACAGTACGTCCCAGTTCCCTCCCAGTACATCCCAGTTCCCTCCCTGTTCCTTCCCAGTACATAACAGTTACCTCCCAGTACATCCCAGTAGATCCTGGTACATCCCAAATCCCTGCCAGTTCCACCCGGTACAACCCAGTACAAGCCTGTACATCCTAGTTCCTCCACAGTACATCCCAGGGCATCCCCGCACATTGTAGTGCCTCCCAGTACATCCCAGGTCCCTCCCAGTACTGGGAGGGAACTGGGATGTACTGGGAGGGACCTGGGATGTACTGGGAGGGAACTGGGATGTACTGGGATGTAATGGGACGGAATTGGGATGTAATGGGACGGAACTGGGAAAGAAGTGGTAGTGAACCGGGAGGGAATTGGGATGTACGGGGATGAACTGGTAGGAAACTGGGATGTACTGGCATGGAACGGGGATGTATTGGGATGTACAGGAACAGAACTGGAATGTACAGCGATGTATTGGCATGTACTGGCAGCGAGCTGGGATTTACTGGGATGTACTGGGAGGAAACTGGGATATACTGGGAGGAAACTGGGATATACTGGGAGGCATTGGGAGGGAAGTGGGTGTCAACTGGGACATTCCAGTTTCCTCCCAGTACATCCCAGTTCCCTACCAGTGCAGCCCAGTACATCCCAGATCCCTCCCAGTCCCTCCCAGTACATCCCAGTACATCCCAGTTCCCTCACAGTACATCCCAGTTCCCTCACAGTTCACACACAGTTCACTCCCAGTTCCATTCCAGTACATCCCAGTACATGCCAGTTGCCTCCCAGTTTCCTCTAAGTACATCCCAGTACTTTAAAGTTCCCTCCCAGTACATCCCAGTTCCCTCACAGTACATCCCAGTACTTCACAGTTCACTCCCACTACATCCCAGTACGTCCCAGTTCCCCCTTGGTACATAACACTTCCCTCCCAATACATCCAAGTTCCCTCCCAGTACATCCCAATCCCCTCCCAGTACATCACAGTTCCCTGCCAGTATGTCCCAGTACATCCCAGTTCCCTCCCAGTACATACCAGTTCCCTCCCAGTACATCCCAGTTCCCTGCCAGTATGTCCCACTACATCCCAGTTCCCTCCCAGTACATACCAGTTCCCTCCCAGTACATCCCAGTACATCCTGGTACATCCCAGTTCCCACCCAGTACATCCTACTACATACCAGTTCCCTCCCAGTTCACTCCCAGTACATCCCAGTACTTCACAGTTCCCTCCCAGTACATCCCAGTACGTCCCAGTTCCCCTCAGTACATAACACTTCCCTCCCAGTACATACCAGTACATCCCAGTGTCCTCACAGTACGTCCCAGTTCCCTCCCAGTACATCCCAGTTCCCTCCCTGTTCCTTCCCAGTACATAACAGTTACCTCCCAGTACATCCCAGTAGATCCTGGTACATCCCAAATCCCTGCCAGTTCCACCCGGTACAACCCAGTACAAGCCTGTACATCCTAGTTCCTCCACAGTACATCCCAGGGCATCCCCGCACATTGTAGTGCCTCCCAGTACATCCCAGTTCCCTCCCAGTACTGGGAGGGACCTGGGATGTACTGGGAGGGAACTGGGACGTACTGGGAGGGAACTGGGATGTACTGGGATGTAATGGGACGGAACTGGGATGTATTGGGAGGCACTGGGAAAGAAGTGGTAGTGAACCGGGAGGGAATTGGGATGTACGGGGATGAACTGGTAGGAAACTGGGATGTACTGGCATGGAACGGGGATGTATTGGGATGTACAGGAACGGAACTGGAATGTACTGCGATGTACTGGGATGTACTGGGAGCGAACTGGGATTTACTGGGATGTACTGGGAGGAAACTGGGATATACTGGGAGGAAACTGGGATATACTGGGAGGAAACTGGGATATACTGGGAGGCATTGGGAGGGAAGTGGGTGTCAACTGGGACATTCCAGTTTCCTCCCAGTACATCCCAGTTCCCTACCAGTGCAGCCCAGTACATCCCAGTTCCCTCCCAGTCCGTCCCAGTCCCCTCCCAGTACATCCCAGTTCCCTGCCAGTATGTCCCAGTACATCCCAGTTCCCTCCCAGTACATACCAGTTCCCTCCCAGTACATCCCAGTTCCCTCCCAGTTCCCTCCCACTACATCCCAGTACATCCCAGTTCCCTCCCAGTACATACCAGTTCCCTCCCACTACATCCCAGTACATCCTGGTACATCCCAGTTCCCACCCAGTACATCCTACTGCATACCAGTTCCCTCCCAGTTCACTCCCAGTACATCCCAGTACTTCACAGTTCCCTCCCAGTACATCCCAGTACGTCCCAGTTCCCCTCAGTACATAACACTTCCCTCCCAGTACATACCAGTACATCCCAGTTCCCTCCCAGTACGTCCCAGTTCCCTACCAGTACATCCCAGTTACCTCCCTGTTCCTTCCCAGTACATAACAGTTACCTCCCAGTACATCCCAGTAGATCCTGGTACATCCCAAATCCCTGCCAGTTCCACCCGGTAGAACCCAGTACAAGCCTGTACATCCTAGTTCCTCCACGGTACATCCCAGGGCATCCCCGCACATTGTAGTGCCTCCCAGTACATCCCAGGTCCCTCCCAGTACTGGGAGGGACCTGGGATGTACTGGGAGGGAACTGGGATGTACTGGGAGGGAACTGGGATGTACTGGGATGTAATGGGACGGAACTGGGATGTAATGGGACGGAACTGGGAAAGAAGTGGTAGTGAACCGGGAGGGAATTGGGATGTACGGGGATGAACTGGTAGGGAACTGGGATGTACTGGCATGGAACGGGGATGTATTGGGATGTACAGGAACAGAACTGGAATGTACAGCGATGTATTGGCATGTACTGGCAGCGAGCTGGGATTTACTGGGATGTACTGGGAGGAAACTGGGATATACTGGGAGGAAACTGGGATATACTGGGAGGCATTGGGAGGGAAGTGGGTGTCAACTGGGACATTCCAGTTTCCTCCCAGTACATCCCAGTTCCCTACCAGTGCAGCCCAGTACATCCCAGTTCCCTCCCAGTCCGTCCCAATCCCCTCCCAGTACATCCCAGTTCCCTGCCAGTATGTCCCAGTACATCCCAGTTCCCTCCCAGTACATACCAGTTCCCTCCCAGTACATCCCAGTTCCCTCCCAGTTCCCTCCCACTACATCCCAGTACATCCCAGTTCCCTCCCAGTACATACCAGTTCCCTCCCAGTACATCCCAGTTCCCTCCCGGTACATCCCAGTTCCCACCCAGTACATCCTACTACATACCAGTTCCCTCCCAGTTCACTCCCAGTACATCCCAGTACTTCACAGTTCCCTCCCAGTACATCCCAGTACGTCCCAGTTCCCCTCAGTACATAACACTTCCCTCCCAGTACATACCAGTACATCCCAGTGTCCTCACAGTACGTCCCAGTTCCCTCCCAGTACATCCCAGTTCCCTACCAGTACATCCCAGTTCCCTCCCTGTTCCTTCCCAGTACATAACAGTTACCTCCCAGTACATCCCAGTAGATCCTGGTACATCCCAAATCCCTGCCAGTTCCACCCGGTACAACCCAGTACAAGCCTGTACATCCTAGTTCCTCCACAGTACATCCCAGGGCATCCCCGCACATTGTAGTGCCTCCCAGTACATCCCAGGTCCCTCCCAGTACTGGGAGGGAACTGGGATGTACTGGGAGGGACCTGGGATGTACTGGGAGGGAACTGGGATGTACTGGGATGTAATGGGACGGAATTGGGATGTAATGGGACGGAACTGGGAAAGAAGTGGTAGTGAACCGGGAGGGAATTGGGATGTACGGGGATGAACTGGTAGGAAACTGGGATGTACTGGCATGGAACGGGGATGTATTGGGATGGACAGGAACAGAACTGGAATGTACAGCGATGTATTGGCATGTACTGGCAGCGAGCTGGGATTTACTGGGATGTACTGGGAGGAAACTGGGATATACTGGGAGGAAACTGGGATATACTGGGAGGCATTGGGAGGGAAGTGGGTGTCAACTGGGACATTCCAGTTTCCTCCCAGTACATCCCAGTTCCCTACCAGTGCAGCCCAGTACATCCCAGATCCCTCCCAGTCCCTCCCAGTACATCCCAGTACATCCCAGTTCCCTCACAGTACATCCCAGTTCCCTCCCAGTTCACACACAGTTCACTCCCAGTTCCATTCCAGTACATCCCAGTACATGCCAGTTGCCTCCCAGTTTCCTCTAAGTACATCCCAGTACTTTAAAGTTCCCTCCCAGTACATCCCAGTTCCCTCACAGTACATCCCAGTACTTCACAGTTCACTCCCACTACATCCCAGTACGTCCCAGTTCCCCCTTGGTACATAACACTTCCCTCCCAATACATCCAAGTTCCCTCCCAGTACATCCCAATCCCCTCCCAGTACATCACAGTTCCCTGCCAGTATGTCCCAGTACATCCCAGTTCCCTCCCAGTACATACCAGTTCCCTCCCAGTACATCCCAGTTCCCTGCCAGTATGTCCCACTACATCCCAGTTCCCTCCCAGTACATACCAGTTCCCTCCCAGTACATCCCAGTACATCCTGGTACATCCCAGTTCCCACCCAGTACATCCTACTACATACCAGTTCCCTCCCAGTTCACTCCCAGTACATCCCAGTACTTCACAGTTCCCTCCCAGTACATCCCAGTACGTCCCAGTTCCCCTCAGTACATAACACTTCCCTCCCAGTACATACCAGTACATCCCAGTGTCCTCACAGTACGTCCCAGTTCCCTCCCAGTACATCCCAGTTCCCTACCAGTACATCCCAGTTACCTCCCTGTTCCTTCCCAGTACATAACAGTTACCTCCCAGTACATCCCAGTAGATCCTGGTACATCCCAAATCCCTGCCAGTTCCACCCGGTACAACCCAGTACAAGCCTGTACATCCTAGTTCCTCCACAGTACATCCCAGGGCATCCCCGCACATTGTAGTGCCTCCCAGTACATCCCAGTTCCCTCCCAGTACTGGGAGGGACCTGGGATGTACTGGGAGGGAACTGGGACGTACTGGGAGGGAACTGGGATGTACTGGGATGTAATGGGACGGAACTGGGATGTATTGGGAGGCACTGGGAAAGAAGTGGTAGTGAACCGGGAGGGAATTGGGATGTACGGGGATGAACTGGTAGGAAACTGGGATGTACTGGCATGGAACGGGGATGTATTGGGATGTACAGGAACGGAACTGGAATGTACTGCGATGTACTGGGATGTACTGGGAGCGAACTGGGATTTACTGGGATGTACTGGGAGGAAACTGGGATATACTGGGAGGAAACTGGGATATACTGGGAGGCATTGGGAGGGAAGTGGGTGTCAACTGGGACATTCCAGTTTCCTCCCAGTACATCCCAGTTCCCTACCAGTGCAGCCCAGTACATCCCAGTTCCCTCCCAGTCCGTCCCAGTCCCCTCCCAGTACATCCCAGTTCCCTGCCAGTATGTCCCAGTACATCCCAGTTCCCTCCCAGTACATACCAGTTCCCTCCCAGTACATCCCAGTTCCCTCCCAGTTCCCTCCCACTACATCCCAGTACATCCCAGTTCCCTCCCAGTACATACCAGTTCCCTCCCACTACATCCCAGTACATCCTGGTACATCCCAGTTCCCACCCAGTACATCCTACTACATACCAGTTCCCTCCCAGTTCACTCCCAGTACATCCCAGTACTTCACAGTTCCCTCCCAGTACATCCCAGTACGTCCCAGTTCCCCTCAGTACATAACACTTCCCTCCCAGTACATACCAGTACATCCCAGTTCCCTCCCAGTACGTCCCAGTTCCCTACCAGTACATCCCAGTTACCTCCCTGTTCCTTCCCAGTACATAACAGTTACCTCCCAGTACATCCCAGTAGATCCTGGTACATCCCAAATCCCTGCCAGTTCCACCCGGTAGAACCCAGTACAAGCCTGTACATCCTAGTTCCTCCACGGTACATCCCAGGGCATCCCCGCACATTGTAGTGCCTCCCAGTACATCCCAGGTCCCTCCCAGTACTGGGAGGGACCTGGGATGTACTGGGAGGGAACTGGGATGTACTGGGATGTAATGGGACGGAACTGGGATGTAATGGGACGGAACTGGGAAAGAAGTGGTAGTGAACCGGGAGGGAATTGGGATGTACGGGGATGAACTGGTAGGGAACTGGGATGTACTGGCATGGAACGGGGATGTATTGGGATGTACAGGAACAGAACTGGAATGTACAGCGATGTATTGGCATGTACTGGCAGCGAGCTGGGATTTACTGGGATGTACTGGGAGGAAACTGGGATATACTGGGAGGAAACTGGGATATACTGGGAGGCATTGGGAGGGAAGTGGGTGTCAACTGGGACATTCCAGTTTCCTCCCAGTACATCCCAGTTCCCTACCAGTGCAGCCCAGTACATCCCAGTTCCCTACCAGTCCGTCCCAATCCCCTCCCAGTACATCCCAGTTCCCTGCCAGTATGTCCCAGTACATCCCAGTTCCCTCCCAGTACATCCCAGTACATCCTGGTACATCCCAGTTCCCACCCAGTACATCCTACTACATACCAGTTCCCTCCCAGTTCACTCCCAGTACATCCCAGTACTTCACAGTTCCCTCCCAGTACATCCCAGTACGTCCCAGTTCCCCTCAGTACATAACACTTCCCTCCCAGTACATACCAGTACATCCCAGTGTCCTCACAGTACGTCCCAGTTCCCTCACAGTACATCCCAGTTCCCTCCCTGTTCCTTCCCAGTACATAACAGTTACCTCCCAGTACATCCCAGTAGATCCTGGTACATCCCAAATCCCTGCCAGTTCCACCCGGTACAACCCAGTACAAGCCTGTACATCCTAGTTCCTCCACAGTACATCCCAGGGCATCCCCGCACATTGTAGTGCCTCCCAGTACATCCCAGTTCCCTCCCAGTACTGGGAGGGACCTGGGATGTACTGGGAGGGACCTGGGATGTACTGGGAGGGACCTGGGACGTACTGGGAGGGAACTGGGATGTACTGGGATGTAATGGGACGGAACTGGGATGTAATGGGACGGAACTGGGAAAGAAGTGGTAGTGAACCGGGAGGGAATTGGGATGTACGGGGATGAACTGGTAGGAAACTGGGATGTACTGGCATGGAACGGGGATGTATTGGGATGTACAGGAACAGAACTGGAATGTACAGCGATGTATTGGCATGTACTGGCAGCGAGCTGGGATTTACTAGGATGTACTGGGAGGAAACTGGGATATACTGGGAGGAAACTGGGATATACTGGGAGGAACCTGGGAGGGAAGTGGGTGTCAACTGGGACATTCCAGTTTCCTCCCAGTACATCCCAGTTCCCTACCAGTGCAGCCCAGTACATCCCAGATCCCTCCCAGTCCCTCCCAGTACATCCCAGTTCCCTCACAGTACATCCCAGTTCCCTCACAGTTCACACACAGTTCACTCCCAGTTCCATTCCAGTACATCCCAGTACATGCCAGTTGCCTCCCAGTTTCCTCTAAGTACATCCCAGTACTTTAAAGTTCCCTCCCAGTACATCCCAGTTCCCTCACAGTACATCCCAGTACTTCACAGTTCACTCCCACTACATCGCAGTACGTCCCAGTTCCCCCTTGGTACATAACACTTCCCTCCCAATACATCCAAGTTCCCTCCCAGTACATCCCAATCCCCTCCCAGTACATCCCAGTTCCCTGCCAGTATGTCCCAGTACATCCCAGTTCCCTCCCAGTACATACCAGTTCCCTCCCACTACATCCCAGTTCCCTCCCAGTTCCCTCCCACTACATCCCAGTTCCCTCCCAGTACATACCAGTTCCCTCCCAGTACATCCCAGTACATCCTGGTACATCCCAGTTCCCACCCAGTACATCCTACTACATACCAGTTCCCTCCCAGTTCACTCCCAGTACATCCCAGTACTTCACAGTTCCCTCCCAGTACATCCCAGTACGTCCCAGTTCCCCTCAGTACATAACACTTCCCTCCCAGTACATAACAGTACATCCCAGTGTCCTCACAGTACGTCCCAGTTCCCTCACAGTACATCCCAGTTTCCTCCCAGTACGTCCCAGTTTCCTCCCAGTACGTCCCAGTTTCCTCCCAGTACGTCCCAGTTCCCTCCCAGTTCACTCCCAGTACATAACAGTTACCTCCCAGTACATCCCAGTAGATCCTGGTACATCCCAAATCCCTGCCAGTTCCACCCGGTACAACCCAGTACAAGCCTGTACATCCTAGTTCCTCCACAGTACATCCCAGGGCATCCCCGCACATTGTAGTGCCTCCCAGTACATCCCAGTTCCCTCCCAGTACTGGGAGGGACCTGGGATGTACTGGGAGGGAACTGGGACGTACTGGGAGGGAACTGGGACGTACTGGGATGTAATGGGACGGAACTGGGATGTAATGGGAGGCACTGGGAAAGAAGTGGTAGTGAACCGGGAGGGAATTGGGATGTACGGGGATGAACTGGTAGGAAACTGGGATGTACTGGCATGGAACGGGGATGTATTGGGATGTACAGGAACGGAACTGGAATGTACTGCGATGTACTGGGATGTACTGGGAGCGAGCTGGGATTTACTGGGATGTACTGGGAGGAAACTGGGATATACTGGGAGGAAACTGGGATATACTGGGAGGCATTGGGAGGGAAGTGGGTGTCAACTGGGACATTCCAGTTTCCTCCCAGTACATCCCAGTTCCCTACCAGTGCAGCCCAGTACATCCCAGTTCCCTCCCAGTCCGTCCCAGTTCCCTCCCAGTACATACCAGTTCCCTCCCAGTACATCCCAGTACATCCTGGTACATCCCAGTTCCCACCCAGTACATCCTACTACATACCAGTTCCCTCCCAGTTCACTCCCAGTACATCCCAGTACTTCACAGTTCCCTCCCAGTACATCCCAGTATGTCCCAGTTCCCCTCAGTACATAACACTTCCCTCCCAGTACATAACAGTACATCCCAGTGTCCTCACGGTACGTCCCAGTTCCCTCCCAGTACATCCCAGTTCCCTACCAGTACATCCCAGTTCCCTCCCTGTTCCTTCCCAGTACATAACAGTTACCTCCCAGTACATCCCAGTAGATCCTGGTACATCCCAAATCCCTGCCAGTTCCACCCGGTACAACCCAGTACAAGCCTGTACATCCTAGTTCCTCCACAGTACATCCCAGGGCATCCCCGCACATTGTAGTGCCTCCCAGTACATCCCAGGTCCCTCCCAGTACTGGGAGGGAACTGGGATGTACTGGGAGGGACCTGGGATGTACTGGGATGTAATGGGACGGAACTGGGATGTAATGGGACGGAACTGGGAAAGAAGTGGTAGTGAACCGGGAGGGAATTGGGATGTACGGGGATGAACTGGTAGGGAACTGGGATGTACTGGCATGGAACGGGGATGTATTGGGATGTACAGGCACGGAACTGGAATGTACTGCGATGTACTGGGATGTACTGGGAGCAAACTGGGATTTACTGGGATGTACTGGGAGGAGACTGGGATATACTGGGAGGCACTGGGAGGGAAGTGGGTGTCAACTGGGACATTCCAGTGTCCTCCCAGTACATCCCAGTTCCCTACCAGTGCATCCCAGTACATCCCAGATCCCTCCCAGTCTGTCCCAGTACGTCCCAGTACATCCCAGTTCCCTCACAGTACATCCCAGTTCCCTCATAGTTCACACACAGTTCACTCCAAGTTCCATTCCAGTACAGCCCAGTACATGCCACTTTCCTCCAAGTAAATCCCAGTTCTCTCCCACTACATCCAAGTTCCCTCCCACTTCCCTCTAAGTACATCCCAGTACTTCGCAGTTCACTCCCAGTACATCCCAGTTCCCCCTTGGTACATAACAGTCCCCTCCCAGTACACCCCAGTACATCCCAGTTCCCTCCCAGTATGTCCCACTACATCCCAGTTCCCTCCCAGTATGTCCCACTACATCCCAGTTCCCTCCCAGTCCATCCCAGTTCCCTCCCAGTAAATCCCAATTCCCAACACTTTCCTCCCAGTACATCCCAGTTCCCTCCCAGTACATCCCAGTTCCCTCCCAGTACATCCCAGTACTTCACAGTTCCCTCCCAGCACATTCCAGTACGTCCCAGTTACCCTCAGTACATCCCAGTTCCCTCCCAGTACATACCAGTACATCCCAGTTCCCTACCAGTTCCTTCCCAGTACATAACAGTTACCTCCCAGTACATCCTGGTACATCCCAAATTCCTGCCAGTTCCACCCGGTACAACCCAGTACAAGCCTGTACATCCTAGTTCCTCCACACTACATCCCAGGACATCCCAGGACATTGTAGAGCCTCCCAGTACGTCCCAGTTCCCTCCCAGTACAACCCAGTAGATCCTGGTACGTCCCCGTTTCCCGCACTGTACGTCCCCGTTCCCCGCACTGTACTGGGAGGACAACCGAGCCTGCGCAGTGACTGACATAGGGAACGAGCAAGTTTGTACCCATCACTAGACAAGACAATAATGACTATGTATGAGTATGTGAAATTTTCATCTATAAATTGTACGGGAAAGGTGCGTGAGGTACGCACGCCAGGAGGAGCGATCCCCCGTGCATCCGGCGCCACGAATAAAGAATGCCTGCTCTTTAATACTAAATTGGTGTTGAGGAGTCGTTTCCGATTTTAACGCGTTTTTCGGTAACACAGGGAGTCAGATCAAGAGAGCCAGAGAACAACAAAACACCGACAGGCTACAGGACAGAGCAGGAGGAATAAAAAAAAAAAAAAAAAACGGAGCCAGAGCCAGGCAGAGAGAGGCGGAGAAAGAAAAAGGAGCCACAGGCTACAGGACAGAGAGAGGGAGGACTGAAAAGACGGGGAGGCAGGGAGCCACTCAGAGCGAGACGGAGAAAGAAGGTGCGGGGGGGGCGCAAAAAAAAATAATTTTGCAGCAGGTAAGGAAAGAGAGGGGGCCGGGGGAGAGACAGGGAGGGCCCAGGACGTACAAGAGAGGCAACGGGGCCCCAGTGGCCCAGGACTCACCGCGACTCTCGCTCTCAGCGCTGCTGGCACAATTTAGCTGTTCAGATGCTTCTTTCCCCTCCTCTCCTCCCTGCCTCTTCTGCAGCTCCAGACTCTAGGCCGTCCTCCACCTGAAGAGAATACGTGGGTGTCTTACAGCTCTTACCAGATGAGGCTTCCTAGGCACGTAGCCTAGCTCGCTCGTGCACTACACGCCCGTACCCAACTCCGGGTTACGCGTACAGACCCTACGGTGCACGTTGGTGGCCTGGCCCGCTGCGGGCTATGAAGGGGGATCCTTCCTCCCCCACCTGCATGGACAGGCTCTCTCTTGCCTGCGGCAGGAAGGCAGCTGGCAGCCAGAGCACCTTCAGTTTCTTCTTCTTTACCTTTCGTTGGCGTCTCCAGCTTCAGCCGAGGCAGCTCCTGTCCGCAGCCGGGAAGGGCTTTGTCTATCCCTTTTCGGCCCTGCGCTGCGAGGACGGCGAGGACGGGCAGAGAGAAGCCACGCGAGCCTGAGACGGCCGCAGGCAACGGCATCCCCGGGGGAAGGACAGACAACCACGTCCTCAGCACGGTCTCTGGGAGAGGGAAAGAAGAAACAGCGACCGTCATTACCGTCGATCGACCCTGGCCAAAGCCTCTCCTTCCGCAGGGGCTTCTGGACACACCGCTCCCTCCCCACGCTACTGCTAAGGGCCCCTGCGCCAAGGGGGAATCCAGTGCGCTTGAGGGACGGCTTGCTGCCTTCACGACAGGGCCTGGGGGCGGCCTAAGGCTATGCAGCACGCTTATGGGGAGGTGCCGGAGCTGGGGGCAGGCGCACGGGGCAAGGGGGGCCCGGGGAGGCTGAGCGGGACCTCCGGTGGGCCGGGGAGGCGGCCATCATCTGCGCCCTGGGCACGGGGAAAAGGTCATCGTCCTCCTCCTTTCCCTCTTCCCTTCTGTCAGCTCCCGGGGAACTCACCGCTTCTCGGGAAGCGGCCGCACCCGCAAGCCCCCAGTAATCAACACGAAGCCAACCCCAAAAATACACCTCGCGTACCGTACGCGCCACGGCCGCCCAGCACCCGAGCGCCGGAAGACCGCGCCTCCCGCCATGCCCGGCGAACCACGTGACAGGGCCGGCAGCCACTGCGCCAGGAATACAGCTCCCGGCACGCTCTGCGGCACAACCCGGCCGCCCGGCAGCCGCAAGGACTACAGCTCCCGGCATGCTCTGCGGCACAACCCGGCCGCCCGGCGGCCGGTTTGATGCGGAGCCACCCAGCATCCCTGCGAGCACAGCTGCAGGCGCAACAGCAGTTACGCAGCCACAACTAGGCACTAAACAAAGGCTTTCCAACACTGGAGGTCTAGAACAGGTACACATTAGCACAGAAGCACAAGGGGCTCCGTCACCCTGCACAAATCTCCCCGTGCCTACACACGCACACGTTCAGAAGTTAGTTATCAGAAAACGCCCGACTCAGCCATTTGCCACAGTCACGAGACTCACGACATGATAACACGACATGACACGCGAGGTGGGCTCAGAGTTTTAAGGCAAGAAATACCTCCCACGCCCCCCACCCGAGATCTTTCAGGGTCCACACCTGCCATCGCCCCGCACCAAACCTACCCGGCCAAAGGCTTTCAGGTGGCCCGAAACACTGTACACAGAAAATAACCAGGGACAGACCTGCATTGTTCGGAAGCGAACGATGCCCGACCGGGGCTCCTCTGCGGGGCACGGAGCCCCCCGGCCCCGCCCGGAGACACACACCCGCCCCCCGCTGCCCGAACTCACCCACCAGCGCTCTCCGGCCCCCGGACACGGCCGCGCTGCTCTCTCAGGCGGCTGCCGCAGGCGAGGCTCGGGCACCGCCAGGCCTCCAGGCGTCCCGAGGGGCTGCCGGCCACCGCAGGGGATGGCTGCCGGCGGCCGGACCGCCGCGGCGCTCCCCGCCCAGCTCCCAGCAGGCTCCGCCGGCCGCGGGCTTCCCACGCCGGGCCGCAGAGGGGCCCCGGCACCGCACAGGGACGCCTCGCGACCCGGCCGCCACACGCACCGGCCCTTCGGCCTCCACACGCACCGCTCCCGCCCCCGCTCCGACGCGCCGCGCACGCGCCACCGGAAGCCCGAGCCCCGCGGGGCGGCCCTTAAAGGGCGGCCGGAAGGAACGGCCCCCACCGGCCCCGCCACCGCGCCCAGCCGGTGAGCGCCAGCGCCCCCTGCTGGCCGGGCCGCGCTCAGCTCGCGAGGGCGCCGAGGGCCGGGCGGGGCGGGACGCCCCGGCTCGGGGCCAGCGCCTTCTCGGGGCGAGCGGGAAACCCCTGCGGGCCCCGGTCACGGCCGGGCACAGCCGCGCGCCCTCCGAGAGCTGCTGAACGCGGCTGCCGCTCGTGACACATACCGAGCCGTCCGCGACGGGAGCGGGCAGAGGAGGAAGGGGCCGGCGGCCGCGGGGCCTGGCCCCAGGCGGGGGGGAGGGGCTGGGGCCCGGGGGGCCGCCCCCCTCCTCACAGTTCCCTCACCGTTCCCTCACCGTTCCCTCACCGTTCATCCCATGGACGGAACCGGGACCTACTGTGAGGCACTGGGAAAGAAGTGGGAGGAAGCCGGGACAGACCAATATAGCCCAGTATGGACTAGACCAATATAGCCCAGTATGGACTGGAGGGAACTGCGAGGGAACCGCGAGAGAACCCCACAGAACAAACCATGGGGCACGAGAAGGCAGAGAATTAAGAATTAGGGACAGGGAGCCAGAAAAAAAAAAAAAGAAAAAAACCAAAGGGAGACAGAGAGCAAAAGGAATCGCAATGCGTACGGAGAGAAGAGAGAAACAATTCTAGCATAGGGTCACGCGGGAGCCAGGGACAGCAAGATGGAGAAAGGACAGAAGCTACAGGCTACAGGGCAGAGAGGGAAGAATTAATGAATAGACACAGAGAGATGGGCAGAAAGAGATGGAGAAAGGCTAAAGATCACACGGCCTACAGGGAAGAGAGAAGAGAGGGAGGAATTTTAAAAACAGGGGCAAGAAGCCAGAGAGAGGGAGAGAGAAGCAACAATAAAATGGGGACAAGCCACAGGGCAGCGAGGAGGGAATCAATGAATAAGAACACGAGACCAAAGAGAACACAATGTAGAATGGAAAAAAGGAACAGCGGCCTACAGGGAAGGAGGAATTAAAGATCAGGGACTGGGAGGCAGACAGAGACACATGAAGAAACAAGTGAAAAAAAAGAAAAAAACAAACCAACAGCAATGGGCTACAAAGACAGAGAGGGAGGAAATGAGGAAATAAAACGTCGCAGCAAGGAGCTGGACAGAGAGAGATGAGGACAAACAAATAGCACGGGTCCACGTGACAGAGAACGTGGAATTAGAACACAGAGAGAGGGAGCCGGACAGAGAGAGAGGCCGAGAGAAACATCTAGACAGGCTACAGCGGGCAGAGGCAGGAATTAAAACCTAGGGACAGGGAGCTGGACAGAGAGAGATGGAGGTCACAGGGAACAGCGGTGGCTGCAGGAAGAACAGGAATTCATGAATAGGGAAAGGGAGCTGGACAGAGAAGAACTCAGAAAGGCAAGAACAGTAGCAGGGTACAGAGCAGAGAAGACAAATTAAAAAGCACGGGGGGAGCGTTGAGGCAGACAGAGAGAGATTAAGAAAAAAGTCACGGGCTACGTGGCAAAGCAGGAGGAATTCAGAAACGAGGATGGGAACCAAGGGAGAGTGTGCTGGTGAAGGATAACGGGCATTAAAAGTGAGGGACGGGGAGCTGGGAAAAGCGAGGCAGAGAAAAACAGAATCACAGAGAGAATCACACAAAGCCAAAAAAGAAGAAACTGAACAACAGGAACAGGTGTAACCAAAGCGATGAAATCAACCAACCAGAGACGGTGTTCCATTACGGGAACATGGAGCGTACCAATCAGCGCACCTGTCGATCTGCATTTTAGTGCCTAGGCGATCGTTAATGTCAGCAGAACAACAGACAACATGCTTCTGTCAGAAAAGGATGACAAAACGCGGTTTCGCTTAGCGGACTGAGAAAACTAGCCAAGACTGCCAAGAGTAAGAGCCGAGAAGCTAAAAGGTAATTCCGGCAGGGGGAGATCGCGACCACCGACTCACAGACCACCACCGACCCAAGTAACACCACCTACTCAGAAGAGAACAACGGAAGAGGACAACCGAGCCTGCGCAGTGATTGACATACGGAACGAGCAAGTTTGTACCCATCGCTAGACAAGACAATAATGACTATGTATGAGTATGTAAAATTTTCATCTACAAATTGTACAGGAAAGGTGCGTGAGGTACGCACGCCAGGAGGAGCGATCCCCCGTGCATCCGGCACCGTGAATATAGAATGCCTGCTCTTTAATACTAAATTGGTGTTGAGGAGTCGTTTCCGATTTTAACGCGTTTTTCGGTAACAGTTTTCGCACCCCAGGTGGGAACCTGCTTTTGAATCTCGACGGATCCGTGGGATCGTGGGACCTGCAGCCGGCCCCGAGGAATTCTCCGGGAGAGCTTCCGATCCCCGGGCCAGAGAATTCTGAGCAAGATCCCCTGGATTGAGGTAAACAAGGCATTCTTTGAAGAAGAAACTTAGGTAGAATAATACGTGGGGTTAGTTTCCCACATAGGATAGGATAGCGGGTTTGAGTCCCACAGGCCTGCCCGTAAGGCGCGGCGATAGCCACGCAGGGTCGGGGCCAAGAGGTGCCTCGGTTGGTAAGTCTCTGCTAGGCGAAAGCCTGTGGAGCGGGACCCGAGGGTAGGGGAGTCTTCAACAGGGGGTTGAAGTCTCCAGGGATATCTAGCAGGGGGCTACAGATCCCAGTGGCAGATTTCCAGTGAGACCTCCAACGGGGGTTGGAGTCCCTCTGACTAGTATTTGTGATAGTGCACTATCACAACTACTAGTCGACTGGGAGACGGGAGCATTACTGAGTAGGAAACCTATCCCACAGAGAACACCTTTGCGATGTATTTTGAAGCGCTGGAAAGACGTCGGGGGCGGTGACCCACTAACTCGGAAACCATTAATTGAATATTGCAATCATTGGTGGCCAACGTATCAATTGGAAGGTGGGCACAAATGGCCAGAACATGAGACATTGCAATATCGTACCATCTTGCAATTAATGTTGTTTTGTAAAAAGGGAAGGCAAATGGGAAGAAGTGGCATATGTTGATTTGTTCTTTACACCGTGGAATCATCCCGAGCAGCAGAAACAGCGTGAGGTATGTCCACAAGATTCTACGGCAATGTTTCTGAAAAGAGGAAAACGTGGTGAGAACTTGAAAGAGTGTTGCTCTACTTGTGATACTGGATACTTCGCTTGATGAAACTGACAAGAAAATAGTATGGAATACAGCCAGAAGGCAGGTGCAGGGAGCACATGCTAACGGGAATTTACAGAGAACAATGAATAAGAATTTTCCATCTACAAATCCCGAGTGGGACCCTAATCAGCCAGGACCCAGGGGAATGTTGACTAGATGTCAGAGAGAGATTTTATTTGGAGTAAGACAAGCAATGCCAAAAGCAATAAATTGGTCAAAATTTATGAAGTGAGACAAGAATTAAGTGAGTCCCCTTCAGCCTTTATGGAAAGACTGAAGGTGACCACCAGAAAATATACTCATTTGAACCCAGAAAAACCAGAAAAAGCAATTCAGCTGGTCTCTATATTCATAAGACAATCAGCCCCAGATGGGGGCGGGGGGAGAGAAAACAACCTTTAGAAACTAGAACAACCTGAATCCAGAGATCTGGGTTAAATGCTTGAAGTAGCTTGGCATGAAGGAGACCAGGGGAATCAACCCTAGCTGAACACCTGGTTACACTGAAGCTACGGAATGAAGAAATAGAATTTTTGGTAGATACGGGAGCCACTTATTTGGTATTGAATACACGTGAAGAGAAATTTGATCATAAATCAGTAGATGTTGCTAGCGCAACAGGGCAAAGAAAAATTAGCCCCTCTCAGAGCCATTAAAGTTTAAATTGGAGAAGCAATGGGCAACTCACCAGTTTCTGCATATGCCTGAATGTCCACTGCCTCTGTTATGACGAGATCTATTAGGTCAATTAGATGCTCAAGTAACTTTTAAAGATGGAGAGATTAAATCACTAATACCAGAATCAAAAGCCACAGAGGCGAGAGCATTTATGTTACAGGATTCCTCCAGGGAGGAACGGGTTCCCGAGGAAGTGGAAAACGTAGTAATTCCTTTGGTTTGAGCGAGCGGAGCTCCGGAGCGATCTAAGTGGGCAGAGCCGGTAAAAGTAACCTTAAAGCCTGGAGCCAAGCCCGTAAGACAAAAACAATACCCTATTAAGCGAGAGGCTCGAAAAGGATTACAGAAGTTAATTATAAAATTTTTCAGAATATGAGCTTTTAGTGGAATGTGAATCAGAATATAGTACTCCTGTGTCGCCAGTAAAGAAATCTAGAGGCAAAGAGTATTAGCTAGTTCACGATTTAAGGGCTATAAATCAGGTGGTCCAAGATATACATCCGGTAGTAGCTAATCCATACACTTTACTGACCTCTTTTAAAGGAGGAGCATAAACGGTTTACTGTACTAGATTTGAAGGACGCCTTCTTTTGCATACCTCCAGGCATAAAAAGTCAAAGCCTATTTGCTTTGCAATGGGAAAGCCCCACCACAGAATGAAAGACACAGCTACCATGGACCGTACTTCCACAAGGATTTAAAAATAGTCCTACGATACTTGAGACTCAGCTGGCAAAAAAAAATTAGAGATATAATAAAAACAGAACCCAGGGAGAGGCATCTTGTTACAGAATGCGGATGACATTCTGATAGCGGCACAAAGTAAAGAAAAATGTTTTGAAATTTTTAAATTTTCTGGGCCAAGGAAGATGCGGAGTTTCCAGAAACAAAACCCAAATAGGAAAAGAAGCAGCCATTTATTTAGGATTTGAAATATCTCAAAGACAAAGACAATTAGAAAGTGAAAAGAAAGAAACTATTTGTCAAATTCCCGAACCTAGCAGCCCGAAGGAACTGAGAGCTTTTCTGAAAACAATGAAATAGCATCAGCTCTGGATTCTGAACTATAGACTGTATGTAAAACCATTATTTGAGGCATTGAAAGACTCAAAAGGATAAATATTTAACCTGGATGCCCGGATGCCAAACGGCATTCAAAGAACCGAAAAGAGCCTCGATGATCGCCCCTGCATTAGGCCTACCTGATTTCGCTAAACCTTTTGAGTTGTTTGTCCACGAAAGACAACATTTAGCCCTTGGAGTGCTGACACAGCGACTGGGAACCTGGAAGAGACCTGTGGGCTACTTCTCCAAACAACCTGACCACGCGAGTAAAAGATGGCCTAGGTGTTTACGGGCAGTAGCAACAACAGCGCTGCCGATCCGGGAAGCCCCAAAGTTAACAATGGGACAGAAGATGACAGTATATGTCCCGCACATAGCGGTGACTGTTTTAGAACAAAAGGGGGGTCGTTGGCTATCCCTTAGCAGAATGTTGAAATATCAAGTTGTTCTGTTAGAACAAGACGATGTGGAATCGAAGACTACTGCTATACTGAATCCTGCTATGTTTTTAACAACAGAAAACCTTACGGACAATTTAGAACACGATCGCTTGCTAACTATTGAACAAGTCTATTCCAGCAGACCAGACCTGAGACACAAACCTCTGGGAAAATCCTGATCTGGAGTTGTTTACAGATGGAAGAAGCTCTGGGCGAGAAGAGAAGCGAATGGCCGGATATGCTGTCGTTATCGCCGCCGAGGGAATGGAGTCAGGGGTGCTGCCTGCAAACACCTCAGCACAGAAAGCAGTATTGGTAGCATTGAAGCGAGCTCTGCGAATGGCAGAAGGACAAAGGATAAATATCTAGACTGATTCCAAACGTGCATTTGGTGTGATCCACGATCATGGAGCTATTGGGAAGGAGAAAGGACTGCCATCAGCCCAAAAATCATCGATACAGCATAAAGAAGACATTCTCCAACTTCCGGAAGACGTGCAGAAACCAAAAGAAGTGGCGGTAAAGCGTTGCAAAGCTCATCAATTTGGCCAGACGGCTGTAAACATAAGCAAACGACTGACCGATAAAGCTGCAAAGAGGACTGCAGAGCAAGGTATCCTTGCACTAGTACCAGTAAAACAGATCAGAATTCCAAAGTTGAAACCGAGATATAATAAATTGGATGAGCAATTAGCAGAACAATTGGAAGCATCACAAAACACAGAGAGATGGTAGGTAACACCAGAAAAACAAGTAATAACAACAACCACCCCACAAGTTATGACAGAACTTGCAAAAGAAAACCATGAGCAAACACATTAGGGTGTAGGCGCTACGGTTTTGAGTTTAAAAACATCTGTAGCGTGTGTAGGCATGACAAGAATAGTTAAACCCATAGTAGCTAAGTGTCCAATCTGTCCTAGAAATAATCCCCTGAACCAAAGGAAACAACCTTTAGGAGTAACAAAACAAAAAATTCTCCCGGAAATTATTAGCAAATTAAGTTCTCTGAGTTACCCAGACAAAATAGATATAGCAGTATTTGTCAGTGCTGATTGACAAATTTTCTAGATGGCCAGAAGCTTTCTCGTGCTGCACCGACAAAGCTAGAGTAGTAGTTAAAACGTTGCTGAAAGAAATAATACCAAGATTTAGAGTGCCAACGGGAACGTCCTCTGATAGAGCACCACATTTTTTTGCAGAGGTACTTCAACAAATTAATAAAATTTTGGGTAGAAAATGGGACCTGCATACACCCTGGAGACCACAATCAAGTGAAAAATTTCAGAACATGAAGCAAACACTAAACTGACATAGTGGAATGTTATTGATCTAGGATGGAAGTATTGAGAAAATTATTATTTCAGAACTTCCAAACAGGGGAAATGTAACCAAAGTGATGAAATCAACCAGAGACAGTGTTCCATTACGGGAACATGGAGCGTACCAATCAGCGCACCTGTCGATCTGCATTTTAGTCCGTAGGCGATCATTAATGCGAACAGAACAACAGACAACGTGCTTCTGTCAGAAAAGGATGAAAAAACGCTGTTTCGCTTAGCGGACTGAGAAAACTAGCCAAGACTGCCAAGAGTAAGAGCCGAGAAGCTAAAAGGTAATTCCGGCAGGGGGAGATCGCGACCACCGACTCACAGACCACCACCGACCCAAGTAACAGAAGAGAACAACGGAAGAGGACAACCGAGCCTGCGCAGCGATTTACATACGGAACGAGCAAGTTTGTACCAATCAGCAGACAGGACAATAATGAATATGTATGAATACGTAAAACATTGATCTACAAATTGTACGGGAAAGGTGCGTGAGGTACGCACGCCAGGAGGAGCGATCCCCCGTGCATCCGGCGCCGCGAATAAAGAATGCCTGCTCTTTAATACTAAATTGGTGTTGAGGAGTCGTTTCCGATTTTAACGCGTTTTTCGGTAACACAGGGAGTCAGATCAAGAGAGCCAGAGAACAACAAAACACCGACAGGCTACAGGACAGAGCAGGAGGAATAAAAAAAAAAAAAAAACGGAGCCAGAGCCAGGCAGAGAGAGGCGGAGAAAGAAAAAGGAGCCACAGGCTACAGGACAGAGAGAGGGAGGACTGAAAAGACGGGGAGGCAGGGAGACACTCAGAGCGAGATGGAGAAAGAAGGTGCGGGGGGGGGCGCAAAAAAAAAAAATAATTTTGCAGCAGGTAAGGAAAGAGAGGGGGCCGGGGGAGAGACAGGGAGGGCCCAGGACGCACAAGAGAGGCAACGGGGCCCCAGTGGCCGAGGACTCACCGCGACTCTCGCTCTCAGCGCTGCTGGCACAATTTAGCCGTTCAGATGCTTCTTTCCCCTCCTCTCCTCCCTGCCTCTTCTGCAGCTCCAGACTCTAGGCCGTCCTCCACCTGAAGAGAATACGTGGGTGTCTTACAGCTCTTACCAGATGAGGCTTCCTAGGCACGTAGCCTAGCTCGCTCGTGCACTACACGCCCGTACCCAACTCCGGGTTACGCGTACAGACCCTACGGTGCACGTTGGTGGCCTGGCCCGCTGCGGGCTATGAAGGGGGATCCTTCCTCCCCCACCTGCATGGACAGGCTCTCTCTTGCCTGCGGCAGGAAGGCAGCTGGCAGCCAGAGCACCTTCAGTTTCTTCTTCTTTACCTTTCGTTGGCGTCTCCAGCTTCAGCCGAGGCAGCTCCTGTCCGCAGCCGGGAAGGGCTTTGTCTATCCCTTTTCGGCCCTGCGCTGCGAGGACGGCGAGGACGGGCAGAGAGAAGCCACGCGAGCCTGAGACGGCCGCAGGCAACGGCATCCCCGGGGGAAGGACAGACAACCACGTCCTCAGCACGGTCTCTGGGAGAGGGAAAGAAGGAACAGCGACCGTCATTACCGTCGATCGACCCTGGCCAAAGCCTCTCCTTCCGCAGGGGCTTCTGGACACACCGCTCCCTCCCCACGCTACTGCTAAGGGCCCCTGCGCCAAGGGGGAATCCAGTGCGCTTGAGGGACGGCTTGCTGCCTTCACGACAGGGCCTGGGGGCGGCCTAAGGCTATGCAGCACGCTTATGGGGAGGTGCCGGAGCTGGGGGCAGGCGCACGGGGCAAGGGGGGCCCGGGGAGGCTGAGCGGGACCTCCGGTGGGCCGGGGAGGCGGCCATCATCTGCGCCCTGGGCACGGGGAAAAGGTCATCGTCCTCCTCCTTTCCCTCTTCCCTTCTGTCAGCTCCCGGGGAACTCACCGCTTCTCGGGAAGCGGCCGCACCCGCAAGCCCCCAGTAATCAACACGAAGCCAACCCCAAAAATACACCTCGCGTACCGTACGCGCCACGGCCGCCCGGCACCCGAGCGCCGGAAGACCGCGCCTCCCGCCATGCCCGGCGAACCACGTGACAGGGCCGGCAGCCACTGCGCCAGGAATACAGCTCCCGGCACGCTCTGCGGCACAACCCGGCCGCCCGGCAGCCGCAAGGACTACAGCTCCCGGCATGCTCTGCGGCACAACCCGGCCGCCCGGCGGCCGGTTTGATGCGGAGCCACCCAGCATCCCTGCGAGCACAGCTGCAGGCGCAACAGCAGTTACGCAGCCACAACTAGGCACTAAACAAAGGCTTTCCAACACTGGAGGTCTAGAACAGGTAGACATTAGCACAGAAGCACAAGGGGCTCCGTCACCCTGCACAAATCTCCCCGTGCCTACACACGCACACGTTCAGAAGTTAGTTATCAGAAAACGCCCGACTCAGCCATTTGCCACAGTCACGAGACTCACGACATGATAACACGACATGACACGCGAGGTGGGCTCAGAGTTTTAAGGCAAGAAATACCTCCCACGCCCCCCACCCGAGATCTTTCAGGGTCCACACCTGCCATCGCCCCGCACCAAACCTACCCGGCCAAAGGCTTTCAGGTGGCCCGAAACACTGTACACAGAAAATAACCAGGGACAGACCTGCATTGTTCGGAAGCGAACGATGCCCGACCGGGGCTCCTCTGCGGGGCACGGAGCCCCCCGGCCCCGCCCGGAGACACACACCCGCCCCCCGCTGCCCGAACTCACCCACCAGCGCTCTCCGGCCCCCGGACACGGCCGCGCTGCTCTCTCAGGCGGCTGCCGCAGGCGAGGCTCGGGCACCGCCAGGCCTCCAGGCGTCCCGAGGGGCTGCCGGCCACCGCAGGGGATGGCTGCCGGCGGCCGGACCGCCGCGGCGCTCCCCGCCCAGCTCCCAGCAGGCTCCGCCGGCCGCGGGCTTCCCACGCCGGGCCGCAGAGGGGCCCCGGCACCGCACAGGGACGCCTCGCGACCCGGCCGCCACACGCACCGGCCCTTCGGCCTCCACACGCACCGCTCCCGCCCCCGCTCCGACGCGCCGCGCACGCGCCACCGGAAGCCCGAGCCCCGCGGGGCGGCCCTTAAAGGGCGGCCGGAAGGAACGGCCCCCACCGGCCCCGCCACCGCGCCCAGCCGGTGAGCGCCAGCGCCCCCTGCTGGCCGGGCCGCGCTCAGCTCGCGAGGGCGCCGAGGGCCGGGCGGGGCGGGACGCGCCGGCTCGGGGCCAGCGCCTTCTCGGGGCGAGCGGGAAACCCCTGCGGGCCCCGGTCACGGCCGGGCACAGCCGCGCGCCCTCCGAGAGCTGCTGAACGGGGCTGCCGCTCGTGACACATACCGAGCCGTCTGCGACGGGAGCGGGCAGAGGAGGAAGGGGCCGGCGGCCGCGGCGCCCTGGCCCCAGGCGGGGGGGGGGGGGCTGGGGCCCGGGGGGCCGCCCCCCTCCTCACAGTTCCCTCACAGTTCCCTCACAGTTCCCTCACAGTTCCCTCACAGTTCCCTCACAGTTCCCTCACAGTTCCCTCACAGTTCCCTCACAGTTCCCTCACAGTTCCCTCACAGTTCCCTCACAGTTCCCTCACAGTTCCCTCACAGTTCCCTCACAGTTCCCTCACAGTTCCCTCACAGTTCCCTCACAGTTCCCTCACAGTTCCCTCACAGTTCCCTCACAGTTCCCTCACAGTTCCCTCACAGTTCCCTCACAGTTCCCTCACAGTTCCCTCACAGTTCCCTCACAGTTCCCTCACAGTTCCCTCACAGTTCCCTCACAGTTCCCTCACAGTTCCCTCACAGTTCCCTCACAGTTCCCTCACAGTTCCCTCACAGTTCCCTCACAGTTCCCTCACAGTTCCCTCACAGTTCCCTCACAGTTCCCTCACAGTTCCCTCACAGTTCCCTCACAGTTCCCTCACAGTTCCCTCACAGTTCCCTCACAGTTCCCTCACAGTTCCCTCACAGTTCCCTCACAGTTCCCTCACAGTTCCCTCACAGTTCCCTCACAGTTCCCTCACAGTTCCCTCACAGTTCCCTCACAGTTCCCTCACAGTTCCCTCACAGTTCCCTCACAGTTCCCTCACAGTTCCTCCCATGGACGGAACCGGGACCTACTGTGAGGCACTGGGAAAGAAGTGGGAGGAAGCCGGGACAGACCAATATAGCCCAGTATGGACTAGACCAATATAGCCCAGTATGGACTGGAGGGAACTGCGAGGGAACCGCGAGAGAACCCCACAGAACAAACCATGGGGCACGAGAAGGCAGAGAATTAAGAATTAGGGACAGGGAGCCAGAAAAAAAAAAAGAAAAAAACCAAAGGGAGACAGAGAGCAAAAGGAATCGCAATGCGTACGGAGAGAAGAGAGAAACAATTCTAGCACAGGGTCACGCGGGAGCCAGGGACAGCAAGATGGAGAAAGGACAGAAGCTACAGGCTACAGGGCAGAGAGGGAAGAATTAATGAATAGACACAGAGAGCTGGGCAGAAAGAGATGGAGAAAGGCTAAAGATCACACGGCCTACAGGGAAGAGAGAAGAGAGGGAGGAATTTTAAAAACAGGGGCAAGAAGCCAGAGAGAGGGAGAGAGAAGCAACAATAAAATGGGGACAAGCCACAGGGCAGCAAGGAGGGAATCAATGAATAAGAACAGCAGACCAAAGAGAACACAATGTAGAATGGAAAAAAGGAACAGCGGCCTACAGGGAAGGAGGAATTAAAGATCAGGGACTGGGAGGCAGACAGAGACACATGAAGAAACAAGTGAAAAAAAAGAAAAAAACAAACCAACAGCAATGGGCTACAAAGACAGAGAGGGAGGAAATGAGGAAATAAAACGTCGCAGCAAGGAGCTGGACAGAGAGAGATGAGGACAAACAAATAGCACGGGTCCACGTGACAGAGAACGTGGAATTAGAACACAGAGAGAGGGAGCCGGACAGAGAGAGAGGCCGAGAGAAACATCTAGACAGGCTACAGCGGGCAGAGGCAGGAATTAAAACCTAGGGACAGGGAGCTGGACAGAGAGAGATGGAGGTCACAGGGAACAGCGGTGGCTGCAGGAAGAACAGGAATTCATGAATAGGGCAAGGGAGCTGGACAGAGAAGAACTCAGAAAGGCAAGAACAGTAGCAGGGTACAGAGCAGAGAAGACGAATTAAAAAGCACGGGGGGAGCGTTGAGGCAGACAGAGAGAGATTAAGAAAAAAGTCACGGGCTACGTGGCAAAGCAGGAGGAATTCAGAAACGAGGATGGGAACCAAGGGAGAGTGTGCTGGTGAAGGATAACGGGCATTAAAAGTGAGGGACGGGGAGCTGGGAAAAGCGAGGCAGAGAAAAACAGAATCACAGAGAGAATCACACAAAGCCAAAAAAGAAGAAACTGAACAACAGGAACAGGTGTAACCAAAGCGATGAAATCAACCAACCAGAGACGGTGTTCCATTACGGGAACATGGAGCGTACCAATCAGCGCACCTGTCGATCTGCATTTTAGTCCCTAGGCGATCGTTAATGTCAGCAGAACAACAGACAACATGCTTCTGTCAGAAAAGGATGACAAAACGCGGTTTCGCTTAGCGGACTGAGAAAACTAGCCAAGACTGCCAAGAGTAAGAGCCGAGAAGCTAAAAGGTAATTCCGGCAGGGGGAGATCGCGACCACCGACTCACAGACCACCACCGACCCAAGTAACACCACCTACTCAGAAGAGAACAACGGAAGAGGACAACCGAGCCTGCGCAGTGATTGACATACGGAACGAGCAAGTTTGTACCCATCGCTAGACAAGACAATAATGACTATGTATGAGTATGTAAAATTTTCATCTACAAATTGTACAGGAAAGGTGCGTGAGGTACGCACGCCAGGAGGAGCGATCCCCCGTGCATCCGGCGCCGTGAATATAGAATGCCTGCTCTTTAATACTAAATTGGTGTTGAGGAGTTGTTTCCGATTTTAACGCGTTTTTCGGTAACAGTTTTGGCACCCCAGGTGGGAACCTGCTTTTGAATCTCGACGGATCCGTGGGATCGTGGGACCTGCAGCCGGCCCCGAGGAATTCTCCGGGAGAGCTTCCGATCCCCGGGCCAGAGAATTCTGAGCAAGATCCCCTGGATTGAGGTAAACAAGGCATTCTTTGAAGAAGAAACTTAGGTAGAATAATACGTGGGGTTAGTTTCCCACATAGGATAGGATAGCGGGTTTGAGTCCCACAGGCCTGCCCGTAAGGCGCGGCGAAAGCCACGCAGGGTCGGGGCCAAGAGGTGCCTCGGTTGGTAAGTCTCTGCTAGGCGAAAGCCTGTGGAGCGGGACCCGAGGGTAGGGGAGTCTTCAACAGGGGGTTGAAGTCTCCAGGGATATCTAGCAGGGGGCTACAGATCCCAGTGGCAGATTTCCAGTGAGACCTCCAACGGGGGTTGGAGTCCCTCTGACTAGTATTTGTGATAGTGCACTATCACAACTACTAGTCGACTGGGAGACGGGAGCATTACTGAGTAGGAAACCTATCCCACAGAGAACACCTTTGCGATGTATTTTGAAGCACTGGAAAGACGTCGGGGGCGGTGACCCACTAACTCGGAAACCATTAATTGAATATTGCAATCATTGGTGGCCAACGTATCAATTGGAAGGTGGGCACAAATGGCCAGAACATGAGACATTGCAATATCGTACCATCTTGCAATTAATGTTGTTTTGTAAAAAGGGAAGGCAAATGGGAAGAAGTGGCATATGTTGATTTGTTCTTTACACCGTGGAATCATCCCGAGCAGCAGAAACAGCGTGAGGTATGTCCACAAGATTCTACGGCAATGTTTCTGAAAAGAGGAAAACGTGGTGAGAACTTGAAAGAGTGTTGCTCTACTTGTGATACTGGATACTTCGCTTGATGAAACTGACAAGAAAATAGTATGGAATACAGCCAGAAGGCAGGTGCAGGGAGCACATGCTAACAGGAATTTACAGAGAACAATGAATAAGAATTTTCCATCTACAAATCCCGAGTGGGACCCTAATCAGCCAGGACCCAGGGGAATGTTGACTAGATGTCAGAGAGAGATTTTATTTGGAGTAAGACAAGCAATGCCAAAAGCAATAAATTGGTCAAAATTTATGAAGTGAGACAAGAATTAAGTGAGTCCCCTTCAGCCTTTATGGAAAGACTGAAGGTGACCACCAGAAAATATACTCATTTGAACCCAGAAAAACCAGAAAAAGCAATTCAGCTGGTCTCTATATTCATAAGACAATCAGCCCCAGATGGGGGCGGGGGGAGAGAAAACAACCTTCAGAAACTAGAACAACCTGAATCCAGAGATCTGGGTTAAATGCTTGAAGTAGCTTGGCATGAAGGAGACCAGGGGAATCAACCCTAGCTGAACACCTGGTTACACTGAAGCTACGGAATGAAGAAATAGAATTTTTGGTAGATACGGGAGCCACTTATTTGGTATTGAATACACGTGAAGAGAAATTTGATCATAAATCAGTAGATGTTGCTAGCGCAACAGGGCAAAGAAAAATTAGCCCCTCTCAGAGCCATTAAAGTTTAAATTGGAGAAGCAATGGGCAACTCACCAGTTTCTGCATATGCCTGAATGTCCACTGCCTCTGTTATGACGAGATCTATTAGGTCAATTAGATGCTCAAGTAACTTTTAAAGATGGAGAGATTAAATCACTAATACCAGAATCAAAAGCCACAGAGGCGAGAGCGTTTATGTTACAGGATTCCTCCAGGGAGGAACGGGTTCCCGAGGAAGTGGAAAACGTAGTAATTCCTTTGGTTTGAGCGAGCGGAGCTCCGGAGCGATCTAAGTGGGCAGAGCCGGTAAAAGTAACCTTAAAGCCTGGAGCCAAGCCCGTAAGACAAAAACAATACCCTATTAAGCGAGAGGCTCGAAAAGGATTACAGAAGTTAATTATAAAATTTTTCAGAATATGAGCTTTTAGTGGAATGTGAATCAGAATATAGTACTCCTGTGTCGCCAGTAAAGAAATCTAGAGGCAAAGAGTATTAGCTAGTTCACGATTTAAGGGCTATAAATCAGGTGGTCCAAGATATACATCCGGTAGTAGCTAATCCATACACTTTACTGACCTCTTTTAAAGGAGGAGCATAAACGGTTTACTGTACTAGATTTGAAGGACGCCTTCTTTTGCATACCTCCAGGCATAAAAAGTCAAAGCCTATTTGCTTTGCAATGGGAAAGCCCCACCACAGAATGAAAGACACAGCTACCATGGACCGTACTTCCACAAGGATTTAAAAATAGTCCTACGATACTTGAGACTCAGCTGGCAAAAAAAAATTAGAGATATAGAAAAAACAGAACCCAGGGAGAGGCATCTTGTTACAGAATGCGGATGACATTCTGATAGCGGCACAAAGTAAAGAAAAATGTTTTGAAATTTTTAAATTTTCTGGGCCAAGGAAGATGCGGAGTTTCCAGAAACAAAACCCAAATAGGAAAAGAAGCAGCCATTTATTTAGGATTTGAAATATCTCAAAGACAAAGACAATTAGAAAGTGAAAAGAAAGAAACTATTTGTCAAATTCCCGAACCTAGCAGCCCGAAGGAACTGAGAGCTTTTCTGAAAACAATGAAATAGCATCAGCTCTGGATTCTGAACTATAGACTGTATGTAAAACCATTATTTGAGGCATTGAAAGACTCAAAAGGATAAATATTTAACCTGGACGCCCGGATGCCAAACGGCATTCAAAGAACTGAAAAGAGCCTCGATGATGGCCCCTGCATTAGGCCTACCTGATTTCGCTAAACCTTTTGAGTTGTTTGTCCACGAAAGACAACATTTAGCCCTTGGAGTGCTGACACAGCGACTGGGAACCTGGAAGAGACCTGTGGGCTACTTCTCCAAACAACCTGACCACGCGAGTAAAAGATGGCCTAGGTGTTTACGGGCAGTAGCAACAACAGCGCTGCCGATCCGGGAAGCCCCAAAGTTAACAATGGGACAGAAGATGACAGTATATGTCCCGCACATAGCGGTGACTGTTTTAGAACAAAAGGGGGGTCGTTGGCTATCCCTTAGCAGAATGTTGAAATATCAAGTTGTTCTGTTAGAACAAGACGATGTGGAATCGAAGACTACTGCTATACTGAATCCTGCTATGTTTTTAACAACAGAAAACCTTACGGACAATTTCGAACACGATCGCTTGCTAACTATTGAACAAGTCTATTCCAGCAGACCAGACCTGAGACACAAACCTCTGGGAAAATCCTGATCTGGAGTTGTTTACAGATGGAAGAAGCTCTGGGCGAGAAGAGAAGCGAATGGCCGGATATGCTGTCGTTATCGCCGCCGAGGGAACGGAGTCAGGGGTGCTGCCTGCAAACACCTCAGCACAGAAAGCAGTATTGGTAGCATTGAAGCGAGCTCTGCGAATGGCAGAAGGACAAAGGATAAATATCTAGACTGATTCCAAACGTGCATTTGGTGTGATCCACGATCATGGAGCTATTGGGAAGGAGAAAGGACTGCCATCAGCCCAAGAATCATCAATACAGCATAAAGAAGAAATTCTCCAACTTCCGGAAGACGTGCAGAAACCAAAAGAAGTGGCGGTAAAGCGTTGCAAAGCTCATCAATTTGGCCAGACGGCTGTAAACATAAGCAAACGACTGACCGATAAAGCTGCAAAGAGGACTGCAGAGCAAGGTATCCTTGCACTAGTACCAGTAAAACAGATCAGAATTCCAAAGTTGAAACCGAGATATAATAAATTGGATGAGCAATTAGCAGAACAATTGGAAGCATCACAAAACACAGAGAGATGGTAGGTAACACCAGAAAAACAAGTAATAACAACAACCACCCCACAAGTTATGACAGAACTTGCAAAAGAAAACCATGAGCAAACACATTAGGCTGTAGGCGCTACGGTTTTGAGTTTAAAAACATCTGTAGCGTGTGTAGGCACGACAAGAATAGTTAAACCCATAGTAGCTAAGTGTCCAATCTGTCCTAGAAATAATCCCCTGAACCAAAGGAAACAACCTTTAGGAGTAACAAAACAAAAAATTCTCCCAGAAATTATTAGCAAATTAAGTTCTCTGAGTTACCCAGACAAAATAGATAGAGCAGTATTTGTCAGTGCTGATTGACAAATTTTCTAGATGGCCAGAAGCTTTCTCGTGCTGCACCGACAAAGCTAGAGTAGTAGTTAAAACGTTGCTGAAGGAAATAATACCAAGATTTAGAGTGCCAACGGGAATGCCCTCTGATAGAGCACCACATTTTTTTGCAGAGGTACTTCAACAAATTAATAAAATTTTGGGTAGAAAATGGGACCTGCATACACCCTGGAGACCACAATCAAGTGAAAAATTTCAGAACATGAAGCAAACACTAAACTGACATAGTGGAATATTATTGATCTAGGATGGAAGTATTGAGAAAATTATTATTTCAGAACTTCCAAACAGGGGAAATGTAACCAAAGTGATGAAATCAACCAGAGACGGTGTTCCATTACGGGAACATGGAGCGTACCAATCAGCGCACCTGTCGATCTGCATTTTAGTCCCTAGGCGATCATTAATGCGAACAGAACAACAGACAACGTGCTTCTGTCAGAAAAGGATGAAAAAACGCTGTTTCGCTTAGCGGACTGAGAAAACTAGCCAAGACTGCCAAGAGTAAGAGCCGAGAAGCTAAAAGGTAATTCCGGCAGGGGGAGATCGCGACCACCGACTCACAGACCACCACCGACCCAAGTAACAGAAGAGAACAACGGAAGAGGACAACCGAGCCTGCGCAGCGATTTACATACGGAACGAGCAAGTTTGTACCAATCAGCAGACAGGACAATAATGACTATGTATGAATACGTAAAACATTGATCTACAAATTGTACGGGAAAGGTGCGTGAGGTACGCACGCCAGGAGGAGCGATCCCCCGTGCATCCGGCGCCGCGAATAAAGAATGCCTGCTCTTTAATACTAAATTGGTGTTGAGGAGTCGTTTCCGATTTTAACGCGTTTTTCGGTAACACAGGGAGTCAGATCAAGAGAGCCAGAGAACAACAAAACACCGACAGGCTACAGGACAGAGCAGGAGGAATAAAAAAAAAAAAAAAAAACGGAGCCAGAGCCAGGCAGAGAGAGGCGGAGAAAGAAAAAGGAGCCACAGGCTACAGGACAGAGAGAGGGAGGACTGAAAAGACGGGGAGGCAGGGAGACACTCAGAGCGAGATGGAGAAAGAAGGTGCGGGGGGGGGGGGGGGGGTGCGCAAAAAAAAAAAGTAAATTTTGCAGCAGGTAAGGAAAGAGAGGGGGCCGGGGGAGAGACAGGGAGGGCCCAGGACGCACAAGAGAGGCAACGGGGCCCCAGTGGCCCAGGACTCACCGCGACTCTCGCTCTCAGCGCTGCTGGCACAATTTAGCCGTTCAGATGCTTCTTTCCCCTCCTCTCCTCCCTGCCTCTTCTGCAGCTCCAGACTCTAGGCCGTCCTCCACCTGAAGAGAATACGTGGGTGTCTTACAGCTCTTACCAGATGAGGCTTCCTAGGCACGTAGCCTAGCTCGCTCGTGCACTACACGCCCGTACCCAACTCCGGGTTACGCGTACAGACCCTACGGTGCACGTTGGTGGCCTGGCCCGCTGCGGGCTATGAAGGGGGATCCTTCCTCCCCCACCTGCATGGACAGGCTCTCTCTTGCCTGCGGCAGGAAGGCAGCTGGCAGCCAGAGCACCTTCAGTTTCTTCTTCTTTACCTTTCGTTGGCGTCTCCAGCTTCAGCCGAGGCAGCTCCTGTCCGCAGCCGGGAAGGGCTTTGTCTATCCCTTTTCGGCCCTGCGCTGCGAGGACGGCGAGGACGGGCAGAGAGAAGCCACGCGAGCCTGAGACGGCCGCAGGCAACGGCATCCCCGGGGGAAGGACAGACAACCACGTCCTCAGCACAGTCTCTGGGAGAGGGAAAGAAGAAACAGCGACCGTCATTACCGTCGATCGACCCTGGCCAAAGCCTCTCCTTCCGCAGGGGCTTCTGGACACACCGCTCCCTCCCCACGCTACTGCTAAGGGCCCCTGCGCCAAGGGGGAATCCAGTGCGCTTGAGGGACGGCTTGCTGCCTTCACGACAGGGCCTGGGGGCGGCCTAAGGCTATGCAGCACGCTTATGGGGAGGTGCCGGAGCTGGGGGCAGGCGCACGGGGCAAGGGGGGCCAGGGGAGGCTGAGCGGGACCTCCGGTGGGCCGGGGACGCGGCCATCATCTGCGCCCTGGGCACGGGGAAAAGGTCATCGTCCTCCTCCTTTCCCTCTTCCCTTCTGTCAGCTCCCGGGGAACTCACCGCTTCTCGGGAAGCGGCCGCACCCGCAAGCCCCCAGTAATCAACACGAAGCCAACCCCAAAAATACACCTCGCGTACCGTACGCGCCACGGCCGCCCGGCACCCGAGCGCCGGAAGACCGCGCCTCCCGCCATGCCCGGCGAACCACGTGACAGGGCCGGCAGCCACTGCGCCAGGAATACAGCTCCCGGCATGCTCTGCGGCACAACCCGGCCGCCCGGCAGCCGCAAGGACTACAGCTCCCGGCATGCTCTGCGGCACAACCCGGCCTCCCGGCGGCCGGTTTGATGCGGAGCCACCCAGCATCCCTGCGAGCACAGCTGCAGGCGCAACAGCAGTTACGCAGCCACAACTAGGCACTAAACAAAGGCTTTCCAACACTGGAGGTCTAGAACAGGTAGACATTAGCACAGAAGCACAAGGGGCTCCGTCACCCTGCACAAATCTCCCCGTGCCTACACACGCACACGTTCAGAAGTTAGTTATCAGAAAACGCCCGACTCAGCCATTTGCCACAGTCACGAGACTCACGACATGATAACACGACATGACACACGAGGTGGGCTCAGAGTTTTAAGGCAAGAAATACCTCCCACGCCCCCCACCCGAGATCTTTCAGGGTCCACACCTGCCATCGCCCCGCACCAAACCTACCCGGCCAAAGGCTTTCAGGTGGCCCGAAACACTGTACACAGAAAATAACCAGGGACAGACCTGCATTGTTCGGAAGCGAACGATGCCCGACCGGGGCTCCTCTGCGGGGCACGGAGCCCCCCGGCCCCGCCCGGAGACACACACCCGCCCCCCGCTGCCCGAACTCACCCACCAGCGCTCTCCGGCCCCCGGACACGGCCGCGCTGCTCTCTCAGGCGGCTGCCGCAGGCGAGGCTCGGGCACCGCCAGGCCTCCAGGCGTCCCGACGGGCTGGCGGCCACCGCAGGGGATGGCTGCCGGCGGCCGGACCGCCGCGGCGCTCCCCGCCCAGCTCCGAGCAGGCTCCGCCGGCCGCGGGCTTCCCACGCCGGGCCGCAGAGGGGCCCCGGCACCGCACAGGGACGCCTCGCGACCCGGCCGCCACACGCACCGCTCCCGCCCCCGCTCCGACGCGCACGCGCCACCGGAAGCCCGAGCCCCGCGGGGCGGCCCTTAAAGGGCGGCCGGAAGGAGCGGCCCCCACCGGCCCCGCCCCCGCGCCGGACCGCCCCCGCGCCCAGCCGGTGAGCGCCAGCGCCCCCTGCTGGCCGGGCCGCGCTCAGCTCGCGAGGGCGCCGAGGGCCGGGCGGGGCGGGGCGGGACGCGCCGGCTCGGGGCCAGCGCCTTCTCGGGGCGAGCGGGAAACCCCTGCGGGCCCCGGTCACGGCCGGGCAGAGCCGCGCGCCCTCCGAGAGCTGCTGAACGCGGCTGCCGCTCGTGACACATACCGAGCCGTCTGCGACGGGAGCGGGCAGAGGAGGAAGGGGCCGGCGGCCGCGGGGCCCTGGCCCCAGGCGGGGGGGGGGGGCTGGGGCCCGGGGGGCCGCCCTGCTGGGTCACTGCCCTGCGCCGCACCGCGCTGGGGGCTGGGGCCCGACCGGCGCCGGGGGACCGGGGGCCGCCACGAGCAGGGGGCCTGAGCTTAGCCACGGCCTGCAAAACACCCCGAAGCGTGAGACGCTGCAAGGCCAAGGTGGTCCTTGGCAATGGGGGCGCCTGGGCTCGGCCTCCGCCTTACCTGTCCTGGGTCTGCGTGGCGTTCCAGGGGAATGGTGTTTTCCTTGTGCGGAAGGTGGGCTGGCCGTTCGGCCGTGCCCCGGCCGTTACCGATCCTGCCAAAGGCGCTCGCACGCTCTGGCCCATTACTGCTGCGGTACCGCGCCGTAGCAGAAAGGTGTTGTGTTTTCTCACAAAAAGCCTCCTATGGTCAGTTGAAGAAATAACCTCCTTCCGTGGCACTGACTCTTTTCGTACAGTCCATAGCCGGCTTTCGGCTTTTGTCTTTACAGCATTCAGTTTGCTTTCTGCCTAGCTTTCTACCTGCTGTGAAACATTTGGATGGTTTTTTCTTGTTGGTTTTTTTTCCCCCTACTTGCTCCACAACTCCCACACCAACCACCCAGCGTGGCTCGCCTTTCAGCCCCCAGACCGAGGAGCCTTGCCCTGGGACGGCCCTTACATGTCAGCAGAGTTGTTCCAGCTCTCACCCTGTCCCTACCCAGCTGAGGACGTCTGTGTCCGTGGGAGACACCCAGACACTCCCCCTGCAGCGTGGCAGCCCCCTGCCCCGTCAGTGAAAACTGCGGCAATATCGGCTAAGTTTAAAAGCGTCGGCAGGAGGTGCAGAATACGTAAATAAAGCGGCGGTTGGCTGCCGGGTATGGGTGCGATATAAATACATTTTGTTTACAGGCCTTCGTGCCTATTCAGCGTTGAACGGCACCGCAGCCCACCCACCCCGGGGCTCACGGGGCTCGGAGAAGGGTTTCTCCAAGGGCACAACCTAAGGCAGCGCAGGAAGCCCAGCTGCCACGCTCCCAGTCGCTACGGGACGCTTGCTTACAGCTACACCGACGAGGGTACGGATGAGGCTGGAACTAGCAGAAATGCTGACTCTTCTGGCCTTTTATTTGTGGAAGGTACAGCGCGCGAGCCTCGGCGGCTCACAGGAGAAGCGCGCAGTGCTGCCTAACTCTCATTCTCAGCTCACGTACTACTGCCAAAGCTCCTGCCCTGTGCTGTGCCAGATGCCGGCTGGCGTGAGCACCTGGGCTCCTGAGGGACCCCCTTGTCCTGAGAGCCAGAGGTACTCACTTCCCTTTGCATGAGGCCTGTAGGAGATATACCCTGCAATTTAAAAAATCCGTATCAAATGTGGCAGACTCAAAAGAGGGCATTTTTAAAAAGGCAGGTTTGTTTTCTTTGTTAACTTTACGATCTACAGCCTAGCAAAGAGCTCCCTTTCAGTGTCAGTCGCTTGGCTTTCTCCCCTACTGACGAGGTCCCAGCCTCCCAGTGAGATCTCGCTGGAGATATTCTGAGTTTCCCTCGAGTACGTGGCTGCCCTGGCCCGAGGCCAGCGAAGAAGCTGACTTTGCCCGTGCCTGAATCAGCAACACGTCCAGCAGGCGACTTGCAGAGCCCAGGGAACCCTCGTAAAGAGGTTTGGGGGTGGGGCGCGCCACATCTGCGGCATCGGCCGTGGGAAAGGACCGGCGCAGTAAAACAGGTGGGTGAAACCGCGGTCCGCGCCAATACGTGCTGCTGCCTGGGGCATCGCTTTGCTGCGGGTCAAGTCAGATGCTCTCTGTAAGAGTCAGTCAGGGTAAAGGCAGCAGCAGATTTCTTTTCTGCTCATTTTAACAAAGGCTGGACGGAGCCCATAGAGGAAGGCACTACGCGTCTTGCTGGGTTGGTTTCCCTGCCTTCTCGTAAGCTGTCGCAGAAACTTGCACGAGCAAAGCCTGTGCAAGCTGATGACAGCCACACACGGTTGAAGAGGGAGCAGACGGTGAGAGCAGAGGTGTGCGCTCAGGCTGTGCGCTGGAAGCTAATGCTAATGCTGCAAAATAAAGAGTGGATTTTCTTTTTTGGGTTTAGGTGAGCGCTAAACATGACATGTGCGTATGTGCGTGTGTCTCTCGCAGGTTTTTGTCATACACCCCACCCTCCCACCCCAAAAAAACAACCCACACATGCCACGCGTTAAACAGTGGTTTTCCATTGTACTTAGAAGTGCTTACATAGGTGTGTTGGTTTGTTACTTTTTTATTTTTTAATGCAGAAACAGCAATACGATAGATTTAATACAGCTAGCAATTAGATGGGTGTAGCTTTAGAGCGTCGGCTGTTTACAAAGCAACCGCACACCTTCTTTAACTCACAGTTTAAACAAGTAAACTTGCAGTGCATCACACGTGCTTTGTACAGTCACGTTCCACACGGCAGGCCAGATGCTTCACCCTGCCTTGTCCTTGTTGCCCCGACTCCAACGGGACCGCCGAGGCCATCCTGGGGACAGCGCCGCTTTCTAGCAGCTGGGTTGCTTGCCTGGATGCCCCACAGACAAAGAGTCATTTCCCCACTGAACCTCTTCTCAAATAATTTCCTAGCCCTGCAGGCCCCACGTCCTTTGGTTCATATTTCCTTTTTTCCGGGCTTGATGCACAGGACCGACGATTTCCAGAAATAGAAACAGAGGCTGATTCAGTCCAGGCTCAACATTCTCTGACCTAAACCAAACTGTCTTCGAAGAGATAGCTGTACCGTAGGCACCACCTCGGGAACAGAAGTTGCCCTGTCATAAAAAAAAAAAAAAAAGAAGGAAAACAAGGCATTTCAGGCTGAGGAGGCTGAGCGGTGTGCTGGGGGCGGTGGGGGTTGGAAAGAAACAGTTCAGACGATTAGAGCGAGCTTAGCGTTGCAAAGCGTGCCATTATTTTTAATTTGGCAGTCAGAAGACAATAGATTCTGACACTGATTTCCTGTGTGCTGCGGGAGTTCTCTCCTCAGCATTCCTGTGCACCATTTTACTTTTGTGTCCCGTCCGCTTCGCTTTTGCGCTGTAGCTCTCCGGTTCTAGCTACGCTTCCCACCACCCCCATTACTCTTTGACAAGCCCAGCTCTCACTGTGCTTCCCTTCCCTTCCCTTCCCTTCCCGTATGCGCGTGCAGGGAAAAGCCCGCGTGTCTGCCACTACAGGACACGCTCTGGGAGGCAGGAGAGATGACGACGCTCCCTGACAGAGGACACAGCTGAGGGGCGGTCCGCCGGGGCTGGGGAGATGGCAGCACCTTCCCTCAGCTGCCCCATCCGAGCACAGGTGCAGGTGAGCACTGAGGAGAGACAAGCAGGCAGGAGCCGCAGAGCGAGAGAGAAAATAAAATTCACGGGTGGGTGCTACTTGCGTCTCATTTTTAGCGCAAGGGATGAATTCTCAGCACATTCTTGGAGCTGCCCCTTTGGGACTCACGGAGAAGAGGGAGGTTGGCCACGCGGTGCAGCCCAGCTCTGCTTCCCCTAAATGGTTTTACTGTTCAGGTGTTGCCCTAATCTGGCCGGTACCCCTGCAAAGAGTTTGGGATTTCTGCTGCCTCTCCGGGCCAGCCGCAGACCCTGACTTCATCGCAGCGAATGACCCTGCGCTCGTCAGAGCGGTTGCCGAGTCACATCCCGCTGCCTTCCCTGCAGAACCGGTGACCCTTTTTCAGCCCTTGCCCCCTCTTCTCTCCGCTCGTTGCCCATCCCTTTATCAGTGCCGGCACCGATCCTGCCTCCAGCTCGCCCTGTCTCCACCTGCGAGCACCCAACAGGAGCTAAATGTCTCCTCAAGGACGCACGGAAGAGACGCGCAGGTAACCCAGCACAGACCCCCTGCAAACATCTTCTTTCCATTTTCTTTCCTCTCCTGACACGAAGAGATGACTTAGGAAAAAGCGTACTGCTCACACTTCACCTGCACTGCTTCTACTTTCACTTTCGCTCTCCTTGGCAGTAATTAATAGCGGTGGCTGGGGGGGCTGGGGCATTCCCCCAAAGCGGCTGCAGTTACATCCGGGCGGTTGTGGCACTCCATTAGCTCTGTAGTTTTTAAATCTAAATCTTCTGGAATTGTTAGTTCTGCTCAGGAATCACCCGTACCTGCAAATTTTCTTAATAGCTACGCTTGACCCCAGCCACTGTTTAACAGCTCACCTTTATTTCTCTTCATTTAAGAACCTAAAGCTTCGTTTACTGCTTGGGTTGGAAGCAGGAGCTGTCGCTGCCTCTGAACTTTCTAACAGCCCTGTTACAATTTCAGTACTACCCGCTCCCAATTTAGCTTTCCGGGTCGATTTTCATTCTAGATTCGAAAATTTCCTTATTTTGTTTCTGATCAGGAGTCATTAATGCCTGCAGTTGATTTAGTAACGGCTGTATTTAGATTGAGCTATTAATGACTCGCAACTCTATTTATGGCATAAAAAAGGACTGCCTTTATTTTTTTTAACTACAGATTAGGAATAATGACTGCCTGGTTTGTTCAGTAATAGGTGTGATTAAATTTAGTCACGACTCCTCCCTAAATAATATGTATTTATTTGCACTCTAACAATTTAACCTTCCCTTTACCGGCCAGGGGCACCGACAAGTGCCCGTGCGTACCTCCGCTCCCCCTGCGCCGGCTCCCCAGGGAACAGCCTCTTACCCTGACCAGAGTCTGCAGCGGCCCGTTGTCATCCCAGCTCCTCGCCCTCGAGAAAGCGGCCGCCTGAAGCGGCGGCAGCTCCGCTGCTGCCCAGAGGGGACGGAAATGGCGCGGGGTAAAGCTCTCCGGGCCGCCTGCGTCCCGCGCGGAGGCGGTGACCTCAGCAGCCTGTACGCTGTTGGGGCCGAGCCAACAACCTGAGGAGGAGTCGCAGGGCGTAGCTGTTTCTGCAACAACCACGCTTTCCCGCCTGGCTGGACAAGAAAGCGGGGCCTGCGGGGGCCTGGAGAGGCAGCATCGCTGCAGGTTGTGCCACGGCTGTTGAGAGGCCAAGGCAACACCTGAAACAGTGAACGGCACAACTAGTGAAAACCCCCAAGGTTCCGGGTTCAGTAAAGACAGGAATTGCAGCAGCACAATAAAATGATCTCACGAGGGGAAAAAAAACAGCAAAGCAAAAACCAAACCCCAAACAGAACACCATACCACTAACCCGTCTCACCGCCCCCTCAGCGCCCAAAACAGCATCCTGGGAGAAAAAAAGCAAAGCAGGCCACAAGGGACCTTTCTAGTACAGATGCCGCCAAAGAGTGCCAAGCTCTGGAATCCTTACCTCAGGCAACGCCTCCGCTTCTCTAAACGCCAGAGCACGCCTGCCCGGGGGGCTGAGACAGCCCCAAAGCTGCGACCGCCCGAGGGAACACGGGAGCACCGACGCCAGAGAAGCCCAGGGCCAGAGCCGGGGCTCTTCCACCCCCGGGCCCCGCCCCCGCCCTTCCCACAGCGCCCCGCGAAAGGGGCGGGCCGAGCCCCCCGGGGGGTGAAGGCCC
Organism: Phalacrocorax aristotelis; assembly: GCF_949628215.1. Lineage (NCBI taxonomy): Eukaryota > Metazoa > Chordata > Aves > Suliformes > Phalacrocoracidae > Phalacrocorax > Phalacrocorax aristotelis. Next base: position 193,097 of record NW_027441357.1, read on the forward strand.
CGGGAGCCGTACGAGAGCCGCCTGGAGTTCCCGGCACGGGAGGGAGGGGGGAGAGAAAACACCCAAACCGAGCCCCCCGAGCGGAGCAAACACAGGCTCGGGCTGTTGCCGGGGGGCGGGGCCTGTCGCTAAGGGGAGAGAGCCGGCACCGCCCCCCGGGCCGTTGCCGCGGGGTGGGGCCTGTCGCTAAGGGGAGAGAGCCGGCACCGCCCCCCGGGCCGTTGCCGGGGGGTGGGGCCTGTCACTAAGGGGGTGTGTCCAAAGGGACGCTGGCAATGCCCCTGGAGCCATCACCAAGGGCAGGGCCTGTTGCTATGGAGGGTGGGGCCAGGCAGCACCAGCAACACCCCCAGGCTGTCACCAGGGGGTGGGACCTCTTGCTAACTGGGGATGCTGGGGAGCACACGAGCACGGCCCCACCCCACCAGGCCCTCGCCAGGGGGCGGGGCCTGTCGCAAAGGTGGGTGGGGCCAGAGGGGTCAGACATCAGCCCGCGCGTATAGACCAGTGCGTCCCAGTAATGACCAACATGCCACACAGTATGGATCCCAGTATATCCCAGCTCCCTCCCAGCGACGCCCAGTACATCCCAGTTCCCTCCCAGTACATCCCAGTTCCCTACCAGTGCAGCCCAGTACATCCCAGATCCCTCCCAGTCCGTCCCAGTTCCTTCCCAGTCCGTCCCAGTACATCCCAGTTCCCTCACAGTACATCCCAGTTCCCTCCCAGTTCACACACAGTTCACTCCCAGTTCCATTCCAGTACATCCCAGTACATGCCAGTTGCCTCCCAGTTTCCTCTAAGTACATCCCAGTACTTCAAAGTTCCCTCCCAGTACATCCCAGTTCCCTCACAGTACATCCCAGTACTTCACAGTTCACTCCCACTACATCCCAGTACGTCCCAGTTCCCCCTTGGTACATAACACTTCCCTCCCAATACATCCCAGTTCCCTCCCATTACATCCCGATTCCCTCCCAGTACATCCCAGTTCCCTCCCAGTATGTCCCAGTACATCCCAGTTCCCTCACAGTACATCCCAGTTCCCTCCCAGTACATCCCACTACATCCCAGTTCCCTCCCAGTACATACCAGTTCCCTCCCACTACATCCCAGTACATCCTGGTACATCCCAGTTCCCACCCAGTACATCCTACTACATACCAGTTCCCTCCCAGTTCCATCCCAGTTCCATCCCAGTTCCCTCTAAGTACATCCCAGTACTTCACGTTCCCTCCCAGCACATCCCAGTACGTCCCAGTTCCCCTCAGTACATAACACTTCCCTCCCAGTACATAACAGTACATCCCAGTGTCCTCACGGTACGTCCCAGTTCCCTCCCAGTACATCCCAGTTCCCTACCAGTACATCCCAGTTCCCTCCCAGTTCCTTCCCAGTACATAACAGTTACCTCCCAGTACATCCCAGTACATCCCAGTAGATCCTGGTACATCCCAAATCCCTGCCAGTTCCACCCGGTACAACCCAGTACAAGCCTGTACATCCTAGTTCCTCCACAGTACATCCCAGGGCATCCCCGCACATTGTAGTGCCTCCCAGTACATCCCAGTTCCCTCCCAGTACTGGGAGGGACCTGGGATGTACTGGGAGGGACCTGGGATGTACTGGGAGGGAACTGGGATGTACTGGGATGTAATGGGACGGAACTGGGATGTATTGGGAGGCACTGGGAAAGAAGTGGTAGCGAACCGGGAGGGAATTGGGATGTACGGGGATGAACTGGTCGGAAACTGGGATGTACTGGCATGGAACGGGGATGTATTGGGATGTACAGGAACGGAACTGGAATGTACTGCGATGTACTGGGATGTACTGGGAGCAAATTGGAATTTACTGGGATGTACTGGGAGGAAACTGGGATATACTGGGTGGAAACTGGAATATACTGGGAGGCACTGGGAGGGAAGTGGGTGTCAACTGGGACATTCCAGTTTCCTCCCAGTACATCCCAGTTCCCTACCAGTGCAGCCCAGTACATCCCATTTCCCTCCCAGTCCGTCCCAGTTCCCTCCCAGTCCGTCCCAGTTCCCTCCCAGTACATCCCAGTTCCCTCACAGTTCACACACAGTTCACTCCCAGTTCCATTCCAGTACATCCCAGTACATGCCAGTTGCCTCCCAGTTTCCTCTAAGTACATCCCAGTACTTCAAAGTTCCATCCCAGTACATCCCAGTTCCCTCCCACTCCGTCCCAGTACATCCCAGTTCCCTCACAGTACATCCTACTACATACCAGTTCCCTCCCAGTTCACTCCCAGTACACAACAGTTACCTCCCAGTACGTCCCAGTTCCCTCCCAGTACGTCCCAGTACATCCCAGTTCCGTCCCAGTTCCCTACCAGTGCGTCCTAGTTCCCTCCCAGTACGTCCCAGTTCCCTCTTAGTCCATTCCAGTTCCCTCCAGTATATCCCAGTACATCCCAGTTCCCTCCAGTACATCTCAGTTCCCTCACAGTTCACACACAGTTCACTCCCAGTTCCATTCCAGTACATCCCAGTACATGCCAGTTCCCTCCCAGTACATCCCAGTTCCCTCACAGTTCACACACAGTTCACTCCCAGTTCCATTCCAGTACATCCCAGTACATGCCAGTTGCCTCCCAGTTTCCTCTAAGTACATCCCACTACTTCAAAGTTCCCTCCCAGTACATCCCAGTTCCCTCACAGTACATCCCAGTACTTCACAGTTCACTCCCACTACATCCCAGTACGTCCCAGTTCCCCCTTGGTACATAACACTTCCCTCCCAATACATCCAAGTTCCCTCCCAGTACATCCCAATCCCCTCCCAGTACATCCCAGTTCCCTGCCAGTATGTCCCAGTACATCCCAGTTCCCTCCCAGTACATACCAGTTCCCTCCCAGTACATCCCAGTTCCCTCCCAGTTCCCTCCCACTACATCCCAGTACATCCCAGTTCCCTCCCAGTACATACCAGTTCCCTGCCAGTACATACCAGTTCCCTTCCAGTACATACCAGTTCCCTCCCAGTACATCCTGGTACATCCCAGTTCCCACCCAGTACATCCTACTACATACCAGTTCCCTCCCAGTTCACTCCCAGTACATCCCAGTACTTCACAGTTCCCTCCCAGTACATCCCAGTACGTCCCAGTTCCCTCCCAGTACATACCAGTTCCCTCCCAGTACATCCCAGTACATCCCAGTGTCCTCACAGTACGTCCCAGTTCCCTCCCAGTACATACCAGTTCCCTCCCAGTACATCCCAGTACATCCTGGTACATCCCAGTTCCCACCCAGTACATCCTACTACATACCAGTTCACTCCCAGTACATCCCAGTTCCATCCCAGTACATCCCAGTTCCCTCCCAGTTCCTTCCCAGTACATAACAGTTACCTCCCAGTACATCCCAGTACATCCCAGTACATCCTGGTACATCCCAAATCCCTGCCAGTTCCACCCGGTACAACCCAGTACAAGCCTGTACATCCTAGTTCCTCCACGGTACATCCCAGGGCATCCCCGCACATTGTAGTGCCTCCCAGTACATCCCAGATCCCTCCCAGTACATCCCAGTTCCCTCCCAGTCTGTCCCAGTACGTCCCAGTACATCCCAGTTCCCTCACAGAACATCCCAGTTCCCTCACAGTTCACACACAGTTCACTCCCAGTTCCATTCCAGTACATCCCAGTACATGCCACTTTCCTCCAAGTAAATCCCAGTACCCTCCCACTACATTCAAGTTCCCTCCCACTTCCCTCTAAGTACATCCCAGTACTTCACAGTTCACTCCCAGTACATCCCAGTTCCCCCTCGGTACATAACAATTCCCTGCCAGTACACCCCAGTACATCCCAGTTCCCTCCCAGTATGTCCCACTACATCCCAGTTCCCTCCCAGTCCATCCCAGTTCCCTCCCGGTACATCCCAGTTGCCACCCACTACATCCTACTACATACCAGTTCCCTCAAAGTTCACTCCCAGTACACAACAGTTCCCTCCCAGTACGTCCCAGTACATCCCAGTACGTCCCAGTACATCCCAGTTCCGTCCCTGTTTCCGACCAGTGCGTCCTAGTTCCCTCCCAGTACGTCCCAGTTCCCTCTTATTCCATTCCAGTTCCCTCCAGGATATCCCAGTACATCCCAGTTCCCTCCAGTACATCTCAGTTCTCTCCCATTTCCCTCCAAGTACATCCCAGTTCCCTCCCAGTTCAGTCCCAGTACACAACAGTTACCTCCCAGTACATCTCAGTACATCCTAGTAGATCCTAGGACATTTCAAATCCCTGCCAGTTCCACCCGGTACAACCCAGTACAAGCCTGTACATCCTAGTTCCTCCACAGTACATCCCAGGGCATCCCCGCACATTGTAGTGCCTCCCAGTACATCCCAGTTCCCTCCCAGTACTGGGAGGGACCTGGGACGTACTGGGAGGGAACTGGGATGTACTGGGATGTAATGGGACGGAACTGGGATGTATTGGGAGGCACTGGGAAAGAAGTGGTAGTGAACCGGGAAGGAATTGGGATGTACGGGGACGAACCGGTAGGAAACTGGGAGGTACTGGAATGGAACGGGGATGTATTGGGATGTACAGGAACGGAACTGGAATGTACGGCGATGTATTGGCATGTACTGGGAGCGAACTGGGATTTACTGGGATGTACTGGGAGGAAACTGGGATATACTGGGAGGAAACTGGGAGGGAAGTCGGTGTCAACTGGGACATGCCAGTTTCCTCCCAGTACATCCCAGTTCCCTACCAGTCCGTCCCAGTACATCCCAGTTCCCTCCCAGTTCACTCCCAGTACATCCCAGTACATCCCAGTTCCCTCACAGTACATCCCAGTTCCCTCCCAGTTCACACACAGTTCACTCCCAGTTCCATTCCAGTACATCCCAGTACATGCCTGTTGCCTCCCAGTTTCCTCTAAGTACATCCCAGTACTTCAAAGTTCCCTCCCAGTACATCCCAGTTCCCTCACAGTACATCCCAGTACTTCACAGTTCACTCCCACTACATCACAGTACGTCCCAGTTCCCCCTTGGTACATAACACTTCCCTCCCAATACATCCAAGTTCCCTCCCAGTCCGTCCCAATCCCCTCCCAGTACATCCAAGTTCCCTGCCAGTATGTCCCAGTACATCCCAGTTCCCTCCCAGTACATACCAGTTCCCTCCCAGTACATCCCAGTTCCCTCCCAGTTCCCTCCCACTACATCCCAGTTCCCTCCCAGTACATACCAGTTCCCTCCCAGTACATCCGGGTACAACCTGGTACATCCCAGTTCCCACCCAGTACATCCTACTACATACCAGTTCCCTCCCAGTTCACTCCCAGTACATCCCAGTACTTCACAGTTCCATCCCAGTACATCCCAGTACGTCCCAGTTCCCCTCAGTACATAACACTTCCCTCCCAGTACATACCAGTACATCCCAGTGTCCTCACAGTACGTCCCAGTTCCCTCCCAGTACATCCCAGTTCCCTACCAGTACGTCCCAGTTCCCTCCCAGTTCCCTCCCAGTACACAACAGTTACCTCCCAGTACATCCCAGTACATCCCAGTAGATCCTGGTACATCCCAAATCCCTGCTAGTTCCACCCGGTACAACCCAGTACAAGCCTGTACATCCTAGTTCCTCCACAGTACATCCCAGGGCATCCCCGCACATTGTAGTGCCTCCCAGTACATCCCAGGTCCCTCCCAGTACTGGGAGTACTGGGAGGGAACTGGGACGTACTGGGAGGGAACTGGGATGTACTGGGATGTAATGGGACGGAACTGGGATGTATTGGGAGGCACTGGGAAAGAAGTGGTAGTGAACCGGGAGGGAATTGGGATGTACGGGGATGAACTGGTAGGAAACTGGGATGTACTGGCATGGAACGGGGATGTATTGGGATGGACAGGAACAGAACTGGAATGTACAGCGATGTATTGGCATGTACTGGCAGCGAGCTGGGATTTACTGGGATGTACTGGGAGGAAACTGGGATATACTGGGAGGAAACTGGGATATACTGGGAGGCATTGGGAGGGAAGTGGGTGTCAACTGGGACATTCCAGTTTCCTCCCAGTACATCCCAGTTCCCTACCAGTGCAGCCCAGTACATCCCAGTTCCCTCCCAGTCCGTCCCAATCCCCTCCCAGTACATCCCAGTTCCCTGCCAGTATGTCCCAGTACATCCCAGTTCCCTCCCAGTACATACCAGTTCCCTCCCAGTACATCCCAGTTCCCTCCCAGTTCCCTCCCACTACATCCCAGTACATCCCAGTTCCCTCCCAGTACATACCAGTTCCCTCCCAGTACATCCCAGTTCCCTCCCGGTACATCCCAGTTCCCACCCAGTACATCCTACTACATACCAGTTCCCTCCCAGTTCACTCCCACTACATCCCAGTACTTCACAGTTCCATCCCAGTACATCCCAGTACGCACCAGTTCCCCTCAGTACATAACACTTCCCTCCCAGTACATACCAGTACATCCCAGTGTCCTCACAGTACGTCCCAGTTCCCTCACAGTACATCCCAGTTCCCTACCAGTACATCCCAGTTCCCTCCCAGTTCACTCCCAGTACATAACAGTTACCTCCCAGTACATCCCAGTAGATCCTGGTACATCCCAAATCCCTGCCAGTTCCACCCGGTACAACCCAGGACAAGCCTGTACATCCTAGTTCCTCCACAGTACATCCCAGGGCATCCCCGCACATTGTAGTGCCTCCCAGTACATCCCAGGTCCCTCCCAGTACATCCCAGTTCCCTCCCAGTTCCCTCCCACTACATCCCAGTTCCCTCCCAGTACATACCAGTTCCCTCCCAGTACATCCCAGTTCCCACCCAGTACATCCTACTACATACCAGTTCCCTCCCAGTTCACTCCCAGTACATCCCAGTACTTCACAGTTCCCTCCCAGTACATCCCAGTATGTCCCAGTTCCCCTCAGTACATAACACTTCCCTCCCAGTACATAACAGTACATCCCAGTGTCCTCACGGTACGTCCCAGTTCCCTCCCAGTACATCCCAGTTCCCTACCAGTACATCCCAGTTCCCTCCCTGTTCCTTCCCAGTACATAACAGTTACCTCCCAGTACATCCCAGTAGATCCTGGTACATCCCAAATCCCTGCCAGTTCCACCCGGTACAACCCAGTACAAGCCTGTACATCCTAGTTCCTCCACAGTACATCCCAGGGCATGCCCGCACATTGTAGTGCCTCCCAGTACATCCCAGTTCCCTCCCAGTACTGGGAGGGACCTGGGATGTACTGGGAGGGAACTGGGACGTACTGGGAGGGACCTGGGATGTACTGGGATGTAATGGGACGGAACTGGGATGTAATGGGACGGAACTGGTATGTAATGGGACGGAACTGGGAAAGAAGTGGTAGTGAACCGGGAGGGAATTGGGATGTACGGGGATGAACTGGTAGGGAACTGGGATGTACTGGCATGGAACGGGGATGTATTGGGATGTACAGGAACGGAACTGGAATGTACTGCGATGTACTGGCATGTACTGGGAGCAAACTGGGATTTACTGGGATGTACTGGGAGGAAACTGGGATATACTGGGAGGCACTGGGAGGGAAGTGGGTGTCAACTGGGACATTCCAGTTTCCTCCCAGTACATCCCAGTTCCCTACCAGTGCAGCCCAGTACATCCCAGATCCCTCCCAGTACATCCCAGTTCCCTCCCAGTCCGTCCCAGTACATCCCAGTACATCCCAGTTCCCTCACAGTACATCCCAGTTCCCTCACAGTTCACACACAGTTCACTCCCAGTTCCATTCCAGTACATCCCAGTACATGCCACTTTCCTCCAAGTAAACCCCAGTTCCCTCCCACTACATCCAAGTTCCCTCCCACTTCCCGATAAGTACATCCCAGTACTTCACAGTTCACTCCCAGTACATCCCAGTTCCCCCTCGGTACATAACAGTTCCCTCCCAGTACACCCCAGTACATCCCAGTTCCCTCCCAGTATGTCCCACTACATCCCAGTTCCCTCCCAGTCCATCCCAGTTCCCTCCCAGTAAATCCCAATTCCCAACACTTTCCACCCAGTACATCCCAGTTCCCTCCCAGTACATCCCAGTTCCCTCCCAGTACATCCCAGTACTTCACAGTTCCCTCCCAGTACATCCCAGTTCCCTACCAGTACATCCCAGTTCCCTCCCTGTTCCTTCCCAGTACATAACAGTTACCTCCCAGTACATCCCAGTAGATCCTGGTACATCCCAAATCCCTGCCAGTTCCACCCGGTACAACCCAGTACAAGCCTGTACATCCTAGTTCCTCCACAGTACATCCCAGGGCATCCCCGCACATTGTAGTGCCTCCCAGTACATCCCAGTTCCCTCCCAGTACTGGGAGGGACCTGGGATGTACTGGGAGGGAACTGGGACGTACTGGGAGGGACCTGGGATGTACTGGGATGTAATGGGACGGAACTGGGATGTAATGGGACGGAACTGGTATGTAATGGGACGGAACTGGGAAAGAAGTGGTAGTGAACCGGGAGGGAATTGGGATGTACGGGGATGAACTGGTAGGGAACTGGGATGTACTGGCATGGAACGGGGATGTATTGGGATGTACAGGAACGGAACTGGAATGTACTGCGATGTACTGGCATGTACTGGGAGCAAACTGGGATTTACTGGGATGTACTGGGAGGAAACTGGGATATACTGGGAGGCACTGGGAGGGAAGTGGGTGTCAACTGGGACATTCCAGTTTCCTCCCAGTACATCCCAGTTCCCTACCAGTGCAGCCCAGTACATCCCAGATCCCTCCCAGTACATCCCAGTTCCCTCCCAGTCCGTCCCAGTACATCCCAGTACATCCCAGTTCCCTCACAGTACATCCCAGTTCCCTCACAGTTCACACACAGTTCACTCCCAGTTCCATTCCAGTACATCCCAGTACATGCCACTTTCCTCCAAGTAAACCCCAGTTCCCTCCCACTACATCCAAGTTCCCTCCCACTTCCCGATAAGTACATCCCAGTACTTCACAGTTCACTCCCAGTATATCCCAGTTCCCCCTCGGTACATAACAGTTCCCTCCCAGTACACCCCAGTACATCCCAGTTCCCTCCCAGTATGTCCCACTACATCCCAGTTCCCTCCCAGTCCATCCCAGTTCCCTCCCAGTAAATCCCAATTCCCAACACTTTCCACCCAGTACATCCCAGTTCCCTCCCAGTACATCCCAGTTCCCTCCCAGTACATCCCAGTACTTCACAGTTCCCTCCCAGTTCACTCCCAGTTCCCTCCCAGTACATCCCAGTTCCCTCTAAGTACATCCCAATACTTCATAGTTCCCTCCCAGCACGTCCCAGTACGTCCCAGTTCCCCTCAGTACATAACACTTCCCTCCCAGTACATACCAGTACATCCCAGTGTCCTCACAGTACATCCCAGTTCCCTCCCAGTACATCCCAGTTCTCTCCCAGTTCACTCCCAGTACACAACAGTTACCTCCCAGTACATCCCAGTACATCCCAGTAGATCCTGGTACATCCCAAATCCCTGCCAGTTCCACCCGGTACAACCCAGTACAAGCCTGTACATCCTAGTTCCTCCACAGTACATCCCAGGGCATCCCCGCACATTGTAGTGCCTCCCAGTACATCCCAGTTCCCTCCCAGTACTGGGAGGGACCTGGGATTAACTGGGAGGGACCTGGGATGTACTGGGAGGGAACTGGGATGTACTGGGATGTAATGGGACGGAATTGGGATGTAATGGGACGGAAGTGGGAAAGAAGTGGTAGTGAACCGGGAGGGAATTGGGATGTACGGGGATGAACTGGTAGGAAACTGGGATGTACTGGCATGGAACGGGGATGTATTGGGATGTACAGGAACAGAACTGGAATGTACAGCGATGTATTGGCATGTACTGGCAGCGAGCTGGGATTTACTGGGATGTACTGGGAGGAAACTGGGATATACTGGGAGGAAACTGGGATATACTGGGAGGAACCTGGGAGGGAAGTGGGTGTCAACTGGGACATTCCAGTTTCCTCCCAGTACATCCCAGTTCCCTACCAGTGCAGCCCAGTACATCCCAGTTCCCTCCCAGTCCGTCCCAGTACATCCCAGTACATCCCAGTTCCCTCACAGTACATCCCAGTTCCCTCCCAGTTCACACACAGTTCACTCCCAGTTCCATTCCAGTACATCCCAGTACATGCCAGTTGCCTCCCAGTTTCCTCTAAGTACATCCCAGTACTTTAAAGTTCCCTCCCAGTACATCCCAGTTCCCTCACAGTACATCCCAGTACTTCACAGTTCACTCCCACTACATCCCAGTACGTCCCAGTTCCCCCTTGGTACATAACACTTCCCTCCCAATACATCCAAGTTCCCTCCCAGTACATCCCAATCCCCTCCCAGTACATCCCAGTTCCCTGCCAGTATGTCCCAGTACATCCCAGTTCCCTCCCAGTACATACCAGTTCCCTGCCAGTACATCCCAGTTCCCTCCCAGTTCCCTCCCACTACATCCCAGTTCCCTCCCAGTACATACCAGTTCCCTCCCAGTACATCCCAGTACATCCTCGTACATCCCAGTTCCCACCCAGTACATCCTACTACATACCAGTTCCCTCCCAGTTCACTCCCAGTACATCCCAGTACTTCACAGTTCCATCCCAGTACATCCCAGTACGTCCCAGTTCCCCTCAGTACATAACACTTCCCTCCCAGTACATACCAGTACATCCCAGTGTCCTCACAGTACGTCCCAGTTCCCTCCCAGTACATCCCAGTTCCCTACCAGTACGTCCCAGTTCCCTCCCAGTTCACTCCCAGTACATAACAGTTACCTCCCAGTACATCCCAGTACATCCCAGTAGATCCTGGTACATCCCAAATCCCTGCCAGTTCCACCCGGTACAACCCAGTACAAGCCTGTACATCCTAGTTCCTCCACAGTACATCCCAGGGCATCCCCGCACATTGTAGTGCCTCCCAGTACATCCCAGGTGCCTCCCAGTACTGGGAGGGAACTGGGATGTACTGGGAGGGAACTGGGACGTACTGGGAGGGAACTGGGATGTACTGGGATGTAATGGGACGGAACTGGGATGTAATGGGACGGAACTGGGAAAGAAGTGGTAGTGAACCGGGAGGGAATTGGGATGTACGGGGATGAACTGGTAGGAAACTGGGATGTACTGGCATGGAACGGGGATGTATTGGGATGTACAGGAACGGAACTGGAATGTACTGCGATGTACTGGGATGTACTGGGAGCGAACTGGGATTTACTGGGATGTACTGGGAGGAAACTGGGATATACTGGGAGGAAACTGGGATATACTGGGAGGCATTGGGAGGGAAGTGGGTGTCAACTGGGACATTCCAGTTTCCTCCCAGTACATCCCAGTTCCCTACCAGTGCAGCCCAGTACATCCCAGTTCCCTCCCAGTCCGTCCCAATCCCCTCCCAGTACATCCCAGTTCCCTGCCAGTATGTCCCAGTACATCCCAGTTCCCTCCCAGTACATACCAGTTCCCTCCCAGTACATCCCAGTACATCCTGGTACATCCCAGTTCCCACCCAGTACATCCTACTACATACCAGTTCCCTCCCAGTTCACTCCCAGTACATCCCAGTACTTCACAGTTGCCTCCCAGTACATCCCAGTTCCCTACCAGTGCAGCCCAGTACATCCCAGTTCCCTCCCAGTCCGTCCCAATCCCCTCCCAGTACATCCCAGTTCCCTGCCAGTATGTCCCAGTACATCCCAGTTCCCTCCCAGTACATACCAGTTCCCTCCCAGTACATCCCAGTTCCCTCCCAGTTCCCTCCCACTACATCCCAGTACATCCCAGTTCCCTCCCAGTACATACCAGTTCCCTCCCACTACATCCCAGTACATCCTGGTACATCCCAGTTCCCACCCAGTACATCCTACTACATACCAGTTCCCTCCCAGTTCACTCCCAGTACATCCCAGTACTTCACAGTTCCCTCCCAGTACATCCCAGTACGTCCCAGTTCCCCTCAGTACATAACACTTCCCTCCCAGTACATAACAGTACATCCCAGTGTCCTCACAGTACGTCCCAGTTCCCTCACAGTACATCCCGGTTCCCTACCAGTACATCCCAGTTACCTCCCTGTTCCTTCCCAGTACATAACAGTTACCTCCCAGTACATCCCAGTAGATCCTGGTACATCCCAAATCCCTGCCAGTTCCACCCGGTACAACCCAGTACAAGCCTGTACATCCTTGTTCCTCCACAGTACATCCCAGGGCATCCCCGCACATTGTAGTGCCTCCCAGTACATCCCAGTTCCCTCCCAGTACTGGGAGGGACCTGGGATGTACTGGGAGGGAACTGGGATGTACTGGGAGGGAACTGGGATGTACTGGGATGTAATGGGACGGAACTGGGATGTAATGGGACGGAACTGGGAAAGAAGTGGTAGTGAACCGGGAGGGAATTGGGATGTACGGGGATGAACTGGTAGGGAACTGGGATGTACTGGCATGGAACGGGGATGTATTGGGATGTACAGGAACAGAACTGGAATGTACAGCGATGTATTGGCATGTACTGGCAGCGAGCTGGGATTTACTGGGATGTACTGGGAGGAAACTGGGATATACTGGGAGGAAACTGGGATATACTGGGAGGCATTGGGAGGGAAGTGGGTGTCAACTGGGACATTCCAGTTTCCTCCCAGTACATCCCAGTTCCCTACCAGTGCAGCCCAGTACATCCCAGTTCCCTCCCAGTCCGTCCCAATCCCCTCCCAGTACATCCCAGTTCCCTGCCAGTATGTCCCAGTACATCCCAGTTCCCTCCCAGTACATACCAGTTCCCTCCCAGTACATACCAGTTCCCTCCCAGTACATCCCAGTACATCCTGGTACATCCCAGTTCCCACCCAGTACATCCTACCACATACCAGTTCCCTCCCAGTTCACTCCCAGTACATCCCAGTACTTCACAGTTCCATCCCAGTACATCCCAGTACGCACCGGTTCCCCTCTGTACATAACACTTCCCTCCCAGTACATAACAGTACATCCCAGTGTCCTCACAGTACGTCCCAGTTCCCTCCCAGTACATCCCAGTTCCCTACCAGTACGTCCCAGTTCCCTCCCAGTTCACTCCCAGTACATAACAGTTACCTCCCAGTACATCCCAGTACATCCCAGTAGATCCTGGTACATCCCAAATCCCTGCCAGTTCCACCCGGTACAACCCAGTACAAGCCTGTACATCCTTGTTCCTCCACAGTACATCCCAGGGCATCCCCGCACATTGTAGTGCCTCCCAGTACATCCCAGTTCCCTCCCAGTACTGGGAGGGACCTGGGATGTACTGGGAGGGACCTGGGATGTACTGGGAGGGACCTGGGATGTACTGGGATGTAATGGGACGGAACTGGGATGTATTGGGAGGCACTGGGAAAGAAGTGGTAGCGAACCGGGAGGGAATTGGGATGTACGGGGATGAACTGGTAGGAAACTGGGATGTACTGGCATGGAACGGGGATGTATTGGGATGTACAGGAACGGAACTGGAATGTACTGCGATGTACTGGGAGCAAACTGGGATTTACTGGGATGTACTGGGAGGAAACTGGGATATACTGGGAGGAAACTGGGAGGAAAGTGGGTGTCAACTGGGACATTCCAGTTTCCTCCCAGTACATCCCAGTTCCCTACCAGTGCATCCCAGTCCGTCCCAGTTCCCTCCCAGTCCGTCCCAGTACATCCCAGTTCCCTCCCAGTTCACTCCCAGTACATAACAGATACCTCCCAGTACATCCCAAATCCCTGCCAGTTCCACCCGGTACAACCCAGTACAAGCCTGTACATCCTAGTTCCTCCACAGTACATCCCAGGGCATCCCCGCACATTGTAGTGCCTCCCAGTACATCCCAGTTCCCTCCCAGTACTGGGAGGGAACTGGGACGTACTGGGAGGGAACTGGGATATACTGGGAGGAAACTGGGATATACTGGGAGGAACCTGGGAGGGAAGTGGGTGTCAACTGGGACATTCCAGTTTCCTCCCAGTACATCCCAGTTCCCTACCAGTGCAGCCCAGTACATCCCAGATCCCTCCCAGTCCCTCCCAGTACATCCCAGTACATCCCAGTTCCCTCACAGTACATCCCAGTTCCCTCCCAGTTCACACACAGTTCACTCCCAGTTCCATTCCAGTACATCCCAGTACATGCCAGTTGCCTCCCAGTTTCCTCTAAGTACATCCCAGTACTTTAAAGTTCCCTCCCAGTACATCCCAGTTCCCTCACAGTACATCCCAGTACTTCACAGTTCACTCCCACTACATCCCAGTACGTCCCAGTTCCCCCTTGGTACATAACACTTCCCTCCCAATACATCCAAGTTCCCTCCCAGTACATCCCAATCCCCTCCCAGTACATCCCAGTTCCCTGCCAGTATGTCCCAGTACATCCCAGTTCCCTCCCAGTACATACCAGTTCCCTCCCAGTACATACCAGTTCCCTCCCAGTACATCCCAGTACATCCCAGTTCCCTCCCACTACATCCCAGTTCCCTCCCAGTACATACCAGTTCCCTCCCAGTACATCCCAGTACATCCTGGTACATCCCAGTTCCCACCCAGTACATCCTACTACATACCAGTTCCCTCCCAGTTCACTCCCAGTACATCCCAGTACTTCACAGTTCCATCCCAGCACATCCCAGTACGCACCAGTTCCCCTCAGTACATAACACTTCCCTCCCAGTACATACCAGTACATCCCAGTGTCCTCACAGTACGTCCCAGTTCCCTCCCAGTACATCCCAGTTCCCTACCAGTACATCCCAGTTCCCTCCCAGTTCACTCCCAGTACATAACAGTTACCTCCCAGTACATCCCAGTAGATCCTGGTACATCCCAAATCCCTGCCAGTTCCACCCGGTACAACCCAGGACAAGCCTGTACATCCTAGTTCCTCCACAGTACATCCCAGGGCATCCCCGCACATTGTAGTGCCTCCCAGTACATCCCAGCTCCCTCCCAGTACTGGGAGGGAACTGGGACGTACTGGGAGGGAACTGGGATGTACTGGGATGTAATGGGACGGAACTGGGATGTATTGGGAGGCACTGGGAAAGAAGTGGTAGTGAACCGGGAGGGAATTGGGATGTACGGGGATGAACTGGTAGGAAACTGGGATGTACTGGCATGGAACGGGGATGTATTGGGATGGACAGGAACGGAACTGGAATGTACTGCGATGTACTGGGATGTACTGGGAGCGAACTGGGATTTACTGGGATGTACTGGGAGGAAACTGGGATATACTGGGAGGAAACTGGGATATACTGGGAGGCATTGGGAGGGAAGTGGGTGTCAACTGGGACATTCCAGTTTCCTCCCAGTACATCCCAGTTCCCTACCAGTGCAGCCCAGTACATCCCAGTTCCCTCCCAGTCCGTCCCAATCCCCTCCCAGTACATCCCAGTTCCCTGCCAGTATGTCCCAGTACATCCCAGTTCCCTCCCAGTACATACCAGTTCCCTCCCAGTTCCCTCCCACTACATCCCAGTTCCCTCCCAGTACATACCAGTTCCCTCCCAGTACATCCCAGTTCCCACCCAGTACATCCTACTACATACCAGTTCCCTCCCAGTTCACTCCCAGTACATCCCAGTACTTCACAGTTCCCTCCCAGTACATCCCAGTATGTCCCAGTTCCCCTCAGTACATAACACTTCCCTCCCAGTACATAACAGTACATCCCAGTGTCCTCACGGTACGTCCCAGTTCCCTCCCAGTACATCCCAGTTCCCTACCAGTACATCCCAGTTCCCTCCCTGTTCCTTCCCAGTACATAACAGTTACCTCCCAGTACATCCCAGTAGATCCTGGTACATCCCAAATCCCTGCCAGTTCCACCCGGTACAACCCAGTACAAGCCTGTACATCCTAGTTCCTCCACAGTACATCCCAGGGCATCCCCGCACATTGTAGTGCCTCCCAGTACATCCCAGTTCCCTCCCAGTACTGGGAGGGACCTGGGATGTACTGGGAGGGAACTGGGACGTACTGGGAGGGACCTGGGATGTACTGGGATGTAATGGGACGGAACTGGGATGTAATGGGACGGAACTGGTATGTAATGGGACAGAACTGGGAAAGAAGTGGTAGTGAACCGGGAGGGAATTGGGATGTACGGGGATGAACTGGTAGGGAACTGGGATGTACTGGCATGGAACGGGGATGTATTGGGATGTACAGGAACGGAACTGGAATGTACTGCGATGTACTGGCATGTACTGGGAGCAAACTGGGATTTACTGGGATGTACTGGGAGGAAACTGGGATATACTGGGAGGCACTGGGAGGGAAGTGGGTGTCAACTGGGACATTCCAGTTTCCTCCCAGTACATCCCAGTTCCCTACCAGTGCAGCCCAGTACATCCCAGATCCCTCCCAGTACATCCCAGTTCCCTCCCAGTCCGTCCCAGTACATCCCAGTACATCCCAGTTCCCTCACAGTACATCCCAGTTCCCTCACAGTTCACACACAGTTCACTCCCAGTTCCATTCCAGTACATCCCAGTACATGCCACTTTCCTCCAAGTAAACCCCAGTTCCCTCCCACTACATCCAAGTTCCCTCCCACTTCCCGATAAGTACATCCCAGTACTTCACAGTTCACTCCCAGTACATCCCAGTTCCCCCTCGGTACATAACAGTTCCCTCCCAGTACACCCCAGTACATCCCAGTTCCCTCCCAGTATGTCCCACTACATCCCAGTTCCCTCCCAGTCCATCCCAGTTCCCTCCCAGTAAATCCCAATTCCCAACACTTTCCACCCAGTACATCCCAGTTCCCTCCCAGTACATCCCAGTTCCCTCCCAGTACATCCCAGTACTTCACAGTTCCCTCCCAGTTCACTCCCAGTTCCCTCCCAGTACATCCCAGTTCCCTCTAAGTACATCCCAATACTTCATAGTTCCCTCCCAGCACGTCCCAGTACGTCCCAGTTCCCCTCAGTACATAACACTTCCCTCCCAGTACATACCAGTACATCCCAGTGTCCTCACAGTACATCCCAGTTCCCTCCCAGTACATCCCAGTTCTCTCCCAGTTCACTCCCAGTACACAACAGTTACCTCCCAGTACATCCCAGTACATCCCAGTAGATCCTGGTACATCCCAAATCCCTGCCAGTTCCACCCGGTACAACCCAGTACAAGCCTGTACATCCTAGTTCCTCCACAGTACATCCCAGGGCATCCCCGCACATTGTAGTGCCTCCCAGTACATCCCAGTTCCCTCCCAGTACTGGGAGGGAACTGGGATGTACTGGGAGGGAACTGGGACGTACTGGGATGTAATGGGACGGAACTGGGATGTATTGGGAGGCACTGGGAAAGAAGTGGTAGTGAACCGGGAGGGAACTGGGATGTACGGGGATGAACTGGTAGGAAACTGGGATGTACTGGCATGGAACGGGGATGTATTGGGATGTACAGGAACAGAACTGGAATGTACAGCGATGTATTGGCATGTACTGGCAGCGAGCTGGGATTTACTGGGATGTACTGGGAGGAAACTGGGATATACTGGGAGGAAACTGGGATATACTGGGAGGCATTGGGAGGGAAGTGGGTGTCAACTGGGACATTCCAGTTTCCTCCCAGTACATCCCAGTTCCCTACCAGTGCAGCCCAGTACATCCCAGTTCCCTCCCAGTCCGTCCCAATCCCCTCCCAGTACATCCCAGTTCCCTGCCAGTATGTCCCAGTACATCCCAGTTCCCTCCCAGTACATACCAGTTCCCTCCCAGTACATCCCAGTACATCCTGGTACATCCCAGTTCCCACCCAGTACATCCTACTACATACCAGTTCCCTCCCAGTTCACTCCCAGTACACAACAGTTACCTCCCAGTACGTCCCAGTTCCCTCCCAGTACGTCCCAGTACATCCCAGTTCCGTCCCAGTTCCCTACCAGTGCGTCCTAGTTCCCTCCCAGTACGTCCCAGTTCCCTCTTAGTCCATTCCAGTTCCCTCCAGTATATCCCAGTACATCCCAGTTCCCTCCAGTACATCTCAGTTCCCTCACAGTTCACACACAGTTCACTCCCAGTTCCATTCCAGTACATCCCAGTACATGCCAGTTCCCTCCCAGTACATCCCAGTTCCCTCACAGTTCACACACAGTTCACTCCCAGTTCCATTCCAGTACATCCCAGTACATGCCAGTTGCCTCCCAGTTTCCTCTAAGTACATCCCACTACTTCAAAGTTCCCTCCCAGTACATCCCAGTTCCCTCACAGTACATCCCAGTACTTCACAGTTCACTCCCACTACATCCCAGTACGTCCCAGTTCCCCCTTGGTACATAACACTTCCCTCCCAATACATCCAAGTTCCCTCCCAGTACATCCCAATCCCCTCCCAGTACATCCCAGTTCCCTGCCAGTATGTCCCAGTACATCCCAGTTCCCTCCCAGTACATACCAGTTCCCTCCCAGTACATCCCAGTTCCCTCCCAGTTCCCTCCCACTACATCCCAGTACATCCCAGTTCCCTCCCAGTACATACCAGTTCCCTGCCAGTACATACCAGTTCCCTTCCAGTACATACCAGTTCCCTCCCAGTACATCCTGGTACATCCCAGTTCCCACCCAGTACATCCTACTACATACCAGTTCCCTCCCAGTTCACTCCCAGTACATCCCAGTACTTCACAGTTCCCTCCCAGTACATCCCAGTACGTCCCAG
The DNA here is from genome assembly GCF_949628215.1 of Phalacrocorax aristotelis. Taxonomy (NCBI): domain Eukaryota; kingdom Metazoa; phylum Chordata; class Aves; order Suliformes; family Phalacrocoracidae; genus Phalacrocorax; species Phalacrocorax aristotelis. The sequence goes on from NW_027441357.1 coordinate 211,841, forward strand.
TTCCCTCCCAGTACATACCAGTTCCCTCCCAGTACATCCCAGTACATCCCAGTGTCCTCACAGTACGTCCCAGTTCCCTCCCAGTACATACCAGTTCCCTCCCAGTACATCCCAGTACATCCTGGTACATCCCAGTTCCCACCCAGTACATCCTACTACATACCAGTTCACTCCCAGTACATCCCAGTTCCATCCCAGTACATCCCAGTTCCCTCCCAGTTCCTTCCCAGTACATAACAGTTACCTCCCAGTACATCCCAGTACATCCCAGTACATCCTGGTACATCCCAAATCCCTGCCAGTTCCACCCGGTACAACCCAGTACAAGCCTGTACATCCTAGTTCCTCCACGGTACATCCCAGGGCATCCCCGCACATTGTAGTGCCTCCCAGTACATCCCAGATCCCTCCCAGTACATCCCAGTTCCCTCCCAGTCTGTCCCAGTACGTCCCAGTACATCCCAGTTCCCTCACAGAACATCCCAGTTCCCTCACAGTTCACACACAGTTCACTCCCAGTTCCATTCCAGTACATCCCAGTACATGCCACTTTCCTCCAAGTAAATCCCAGTACCCTCCCACTACATTCAAGTTCCCTCCCACTTCCCTCTAAGTACATCCCAGTACTTCACAGTTCACTCCCAGTACATCCCAGTTCCCCCTCGGTACATAACAATTCCCTGCCAGTACACCCCAGTACATCCCAGTTCCCTCCCAGTATGTCCCACTACATCCCAGTTCCCTCCCAGTCCATCCCAGTTCCCTCCCGGTACATCCCAGTTGCCACCCACTACATCCTACTACATACCAGTTCCCTCCCAGTTCACTCCCAGTACACAACAGTTCCCTCCCAGTACGTCCCAGTACATCCCAGTACATCCCAGTACATCCCAGTTCCGTCCCTGTTTCCGACCAGTGCGTCCTAGTTCCCTCCCAGTACGTCCCAGTTCCCTCTTATTCCATTCCAGTTCCCTCCAGGATATCCCAGTACATCCCAGTTCCCTCCAGTACATCTCAGTTCTCTCCCATTTCCCTCCAAGTACATCCCAGTTCCCTCCCAGTTCAGTCCCAGTACACAACAGTTACCTCCCAGTACATCTCAGTACATCCTAGTAGATCCTAGGACATTTCAAATCCCTGCCAGTTCCACCCGGTACAACCCAGTACAAGCCTGTACATCCTAGTTCCTCCACAGTACATCCCAGGGCATCCCCGCACATTGTAGTGCCTCCCAGTACATCCCAGTTCCCTCCCAGTACTGGGAGGGACCTGGGACGTACTGGGAGGGAACTGGGATGTACTGGGATGTAATGGGACGGAACTGGGATGTATTGGGAGGCACTGGGAAAGAAGTGGTAGTGAACCGGGAAGGAATTGGGATGTACGGGGACGAACCGGTAGGAAACTGGGAGGTACTGGAATGGAACGGGGATGTATTGGGATGTACAGGAACGGAACTGGAATGTACGGCGATGTATTGGCATGTACTGGGAGCGAACTGGGATTTACTGGGATGTACTGGGAGGAAACTGGGATATACTGGGAGGAAACTGGGAGGGAAGTCGGTGTCAACTGGGACATGCCAGTTTCCTCCCAGTACATCCCAGTTCCCTACCAGTCCGTCCCAGTACATCCCAGTTCCCTCCCAGTTCACTCCCAGTACATCCCAGTACATCCCAGTTCCCTCACAGTACATCCCAGTTCCCTCCCAGTTCACACACAGTTCACTCCCAGTTCCATTCCAGTACATCCCAGTACATGCCTGTTGCCTCCCAGTTTCCTCTAAGTACATCCCAGTACTTCAAAGTTCCCTCCCAGTACATCCCAGTTCCCTCACAGTACATCCCAGTACTTCACAGTTCACTCCCACTACATCACAGTACGTCCCAGTTCCCCCTTGGTACATAACACTTCCCTCCCAATACATCCAAGTTCCCTCCCAGTCCGTCCCAATCCCCTCCCAGTACATCCAAGTTCCCTGCCAGTATGTCCCAGTACATCCCAGTTCCCTCCCAGTACATACCAGTTCCCTCCCAGTACATCCCAGTTCCCTCCCAGTTCCCTCCCACTACATCCCAGTTCCCTCCCAGTACATACCAGTTCCCTCCCAGTACATCCGGGTACAACCTGGTACATCCCAGTTCCCACCCAGTACATCCTACTACATACCAGTTCCCTCCCAGTTCACTCCCAGTACATCCCAGTACTTCACAGTTCCATCCCAGTACATCCCAGTACGTCCCAGTTCCCCTCAGTACATAACACTTCCCTCCCAGTACATACCAGTACATCCCAGTGTCCTCACAGTACGTCCCAGTTCCCTCCCAGTACATCCCAGTTCCCTACCAGTACGTCCCAGTTCCCTCCCAGTTCCCTCCCAGTACACAACAGTTACCTCCCAGTACATCCCAGTACATCCCAGTAGATCCTGGTACATCCCAAATCCCTGCTAGTTCCACCCGGTACAACCCAGTACAAGCCTGTACATCCTAGTTCCTCCACAGTACATCCCAGGGCATCCCCGCACATTGTAGTGCCTCCCAGTACATCCCAGGTCCCTCCCAGTACTGGGAGTACTGGGAGGGAACTGGGACGTACTGGGAGGGAACTGGGATGTACTGGGATGTAATGGGACGGAACTGGGATGTATTGGGAGGCACTGGGAAAGAAGTGGTAGTGAACCGGGAGGGAATTGGGATGTACGGGGATGAACTGGTAGGAAACTGGGATGTACTGGCATGGAACGGGGATGTATTGGGATGTACAGGAACAGAACTGGAATGTACAGCGATGTATTGGCATGTACTGGCAGCGAGCTGGGATTTACTGGGATGTACTGGGAGGAAACTGGGATATACTGGGAGGAAACTGGGATATACTGGGAGGCATTGGGAGGGAAGTGGGTGTCAACTGGGACATTCCAGTTTCCTCCCAGTACATCCCAGTTCCCTACCAGTGCAGCCCAGTACATCCCAGTTCCCTCCCAGTCCGTCCCAATCCCCTCCCAGTACATCCCAGTTCCCTGCCAGTATGTCCCAGTACATCCCAGTTCCCTCCCAGTACATACCAGTTCCCTCCCAGTACATCCCAGTTCCCTCCCAGTTCCCTCCCACTACATCCCAGTACATCCCAGTTCCCTCCCAGTACATACCAGTTCCCTCCCAGTACATCCCAGTTCCCTCCCGGTACATCCCAGTTCCCACCCAGTACATCCTACTACATACCAGTTCCCTCCCAGTTCACTCCCACTACATCCCAGTACTTCACAGTTCCATCCCAGTACATCCCAGTACGCACCAGTTCCCCTCAGTACATAACACTTCCCTCCCAGTACATACCAGTACATCCCAGTGTCCTCACAGTACGTCCCAGTTCCCTCACAGTACATCCCAGTTCCCTACCAGTACATCCCAGTTCCCTCCCAGTTCACTCCCAGTACATAACAGTTACCTCCCAGTACATCCCAGTAGATCCTGGTACATCCCAAATCCCTGCCAGTTCCACCCGGTACAACCCAGGACAAGCCTGTACATCCTAGTTCCTCCACAGTACATCCCAGGGCATCCCCGCACATTGTAGTGCCTCCCAGTACATCCCAGGTCCCTCCCAGTACATACCAGTTCCCTCCCAGTTCCCTCCCACTACATCCCAGTTCCCTCCCAGTACATACCAGTTCCCTCCCAGTACATCCCAGTTCCCACCCAGTACATCCTACTACATACCAGTTCCCTCCCAGTTCACTCCCACTACATCCCAGTACTTCACAGTTCCCTCCCAGTACATCCCAGTATGTCCCAGTTCCCCTCAGTACATAACACTTCCCTCCCAGTACATAACAGTACATCCCAGTGTCCTCACGGTACGTCCCAGTTCCCTCCCAGTACATCCCAGTTCCCTACCAGTACATCCCAGTTCCCTCCCTGTTCCTTCCCAGTACATAACAGTTACCTCCCAGTACATCCCAGTAGATCCTGGTACATCCCAAATCCCTGCCAGTTCCACCCGGTACAACCCAGTACAAGCCTGTACATCCTAGTTCCTCCACGGTACATCCCAGGGCATCCCCGCACATTGTAGTGCCTCCCAGTACATCCCAGTTCCCTCCCAGTACTGGGAGGGACCTGGGATGTACTGGGAGGGAACTGGGACGTACTGGGAGGGACCTGGGATGTACTGGGATGTAATGGGACGGAACTGGGATGTAATGGGACGGAACTGGTATGTAATGGGACGGAACTGGGAAAGAAGTGGTAGTGAACCGGGAGGGAATTGGGATGTACGGGGATGAACTGGTAGGGAACTGGGATGTACTGGCATGGAACGGGGATGTATTGGGATGTACAGGAACGGAACTGGAATGTACTGCGATGTACTGGCATGTACTGGGAGCAAACTGGGATTTACTGGGATGTACTGGGAGGAAACTGGGATATACTGGGAGGCACTGGGAGGGAAGTGGGTGTCAACTGGGACATTCCAGTTTCCTCCCAGTACATCCCAGTTCCCTACCAGTGCAGCCCAGTACATCCCAGATCCCTCCCAGTACATCCCAGTTCCCTCCCAGTCCGTCCCAGTACATCCCAGTACATCCCAGTTCCCTCACAGTACATCCCAGTTCCCTCACAGTTCACACACAGTTCACTCCCAGTTCCATTCCAGTACATCCCAGTACATGCCACTTTCCTCCAAGTAAACCCCAGTTCCCTCCCACTACATCCAAGTTCCCTCCCACTTCCCGATAAGTACATCCCAGTACTTCACAGTTCACTCCCAGTACATCCCAGTTCCCCCTCGGTACATAACAGTTCCCTCCCAGTACACCCCAGTACATCCCAGTTCCCTCCCAGTATGTCCCACTACATCCCAGTTCCCTCCCAGTCCATCCCAGTTCCCTCCCAGTAAATCCCAATTCCCAACACTTTCCACCCAGTACATCCCAGTTCCCTCCCAGTACATCCCAGTTCCCTCCCAGTACATCCCAGTACTTCACAGTTCCCTCCCAGTTCACTCCCAGTTCCCTCCCAGTACATCCCAGTTCCCTCTAAGTACATCCCAATACTTCATAGTTCCCTCCCAGCACGTCCCAGTACGTCCCAGTTCCCCTCAGTACATAACACTTCCCTCCCAGTACATACCAGTACATCCCAGTGTCCTCACAGTACATCCCAGTTCCCTCCCAGTACATCCCAGTTCTCTCCCAGTTCACTCCCAGTACACAACAGTTACCTCCCAGTACATCCCAGTACATCCCAGTAGATCCTGGTACATCCCAAATCCCTGCCAGTTCCACCCGGTACAACCCAGTACAAGCCTGTACATCCTAGTTCCTCCACAGTACATCCCAGGGCATCCCCGCACATTGTAGTGCCTCCCAGTACATCCCAGTTCCCTCCCAGTACTGGGAGGGACCTGGGATTAACTGGGAGGGACCTGGGATGTACTGGGAGGGAACTGGGATGTACTGGGATGTAATGGGACGGAATTGGGATGTAATGGGACGGAAGTGGGAAAGAAGTGGTAGTGAACCGGGAGGGAATTGGGATGTACGGGGATGAACTGGTAGGGAACTGGGATGTACTGGCATGGAACGGGGATGTATTGGGATGTACAGGAACAGAACTGGAATGTACAGCGATGTATTGGCATGTACTGGCAGCGAGCTGGGATTTACTGGGATGTACTGGGAGGAAACTGGGATATACTGGGAGGAAACTGGGATATACTGGGAGGAACCTGGGAGGGAAGTGGGTGTCAACTGGGACATTCCAGTTTCCTCCCAGTACATCCCAGTTCCCTACCAGTGCAGCCCAGTACATCCCAGTTCCCTCCCAGTCCGTCCCAGTACATCCCAGTACATCCCAGTTCCCTCACAGTACATCCCAGTTCCCTCCCAGTTCACACACAGTTCACTCCCAGTTCCATTCCAGTACATCCCAGTACATGCCAGTTGCCTCCCAGTTTCCTCTAAGTACATCCCAGTACTTTAAAGTTCCCTCCCAGTACATCCCAGTTCCCTCACAGTACATCCCAGTACTTCACAGTTCACTCCCACTACATCCCAGTACGTCCCAGTTCCCCCTTGGTACATAACACTTCCCTCCCAATACATCCAAGTTCCCTCCCAGTACATCCCAATCCCCTCCCAGTACATCCCAGTTCCCTGCCAGTATGTCCCAGTACATCCCAGTTCCCTCCCAGTACATACCAGTTCCCTCCCAGTACATCCCAGTTCCCTCCCAGTTCCCTCCCACTACATCCCAGTTCCCTCCCAGTACATACCAGTTCCCTCCCACTACATCCCAGTACATCCTCGTACATCCCAGTTCCCACCCAGTACATCCTACTACATACCAGTTCCCTCCCAGTTCACTCCCAGTACATCCCAGTACTTCACAGTTCCCTCCCAGTACATCCCAGTACGTCCCAGTTCCCCTCAGTACATAACACTTCCCTCCCAGTACATAACAGTACATCCCAGTGTCCTCACAGTACGTCCCAGTTCCCTCCCAGTACATCCCAGTTCCCTACCAGTACGTCCCAGTTCCCTCCCAGTTCACTCCCAGTACATAACAGTTACCTCCCAGTACATCCCAGTACATCCCAGTAGATCCTGGTACATCCCAAATCCCTGCCAGTTCCACCCGGTACAACCCAGTACAAGCCTGTACATCCTAGTTCCTCCACAGTACATCCCAGGACATCCCCGCACATTGTAGTGCCTCCCAGTACATCCCAGGTGCCTCCCAGTACTGGGAGGGAACTGGGATGTACTGGGAGGGAACTGGGACGTACTGGGAGGGAACTGGGATGTACTGGGATGTAATGGGACGGAACTGGGATGTAATGGGACGGAACTGGGAAAGAAGTGGTAGTGAACCGGGAGGGAATTGGGATGTACGGGGATGAACTGGTAGGAAACTGGGATGTACTGGCATGGAACGGGGATGTATTGGGATGTACAGGAACGGAACTGGAATGTACTGCGATGTACTGGGATGTACTGGGAGCGAACTGGGATTTACTGGGATGTACTGGGAGGAAACTGGGATATACTGGGAGGAAACTGGGATATACTGGGAGGCATTGGGAGGGAAGTGGGTGTCAACTGGGACATTCCAGTTTCCTCCCAGTACATCCCAGTTCCCTACCAGTGCAGCCCAGTACATCCCAGTTCCCTCCCAGTCCGTCCCAATCCCCTCCCAGTACATCCCAGTTCCCTGCCAGTATGTCCCAGTACATCCCAGTTCCCTCCCAGTACATACCAGTTCCCTCCCAGTACATCCCAGTTCCCTCCCAGTTCCCTCCCACTACATCCCAGTACATCCCAGTTCCCTCCCAGTACATACCAGTTCCCTCCCACTACATCCCAGTACATCCTGGTACATCCCAGTTCCCACCCAGTACATCCTACTACATACCAGTTCCCTCCCAGTTCACTCCCAGTACATCCCAGTACTTCACAGTTCCCTCCCAGTACATCCCAGTACGTCCCAGTTCCCCTCAGTACATAACACTTCCCTCCCAGTACATAACAGTACATCCCAGTGTCCTCACAGTACGTCCCAGTTCCCTCCCAGTACATCCCAGTTCCCTACCAGTACATCCCAGTTCCCTCCCTGTTCCTTCCCAGTACATAACAGTTACCTCCCAGTACATCCCAGTAGATCCTGGTACATCCCAAATCCCTGCCAGTTCCACCCGGTACAACCCAGTACAAGCCTGTACATCCTTGTTCCTCCACAGTACATCCCAGGGCATCCCCGCACATTGTAGTGCCTCCCAGTACATCCCAGTTCCCTCCCAGTACTGGGAGGGACCTGGGATGTACTGGGAGGGACCTGGGATGTACTGGGAGGGAACTGGGATGTACTGGGATGTAATGGGACGGAACTGGGATGTAATGGGACGGAACTGGGAAAGAAGTGGTAGTGAACCGGGAGGGAATTGGGATGTACGGGGATGAACTGGTAGGGAACTGGGATGTACTGGCATGGAACGGGGATGTATTGGGATGTACAGGAACAGAACTGGAATGTACAGCGATGTATTGGCATGTACTGGCAGCGAGCTGGGATTTACTGGGATGTACTGGGAGGAAACTGGGATATACTGGGAGGAAACTGGGATATACTGGGAGGCATTGGGAGGGAAGTGGGTGTCAACTGGGACATTCCAGTTTCCTCCCAGTACATCCCAGTTCCCTACCAGTGCAGCCCAGTACATCCCAGTTCCCTCCCAGTCCGTCCCAATCCCCTCCCAGTACATCCCAGTTCCCTGCCAGTATGTCCCAGTACGTCCCAGTTCCCTCCCAGTACATACCAGTTCCCTCCCAGTACATACCAGTTCCCTCCCAGTACATCCCAGTACATCCTGGTACATCCCAGTTCCCACCCAGTACATCCTACCACATACCAGTTCCCTCCCAGTTCACTCCCAGTACATCCCAGTACTTCACAGTTCCATCCCAGTACATCCCAGTACGCACCGGTTCCCCTCTGTACATAACACTTCCCTCCCAGTACATAACAGTACATCCCAGTGTCCTCACAGTACGTCCCAGTTCCCTCCCAGTACATCCCAGTTCCCTACCAGTACGTCCCAGTTCCCTCCCAGTTCACTCCCAGTACATAACAGTTACCTCCCAGTACATCCCAGTACATCCCAGTAGATCCTGGTACATCCCAAATCCCTGCCAGTTCCACCCGGTACAACCCAGTACAAGCCTGTACATCCTAGTTCCTCCACAGTACATCCCAGGGCATCCCCGCACATTGTAGTGCCTCCCAGTACATCCCAGTTCCCTCCCAGTACTGGGAGGGACCTGGGATGTACTGGGAGGGACCTGGGATGTACTGGGAGGGACCTGGGATGTACTGGGATGTAATGGGACGGAACTGGGATGTATTGGGAGGCACTGGGAAAGAAGTGGTAGCGAACCGGGAGGGAATTGGGATGTACGGGGATGAACTGGTAGGAAACTGGGATGTACTGGCATGGAACGGGGATGTATTGGGATGTACAGGAACGGAACTGGAATGTACTGGCATGTACTGGGAGCAAACTGGGATTTACTGGGATGTACTGGGAGGAAACTGGGATATACTGGGAGGAAACTGGGAGGAAAGTGGGTGTCAACTGGGACATTCCAGTTTCCTCCCAGTACATCCCAGTTCCCTACCAGTGCATCCCAGTCCGTCCCAGTTCCCTCCCAGTCCGTCCCAGTACATCCCAGTTCCCTCCCAGTTCACTCCCAGTACATAACAGATACCTCCCAGTACATCCCAGTACATCCCAAATCCCTGCCAGTTCCACCCGGTACAACCCAGTACAAGCCTGTACATCCTAGTTCCTCCACAGTACATCCCAGGGCATCCCCGCACATTGTAGTGCCTCCCAGTACATCCCAGTTCCCTCCCAGTACTGGGAGGGAACTGGGACGTACTGGGAGGGAACTGGGATATACTGGGAGGAAACTGGGATATACTGGGAGGAACCTGGGAGGGAAGTGGGTGTCAACTGGGACATTCCAGTTTCCTCCCAGTACATCCCAGTTCCCTACCAGTGCAGCCCAGTACATCCCAGATCCCTCCCAGTCCCTCCCAGTACATCCCAGTACATCCCAGTTCCCTCACAGTACATCCCAGTTCCCTCCCAGTTCACACACAGTTCACTCCCAGTTCCATTCCAGTACATCCCAGTACATGCCAGTTGCCTCCCAGTTTCCTCTAAGTACATCCCAGTACTTTAAAGTTCCCTCCCAGTACATCCCAGTTCCCTCACAGTACATCCCAGTACTTCACAGTTCACTCCCACTACATCCCAGTACGTCCCAGTTCCCCCTTGGTACATAACACTTCCCTCCCAATACATCCAAGTTCCCTCCCAGTACATCCCAATCCCCTGCCAGTACATCCCAGTTCCCTGCCAGTATGTCCCAGTACATCCCAGTTCCCTCCCAGTACATACCAGTTCCCTCCCACTACATCCCAGTTCCCTCCCAGTTCCCTCCCAGTACATACCAGTTCCCTCCCAGTACATCCCAGTACATCCTGGTACATCCCAGTTCCCACCCAGTACATCCTACTACATACCAGTTCCCTCCCAGTTCACTCCCAGTACATCCCAGTACTTCACAGTTCCATCCCAGCACATCCCAGTACGCACCAGTTCCCCTCAGTACATAACACTTCCCTCCCAGTACATAACAGTACATCCCAGTGTCCTCACAGTACGTCCCAGTTCCCTCCCAGTACATCCCAGTTCCCTACCAGTACATCCCAGTTCCCTCCCAGTTCACTCCCAGTACATAACAGTTACCTCCCAGTACATCCCAGTAGATCCTGGTACATCCCAAATCCCTGCCAGTTCCACCCGGTACAACCCAGGACAAGCCTGTACATCCTAGTTCCTCCACGGTACATCCCAGGACATCCCCGCACATTGTAGTGCCTCCCAGTACATCCCAGCTCCCTCCCAGTACTGGGAGGGAACTGGGACGTACTGGGAGGGAACTGGGATGTACTGGGATGTAATGGGACGGAACTGGGATGTATTGGGAGGCACTGGGAAAGAAGTGGTAGTGAACCGGGAGGGAATTGGGATGTACGGGGATGAACTGGTAGGAAACTGGGATGTACTGGCATGGAATGGGGATGTATTGGGATGTACAGGAACGGAACTGGAATGTACTGCGATGTACTGGGATGTACTGGGAGCGAACTGGGATTTACTGGGATGTACTGGGAGGAAACTGGGATATACTGGGAGGAAACTGGGATATACTGGGAGGCATTGGGAGGGAAGTGGGTGTCAACTGGGACATTCCAGTTTCCTCCCAGTACATCCCAGTTCCCTACCAGTGCAGCCCAGTACATCCCAGTTCCCTCCCAGTCCGTCCCAATCCCCTCCCAGTACATCCCAGTTCCCTGCCAGTATGTCCCAGTACGTCCCAGTTCCCTCCCAGTACATACCAGTTCCCTCCCAGTTCCCTCCCACTACATCCCAGTTCCCTCCCAGTACATACCAGTTCCCTCCCAGTACATCCCAGTTCCCACCCAGTACATCCTACTACATACCAGTTCCCTCCCAGTTCACTCCCAGTACATCCCAGTACTTCACAGTTCCCTCCCAGTACATCCCAGTATGTCCCAGTTCCCCTCAGTACATAACACTTCCCTCCCAGTACATAACAGTACATCCCAGTGTCCTCACGGTACGTCCCAGTTCCCTCCCAGTACATCCCAGTTCCCTACCAGTACATCCCAGTTCCCTCCCTGTTCCTTCCCAGTACATAACAGTTACCTCCCAGTACATCCCAGTAGATCCTGGTACATCCCAAATCCCTGCCAGTTCCACCCGGTACAACCCAGTACAAGCCTGTACATCCTAGTTCCTCCACAGTACATCCCAGGGCATCCCCGCACATTGTAGTGCCTCCCAGTACATCCCAGTTCCCTCCCAGTACATCCCAGTTCCCTGCCAGTATGTCCCAGTACATGCCACTTCCCTCCCAGTACATACCAGTTCGCTCCCAGTACATCCCAGTTCCCTCCCAGTTCCCTCCCACTACATCCCAGTACATCCCAGTTCCCTCCCAGTACATACCAGTTCCCTCCCAGTACATCCCAGTTCCCTCCCGGTACATCCCAGTTCCCACCCAGTACATCCTACTACATACCAGTTCCCTCCCAGTTCACTCCCAGTACATCCCAGTACTTCACAGTTCCCTCCCAGTACATCCCAGTACGTCCCAGTTCCCCTCAGTACATAACACTTCCCTCCCAGTACATAACAGTACATCCCAGTGTCCTCACAGTACATCCCAGTTCCCTACCAGTACATCCCAGTTCCCTCCCTGTTCCTTCCCAGTACATAACAGTTACCTCCCAGTACATCCCAGTAGATCCTGGTACATCCCAAATCCCTGCCAGTTCCACCCGGTACAACCCAGTACAAGCCTGTACATCCTAGTTCCTCCACAGTACATCCCAGGGCATCCCCGCACATTGTAGTGCCTCCCAGTACATCCCAGTTCCCTCCCAGTACTGGGAGGGACCTGGGATGTACTGGGAGGGAACTGGGACGTACTGGGAGGGACCTGGGATGTACTGGGATGTAATGGGACGGAACTGGGATGTAATGGGACGGAACTGGTATGTAATGGGACGGAACTGGGAAAGAAGTGGTAGTGAACCGGGAGGGAATTGGGATGTACGGGGATGAACTGGTAGGGAACTGGGATGTACTGGCATGGAACGGGGATGTATTGGGATGTACAGGAACGGAACTGGAATGTACTGCGATGTACTGGCATGTACTGGGAGCAAACTGGGATTTACTGGGATGTACTGGGAGGAAACTGGGATATACTGGGAGGCACTGGGAGGGAAGTGGGTGTCAACTGGGACATTCCAGTTTCCTCCCAGTACATCCCAGTTCCCTACCAGTGCAGCCCAGTACATCCCAGATCCCTCCCAGTACATCCCAGTTCCCTCCCGGTCCGTCCCAGTACATCCCAGTACATCCCAGTTCCCTCACAGTACATCCCAGTTCCCTCACAGTTCACACACAGTTCACTCCCAGTTCCATTCCAGTACATCCCAGTACATGCCACTTTCCTCCAAGTAAACCCCAGTTCCCTCCCACTACATCCAAGTTCCCTCCCACTTCCCTCTAAGTACATCCCAGTACTTCACAGTTCACTCCCAGTACATCCCAGTTCCCCCTCGGTACATAACAGTTCCCTCCCAGTACACCCCAGTACATCCCAGTTCCCTCCCAGTATGTCCCACTACATCCCAGTTCCCTCCCAGTCCATCCCAGTTCCCTCCCAGTAAATCCCAATTCCCAACACTTTCCACCCAGTACATCCCAGTTCCCTCCCAGTACATCCCAGTTCCCTCCCAGTACATCCCAGTACTTCACAGTTCCCTCCCAGTTCACTCCCAGTTCCCTCCCAGTACATCCCAGTTCCCTCTAAGTACATCCCAATACTTCATAGTTCCCTCCCAGCACGTCCCAGTACGTCCCAGTTCCCCTCAGTACATAACACTTCCCTCCCAGTACATACCAGTACATCCCAGTGTCCTCACAGTACATCCCAGTTCCCTCCCAGTACATCCCAGTTCTCTCCCAGTTCACTCCCAGTACACAACAGTTACCTCCCAGTACATCCCAGTACATCCCAGGAGATCCTGGTACCTCCCAAATCCCTGCCAGTTCCACCCGGTACAACCCAGTACAAGCCTGTACATCCTAGTTCCTCCACAGTACATCCCAGGGCATCCCCGCACATTGTAGTGCCTCCCAGTACATCCCAGCTCCCTCCCAGTACTGGGAGGGACCTGGGATGTACTGGGAGGGAACTGGGACGTACTGGGATGTAATGGGACGGAACTGGGATGTATTGGGAGGCACTGGGAAAGAAGTGGTAGTGAACCGGGAGGGAACTGGGATGTACGGGGATGAACTGGTAGGAAACTGGGATGTACTGGCATGGAACGGGGATGTATTGGGATGTACAGGAACAGAACTGGAATGTACAGCGATGTATTGGCATGTACTGGCAGCGAGCTGGGATTTACTGGGATGTACTGGGAGGAAACTGGGATATACTGGGAGGAAACTGGGATATACTGGGAGGCATTGGGAGGGAAGTGGGTGTCAACTGGGACATTCCAGTTTCCTCCCAGTACATCCCAGTTCCCTACCAGTGCAGCCCAGTACATCCCAGTTCCCTCCCAGTCCGTCCCAATCCCCTCCCAGTACATCCCAGTTCCCTGCCAGTATGTCCCAGTACATCCCAGTTCCCTCCCAGTACATACCAGTTCCCTCCCAGTACATCCCAGTTCCCTCCCAGTTCCCTCCCACTACATCCCAGTACATCCCAGTTCCCTCCCAGTACATACCAGTTCCCTCCCACTACATCCCAGTACATCCTGGTACATCCCAGTTCCCACCCAGTACATCCTACTACATACCAGTTCCCTCCCAGTTCACTCCCAGTACATCCCAGTACTTCACAGTTCCCTCCCAGTACATCCCAGTACGTCCCAGTTCCCCTCAGTACATAACACTTCCCTCCCAGTACATAACAGTACATCCCAGTGTCCTCACAGTACGTCCCAGTTCCCTCCCAGTACATCCCAGTTCCCTACCAGTACATCCCAGTTACCTCCCTGTTCCTTCCCAGTACATAACAGTTACCTCCCAGTACATCCCAGTAGATCCTGGTACATCCCAAATCCCTGCCAGTTCCACCCGGTACAACCCAGTACAAGCCTGTACATCCTTGTTCCTCCACAGTACATCCCAGGGCATCCCCGCACATTGTAGTGCCTCCCAGTACATCCCAGTTCCCTCCCAGTACTGGGAGGGACCTGGGATTAACTGGGAGGGACCTGGGATGTACTGGGAGGGAACTGGGATGTACTGGGATGTAATGGGACGGAACTGGGATGTAATGGGACGGAACTGGGAAAGAAGTGGTAGTGAACCGGGAGGGAATTGGGATGTACGGGGATGAACTGGTAGGGAACTGGGATGTACTGGCATGGAACGGGGATGTATTGGGATGTACAGGAACAGAACTGGAATGTACAGCGATGTATTGGCATGTACTGGGAGCGAGCTGGGATTTACTGGGATGTACTGGGAGGAAACTGGGATATACTGGGAGGAAACTGGGATATACTGGGAGGCATTGGGAGGGAAGTGGGTGTCAACTGGGACATTCCAGTTTCCTCCCAGTACATCCCAGTTCCCTACCAGTGCAGCCCAGTACATCCCAGTTCCCTCCCAGTCCGTCCCAATCCCCTCCCAGTACATCCCAGTTCCCTGCCAGTATGTCCCAGTACATCCCAGTTCCCTCCCAGTACATACCAGTTCCCTCCCAGTACATACCAGTTCCCTCCCAGTACATCCCAGTACATCCTGGTACATCCCAGTTCCCACCCAGTACATCCTACCACATACCAGTTCCCTCCCAGTTCACTCCCAGTACATCCCAGTACTTCACAGTTCCATCCCAGTACATCCCAGTACGCACCGGTTCCCCTCTGTACATAACACTTCCCTCCCAGTACATAACAGTACATCCCAGTGTCCTCACAGTACGTCCCAGTTCCCTCCCAGTACATCCCAGTTCCCTACCAGTACGTCCCAGTTCCCTCCCAGTTCACTCCCAGTACATAACAGTTACCTCCCAGTACATCCCAGTACATCCCAGTAGATCCTGGTACATCCCAAATCCCTGCCAGTTCCACCCGGTACAACCCAGTACAAGCCTGTACATCCTAGTTCCTCCACAGTACATCCCAGGGCATCCCCGCACATTGTAGTGCCTCCCAGTACATCCCAGTTCCCTCCCAGTACTGGGAGGGACCTGGGATGTACTGGGAGGGACCTGGGATGTACTGGGATGTAATGGGACGGAACTGGGATGTATTGGGAGGCACTGGGAAAGAAGTGGTAGCGAACCGGGAGGGAATTGGGATGTACGGGGATGAACTGGTAGGAAACTGGGATGTACTGGCATGGAACGGGGATGTATTGGGATGTACAGGAACGGAACTGGAATGTACTGCGATGTACTGGGAGCAAACTGGGATTTACTGGGATGTACTGGGAGGAAACTGGGATATACTGGGAGGAAACTGGGAGGAAAGTGGGTGTCAACTGGGACATTCCAGTTTCCTCCCAGTACATCCCAGTTCCCTACCAGTGCATCCCAGTCCGTCCCTGTTCCCTCCCAGTCCGTCCCAGTACATCCCAGTTCCCTCCCAGTTCACTCCCAGTACATAACAGATACCTCCCAGTACATCCCAAATCCCTGCCAGTTCCACCCGGTACAACCCAGTACAAGCCTGTACATCCTAGTTCCTCCACAGTACATCCCAGGGCATCCCCGCACATTGTAGTGCCTCCCAGTACATCCCAGTTCCCTCCCAGTACTGGGAGGGAACTGGGACGTACTGGGAGGGAACTGGGATATACTGGGAGGAAACTGGGATATACTGGGAGGAACCTGGGAGGGAAGTGGGTGTCAACTGGGACATTCCAGTTTCCTCCCAGTACATCCCAGTTCCCTACCAGTGCAGCCCAGTACATCCCAGATCCCTCCCAGTCCCTCCCAGTACATCCCAGTACATCCCAGTTCCCTCACAGTACATCCCAGTTCCCTCCCAGTTCACACACAGTTCACTCCCAGTTCCATTCCAGTACATCCCAGTACATGCCAGTTGCCTCCCAGTTTCCTCTAAGTACATCCCAGTACTTTAAAGTTCCCTCCCAGTACATCCCAGTTCCCTCACAGTACATCCCAGTACTTCACAGTTCACTCCCACTACATCCCAGTACGTCCCAGTTCCCCCTTGGTACATAACACTTCCCTCCCAATACATCCAAGTTCCCTCCCAGTACATCCCAATCCCCTCCCAGTACATCCCAGTTCCCTGCCAGTATGTCCCAGTACATCCCAGTTCCCTCCCAGTACATACCAGTTCCCTCCCAGTACATACCAGTTCCCTCCCAGTTCCCTCCCACTACATCCCAGTTCCCTCCCAGTACATACCAGTTCCCTCCCAGTACATCCCAGTACATCCTGGTACATCCCAGTTCCCACCCAGTACATCCTACTACATACCAGTTCCCTCCCAGTTCACTCCCAGTACATCCCAGTACTTCACAGTTCCATCCCAGCACATCCCAGTACGCACCAGTTCCCCTCAGTACATAACACTTCCCTCCCAGTACATACCAGTACATCCCAGTGTCCTCACAGTACGTCCCAGTTCCCTCCCAGTACATCCCAGTTCCCTACCAGTACATCCCAGTTCCCTCCCAGTTCACTCCCAGTACATAACAGTTACCTCCCAGTACATCCCAGTAGATCCTGGTACATCCCAAATCCCTGCCAGTTCCACCCGGTACAACCCAGGACAAGCCTGTACATCCTAGTTCCTCCACGGTACATCCCAGGGCATCCCCGCACATTGTAGTGCCTCCCAGTACATCCCAGCTCCCTCCCAGTACTGGGAGGGAACTGGGACGTACTGGGAGGGAACTGGGATGTACTGGGATGTAATGGGACGGAACTGGGATGTATTGGGAGGCACTGGGAAAGAAGTGGTAGTGAACCGGGAGGGAATTGGGATGTACGGGGATGAACTGGTAGGAAACTGGGATGTACTGGCATGGAACGGGGATGTATTGGGATGGACAGGAACGGAACTGGAATGTACTGCGATGTACTGGGATGTACTGGGAGCGAACTGGGATTTACTGGGATGTACTGGGAGGAAACTGGGATATACTGGGAGGAAACTGGGATATACTGGGAGGCATTGGGAGGGAAGTGGGTGTCAACTGGGACATTCCAGTTTCCTCCCAGTACATCCCAGTTCCCTACCAGTGCAGCCCAGTACATCCCAGTTCCCTCCCAGTCCGTCCCAATCCCCTCCCAGTACATCCCAGTTCCCTGCCAGTATGTCCCAGTACATCCCAGTTCCCTCCCAGTACATACCAGTTCCCTCCCAGTTCCCTCCCACTACATCCCAGTTCCCTCCCAGTACATACCAGTTCCCTCCCAGTACATCCCAGTTCCCACCCAGTACATCCTACTACATACCAGTTCCCTCCCAGTTCACTCCCAGTACATCCCAGTACTTCACAGTTCCCTCCCAGTACATCCCAGTATGTCCCAGTTCCCCTCAGTACATAACACTTCCCTCCCAGTACATAACAGTACATCCCAGTGTCCTCACGGTACGTCCCAGTTCCCTCCCAGTACATCCCAGTTCCCTACCAGTACATCCCAGTTCCCTCCCTGTTCCTTCCCAGTACATAACAGTTACCTCCCAGTACATCCCAGTAGATCCTGGTACATCCCAAATCCCTGCCAGTTCCACCCGGTACAACCCAGTACAAGCCTGTACATCCTAGTTCCTCCACAGTACATCCCAGGGCATCCCCGCACATTGTAGTGCCTCCCAGTACATCCCAGTTCCCTCCCAGTACTGGGAGGGACCTGGGATGTACTGGGAGGGAACTGGGACGTACTGGGAGGGACCTGGGATGTACTGGGATGTAATGGGACGGAACTGGGATGTAATGGGACGGAACTGGTATGTAATGGGACGGAACTGGGAAAGAAGTGGTAGTGAACCGGGAGGGAATTGGGATGTACGGGGATGAACTGGTAGGGAACTGGGATGTACTGGCATGGAACGGGGATGTATTGGGATGTACAGGAACGGAACTGGAATGTACTGCGATGTACTGGCATGTACTGGGAGCAAACTGGGATTTACTGGGATGTACTGGGAGGAAACTGGGATATACTGGGAGGCACTGGGAGGGAAGTGGGTGTCAACTGGGACATTCCAGTTTCCTCCCAGTACATCCCAGTTCCCTACCAGTGCAGCCCAGTACATCCCAGATCCCTCCCAGTACATCCCAGTTCCCTCCCAGTCCGTCCCAGTACATCCCAGTACATCCCAGTTCCCTCACAGTACATCCCAGTTCCCTCACAGTTCACACACAGTTCACTCCCAGTTCCATTCCAGTACATCCCAGTACATGCCACTTTCCTCCAAGTAAACCCCAGTTCCCTCCCACTACATCCAAGTTCCCTCCCACTTCCCGATAAGTACATCCCAGTACTTCACAGTTCACTCCCAGTACATCCCAGTTCCCCCTCGGTACATAACAGTTCCCTCCCAGTACACCCCAGTACATCCCAGTTCCCTCCCAGTATGTCCCACTACATCCCAGTTCCCTCCCAGTCCATCCCAGTTCCCTCCCAGTAAATCCCAATTCCCAACACTTTCCACCCAGTACATCCCAGTTCCCTCCCAGTACATCCCAGTTCCCTCCCAGTACATCCCAGTACTTCACAGTTCCCTCCCAGTTCACTCCCAGTTCCCTCCCAGTACATCCCAGTTCCCTCTAAGTACATCCCAATACTTCATAGTTCCCTCCCAGCACGTCCCAGTACGTCCCAGTTCCCCTCAGTACATAACACTTCCCTCCCAGTACATACCAGTACATCCCAGTGTCCTCACAGTACATCCCAGTTCCCTCCCAGTACATCCCAGTTCTCTCCCAGTTCACTCCCAGTACACAACAGTTACCTCCCAGTACATCCCAGTACATCCCAGTAGATCCTGGTACATCCCAAATCCCTGCCAGTTCCACCCGGTACAACCCAGTACAAGCCTGTACATCCTAGTTCCTCCACAGTACATCCCAGGGCATCCCCGCACATTGTAGTGCCTCCCAGTACATCCCAGTTCCCTCCCAGTACTGGGAGGGACCTGGGATGTACTGGGAGGGAACTGGGACGTACTGGGATGTAATGGGACGGAACTGGGATGTATTGGGAGGCACTGGGAAAGAAGTGGTAGTGAACCGGGAGGGAATTGGGATGTACGGGGATGAACTGGTAGGGAACTGGGATGTACTGGCATGGAACGGGGATGTATTGGGATGTACAGGAACAGAACTGGAATGTACAGCGATGTATTGGCATGTACTGGCAGCGAGCTGGGATTTACTGGGATGTACTGGGAGGAAACTGGGATATACTGGGAGGAAACTGGGATATACTGGGAGGCATTGGGAGGGAAGTGGGTGTCAACTGGGACATTCCAGTTTCCTCCCAGTACATCCCAGTTCCCTACCAGTGCAGCCCAGTACATCCCAGTTCCCTCCCAGTCCGTCCCAATCCCCTCCCAGTACATCCCAGTTCCCTGCCAGTATGTCCCAGTACATCCCAGTTCCCTCCCAGTACATACCAGTTCCCTCCCAGTACATCCCAGTACATCCTGGTACATCCCAGTTCCCACCCAGTACATCCTACTACATACCAGTTCCCTCCCAGTTCACTCCCAGTACATCCCAGTACTTCACAGTTCCCTCCCAGTACATCCCAGTACGTCCCAGTTCCCCTCAGTACATAACACTTCCCTCCCAGTACATAACAGTACATCCCAGTGTCCTCACAGTACGTCCCAGTTCCCTCACAGTACATCCCAGTTCCCTACCAGTACGTCCCAGTTCCCTCCCAGTTCACTCCCAGTACATTACAGTTACCTCCCAGTACATCCCAGTACATCCCAGTAGATCCTGGTACATCCCAAATCCCTGCCAGTTCCACCCGGTACAACCCAGTACAAGCCTGTACATCCTAGTTCCTCCACAGTACATCCCAGGGCATCCCCGCACATTGTAGTGCCTCCCAGTACATCCCAGTTCCCTCCCAGTACTGGGAGGGACCTGGGATGTACTGGGAGGGAACTGGGACGTACTGGGAGGGAACTGGGATGTACTGGGATGTAATGGGACGGAACTGGGATGTATTGGGAGGCACTGGGAAAGAAGTGGTAGTGAACCGGGAGGGAATTGGGATGTACGGGGATGAACTGGTAGGAAACTGGGATGTACTGGCATGGAACGGGGATGTATTGGGATGGACAGGAACGGAACTGGAATGTACTGCGATGTACTGGGATGTACTGGGAGCGAACTGGGATTTACTGGGATGTACTGGGAGGAAACTGGGATATACTGGGAGGAAACTGGGATATACTGGGAGGCATTGGGAGGGAAGTGGGTGTCAACTGGGACATTCCAGTTTCCTCCCAGTACATCCCAGTTCCCTACCAGTGCAGCCCAGTACATCCCAGTTTCCTCCCAGTCCGTCCCAATCCCCTCCCAGTACATCCCAGTTCCCTGCCAGTATGTCCCAGTACATCCCAGTTCCCTCCCAGTACATCCCAGTACATCCTGGTACATCCCAGTTCCCACCCAGTACATCCTACTACATACCAGTTCCCTCCCAGTTCACTCCCAGTACATCCCAGTACTTCACAGTTCCCTCCCAGTACATCCCAGTACGTCCCAGTTCCCCTCAGTACATAACACTTCCCTCCCAGTACATACCAGTACATCCCAGTGTCCTCACAGTACGTCCCAGTTCCCTCACAGTACATCCCAGTTCCCTACCAGTACATCCCAGTTCCCTCCCTGTTCACTCCCAGTACATAACAGTTACCTCCCAGTACATCCCAGTAGATCCTGGTACATCCCAAATCCCTGCCAGTTCCACCCGGTACAACCCAGTACAAGCCTGTACATCCTAGTTCCTCCACAGTACATCCCAGGGCATCCCCGCACATTGTAGTGCCTCCCAGTACATCCCAGTTCCCTCCCAGTACTGGGAGGGACCTGGGATGTACTGGGAGGGAACTGGGACGTACTGGGAGGGACCTGGGATGTACTGGGATGTAATGGGACGGAACTGGGATGTAATGGGACGGAACTGGTATGTAATGGGACGGAACTGGGAAAGAAGTGGTAGTGAACCGGGAGGGAATTGGGATGTACGGGGATGAACTGGTAGGGAACTGGGATGTACTGGCATGGAACGGGGATGTATTGGGATGTACAGGAACAGAACTGGAATGTACAGCGATGTATTGGCATGTACTGGCAGCGAGCTGGGATTTACTGGGATGTACTGGGAGGAAACTGGGATATACTGGGAGGAAACTGGGATATACTGGGAGGCATTGGGAGGGAAGTGGGTGTCAACTGGGACATTCCAGTTTCCTCCCAGTACATCCCAGTTCCCTACCAGTACATCCCAGTACATCCTGGTACATCCCAGTTCCCACCCAGTACATCCTACCACATACCAGTTCCCTCCCAGTTCACTCCCAGTACATCCCAGTACTTCACAGTTCCATCCCAGTACATCCCAGTACGCACCGGTTCCCCTCTGTACATAACACTTCCCTCCCAGTACATAACAGTACATCCCAGTGTCCTCACAGTACGTCCCAGTTCCCTCCCAGTACATCCCAGTTCCCTACCAGTACGTCCCAGTTCCCTCCCAGTTCACTCCCAGTACATAACAGTTACCTCCCAGTACATCCCAGTACATCCCAGTAGATCCTGGTACATCCCAAATCCCTGCTAGTTCCACCCGGTACAACCCAGTACAAGCCTGTACATCCTAGTTCCTCCACAGTACATCCCAGGGCATCCCCGCACATTGTAGTGCCTCCCAGTACATCCCAGTTCCCTCCCAGTACTGGGAGGGACCTGGGATGTACTGGGAGGGAACTGGGACGTACTGGGAGGGAACTGGGATGTACTGGGAGGAAACTGGGATATACTGGGAGGCATTGGGAGGGAAGTGGGTGTCAACTGGGACATTCCAGTTTCCTCCCAGTACATCCCAGTTCCCTACCAGTGCAGCCCAGTACATCCCAGTTCCCTCCCAGTCCGTCCCAATCCCCTCCCAGTACATCCCAGTTCCCTGCCAGTATGTCCCAGTACATGCCACTTCCCTCCCAGTACATACCAGTTCGCTCCCAGTACATCCCAGTTCCCTCCCAGTTCCCTCCCACTACATCCCAGTACATCCCAGTTCCCTCCCAGTACATACCAGTTCCCTCCCAGTACATCCCAGTTCCCTCCCGGTACATCCCAGTTCCCACCCAGTACATCCTACTACATACCAGTTCCCTCCCAGTTCACTCCCAGTACATCCCAGTACTTCACAGTTCCCTCCCAGTACATCCCAGTACGTCCCAGTTCCCCTCAGTACATAACACTTCCCTCCCAGTACATAACAGTACATCCCAGTGTCCTCACAGTACATCCCAGTTCCCTCACAGTACATCCCAGTTTCCTCCCAGTACATCCCAGTTCCCTCCCTGTTCCTTCCCAGTACATAACAGTTACCTCCCAGTACCTCCCAGTACATCCCAGTAGATCCTGGTACATCCCAAATCCCTGCCAGTTCCACCCGGTACAACCCAGGACAAGCCTGTACATCCTAGTTCCTCCACGGTACATCCCAGGACATCCGCGCACATTGTAGTGCCTCCCAGTACATCCCAGCTCCCTCCCAGTACTGGGAGGGAACTGGGACGTACTGGGAGGGAACTGGGATGTACTGGGATGTAATGGGACGGAACTGGGATGTATTGGGAGGCACTGGGAAAGAAGTGGTAGTGAACCGGGAGGGAATTGGGATGTACGGGGATGAACTGGTAGGAAACTGGGATGTACTGGCATGGAACGGGGATGTATTGGGATGGACAGGAACGGAACTGGAATGTACTGCGATGTACTGGGATGTACTGGGAGCGAACTGGGATTTACTGGGATGTACTGGGAGGAAACTGGGATATACTGGGAGGAAACTGGGATATACTGGGAGGCATTGGGAGGGAAGTGGGTGTCAACTGGGACATTCCAGTTTCCTCCCAGTACATCCCAGTTCCCTACCAGTGCAGCCCAGTACATCCCAGTTCCCTCCCAGTCCGTCCCAATCCCCTCCCAGTACATCCCAGTTCCCTGCCAGTATGTCCCAGTACATCCCAGTTCCCTCCCAGTACATACCAGTTCCCTCCCAGTTCCCTCCCACTACATCCCAGTTCCCTCCCAGTACATACCAGTTCCCTCCCAGTACATCCCAGTTCCCACCCAGTACATCCTACTACATACCAGTTCCCTCCCAGTTCACTCCCAGTACATCCCAGTACTTCACAGTTCCCTCCCAGTACATCCCAGTATGTCCCAGTTCCCCTCAGTACATAACACTTCCCTCCCAGTACATAACAGTACATCCCAGTGTCCTCACAGTACGTCCCAGTTCCCTCACAGTACATCCCAGTTTCCTCCCAGTACATCCCAGTTCCCTCCCTGTTCCTTCCCAGTACATAACAGTTACCTCCCAGTAC
Organism: Phalacrocorax aristotelis; assembly: GCF_949628215.1. Classification (NCBI taxonomy): domain Eukaryota; kingdom Metazoa; phylum Chordata; class Aves; order Suliformes; family Phalacrocoracidae; genus Phalacrocorax; species Phalacrocorax aristotelis. The sequence goes on from NW_027441357.1 coordinate 235,594, forward strand.
ATCCCAGTACATCCCAGTAGATCCTGGTACATCCCAAATCCCTGCCAGTTCCACCCGGTACAACCCAGTACAAGCCTGTACATCCTAGTTCCTCCACAGTACATCCCAGGGCATCCCCGCACATTGTAGTGCCTCCCAGTACATCCCAGTTCCCTCCCAGTACTGGGAGGGACCTGGGATGTACTGGGAGGGAACTGGGACGTACTGGGAGGGACCTGGGATGTACTGGGATGTAATGGGACGGAACTGGGATGTAATGGGACGGAACTGGTATGTAATGGGACGGAACTGGGAAAGAAGTGGTAGTGAACCGGGAGGGAATTGGGATGTACGGGGATGAACTGGTAGGGAACTGGGATGTACTGGCATGGAACGGGGATGTATTGGGATGTACAGGAACGGAACTGGAATGTACTGCGATGTACTGGCATGTACTGGGAGCAAACTGGGATTTACTGGGATGTACTGGGAGGAAACTGGGATATACTGGGAGGCACTGGGAGGGAAGTGGGTGTCAACTGGGACATTCCAGTTTCCTCCCAGTACATCCCAGTTCCCTACCAGTGCAGCCCAGTACATCCCAGATCCCTCCCAGTACATCCCAGTTCCCTCCCAGTCCGTCCCAGTACATCCCAGTACATCCCAGTTCCCTCACAGTACATCCCAGTTCCCTCACAGTTCACACACAGTTCACTCCCAGTTCCATTCCAGTACATCCCAGTACATGCCACTTTCCTCCAAGTAAACCCCAGTTCCCTCCCACTACATCCAAGTTCCCTCCCACTTCCCGATAAGTACATCCCAGTACTTCACAGTTCACTCCCAGTACATCCCAGTTCCCCCTCGGTACATAACAGTTCCCTCCCAGTACACCCCAGTACATCCCAGTTCCCTCCCAGTATGTCCCACTACATCCCAGTTCCCTCCCAGTCCATCCCAGTTCCCTCCCAGTAAATCCCAATTCCCAACACTTTCCACCCAGTACATCCCAGTTCCCTCCCAGTACATCCCAGTTCCCTCCCAGTACATCCCAGTACTTCACAGTTCCCTCCCAGTTCACTCCCAGTTCCCTCCCAGTACATCCCAGTTCCCTCTAAGTACATCCCAATACTTCATAGTTCCCTCCCAGCACGTCCCAGTACGTCCCAGTTCCCCTCAGTACATAACACTTCCCTCCCAGTACATACCAGTACATCCCAGTGTCCTCACAGTACATCCCAGTTCCCTCCCAGTACATCCCAGTTCTCTCCCAGTTCACTCCCAGTACACAACAGTTACCTCCCAGTACATCCCAGTACATCCCAGTAGATCCTGGTACATCCCAAATCCCTGCCAGTTCCACCCGGTACAACCCAGTACAAGCCTGTACATCCTAGTTCCTCCACAGTACATCCCAGGGCATCCCCGCACATTGTAGTGCCTCCCAGTACATCCCAGTTCCCTCCCAGTACTGGGAGGGACCTGGGATGTACTGGGAGGGACCTGGGATGTACTGGGAGGGAACTGGGATGTACTGGGATGTAATGGGACGGAACTGGGATGTAATGGGACGGAACTGGGAAAGAAGTGGTAGTGAACCGGGAGGGAATTGGGATGTACGGGGATGAACTGGTAGGGAACTGGGATGTACTGGCATGGAACGGGGATGTATTGGGATGTACAGGAACAGAACTGGAATGTACAGCGATGTATTGGCATGTACTGGCAGCGAGCTGGGATTTACTGGGATGTACTGGGAGGAAACTGGGATATACTGGGAGGAAACTGGGATATACTGGGAGGCATTGGGAGGGAAGTGGGTGTCAACTGGGACATTCCAGTTTCCTCCCAGTACATCCCAGTTCCCTACCAGTGCAGCCCAGTACATCCCAGTTCCCTCCCAGTCCGTCCCAATCCCCTCCCAGTACATCCCAGTTCCCTGCCAGTATGTCCCAGTACATCCCAGTTCCCTCCCAGTACATACCAGTTCCCTCCCAGTACATCCCAGTTCCCTCCCAGTTCCCTCCCACTACATCCCAGTACATCCCAGTTCCCTCCCAGTACATACCAGTTCCCTCCCACTACATCCCAGTACATCCTGGTACATCCCAGTTCCCACCCAGTACATCCTACTACATACCAGTTCCCTCCCAGTTCACTCCCAGTACATCCCAGTACGTCCCAGTTCCCCTCAGTACATAACACTTCCCTCCCAGTACATACCAGTACATCCCAGTGTCCTCACAGTACGTCCCAGTTCCCTCCCAGTACATCCCAGTTCCCTACCAGTACATCCCAGTTACCTCCCTGTTGCTTCCCAGTACATAACAGTTACCTCCCAGTACATCCCAGTAGATCCTGGTACATCCCAAATCCCTGCCAGTTCCACCCGGTACAACCCAGTACAAGCCTGTACATCCTTGTTCCTCCACAGTACATCCCAGGGCATCCCCGCACATTGTAGTGCCTCCCAGTACATCCCAGATCCCTCCCAGTACTGGGAGGGACCTGGGATGTACTGGGAGGGACCTGGGATGTACTGGGAGGGAACTGGGATGTACTGGGATGTAATGGGACGGAACTGGGATGTAATGGGACGGAACTGGGAAAGAAGTGGTAGTGAACCGGGAGGGAATTGGGATGTACGGGGATGAACTGGTAGGGAACTGGGATGTACTAGCATGGAACGGGGATGTATTGGGATGTACAGGAACAGAACTGGAATGTACAGCGATGTATTGGCATGTACTGGCAGCGAGCTGGGATTTACTGGGAAGTACTGGGAGGAAACTGGGATATACTGGGAGGAAACTGGGATATACTGGGAGGCATTGGGAGGGAAGTGGGTGTCAACTGGGACATTCCAGTTTCCTCCCAGTACATCCCAGTTCCCTACCAGTGCAGCCCAGTACATCCCAGTTCCCTCCCAGTCCGTCCCAATCCCCTCCCAGTACATCCCAGTTCCCTGCCAGTATGTCCCAGTACATCCCAGTTCCCTCCCAGTACATACCAGTTCCCTCCCAGTACATACCAGTTCCCTCCCAGTACATCCCAGTACATCCTGGTACATCCCAGTTCCCACCCAGTACATCCTACCACATACCAGTTCCCTCCCAGTTCACTCCCAGTACATCCCAGTACTTCACAGTTCCATCCCAGTACATCCCAGTACGTCCCAGTTCCCCTCAGTACATAACACTTCCCTCCCAGTACATAACAGTACATCCCAGTGTCCTCACAGTACGTCCCAGTTCCCTCCCAGTACATCCCAGTTCCCTACCAGTACGTCCCAGTTCCCTCCCAGTTCACTCCCAGTACATAACAGTTACCTCCCAGTACATCCCAGTACATCCCAGTAGATCCTGGTACATCCCAAATCCCTGCCAGTTCCACCCGGTACAACCCAGTACAAGCCTGTACATCCTAGTTCCTCCACAGTATATCCCAGGGCATCCCCGCACATTGTAGTGCCTCCCAGTACATCCCAGTTCCCTCCCAGTACTGGGAGGGACCTGGGATGTACTGGGAGGGACCTGGGATGTACTGGGATGTAATGGGACGGAACTGGGATGTATTGGGAGGCACTGGGAAAGAAGTGGTAGCGAACCGGGAGGGAATTGGGATGTACGGGGATGAACTGGTAGGAAACTGGGATGTACTGGCATGGAACGGGGATGTATTGGGATGGACAGGAACGGAACTGGAATGTACTGCGATGTACTGGGAGCAAACTGGGATTTACTGGGATGTACTGGGAGGAAACTGGGATATACTGGGAGGAAACTGGGAGGAAAGTGGGTGTCAACTGGGACATTCCAGTTTCCTCCCAGTACATCCCAGTTCCCTACCAGTGCATCCCAGTCCGTCCCAGTTCCCTCCCAGTCCGTCCCAGTACATCCCAGTTCCCTCCCAGTTCACTCCCAGTACATAACAGATACCTCCCAGTACATCCCAGTACATCCCAAATCCCTGCCAGTTCCACCCGGTACAACCCAGTACAAGCCTGTACATCCTAGTTCCTCCACAGTACATCCCAGGGCATCCCCGCACATTGTAGTGCCTCCCAGTACGTCCCAGTTCCCTCCCAGTACTGGGAGGGAACTGGGACGTACTGGGAGGGAACTGGGATATACTGGGAGGAAACTGGGATATACTGGGAGGAACCTGGGAGGGAAGTGGGTGTCAACTGGGACATTCCAGTTTCCTCCCAGTACATCCCAGTTCCCTACCAGTGCAGCCCAGTACATCCCAGATCCCTCCCAGTCCCTCCCAGTACATCCCAGTACATCCCAGTTCCCTCACAGTACATCCCAGTTCCCTCCCAGTTCACACACAGTTCACTCCCAGTTCCATTCCAGTACATCCCAGTACATGCCAGTTGCCTCCCAGTTTCCTCTAAGTACATCCCAGTACTTTAAAGTTCCCTCCCAGTACATCCCAGTTCCCTCACAGTACATCCCAGTACTTCACAGTTCACTCCCACTACATCCCAGTACGTCCCAGTTCCCCCTTGGTACATAACACTTCCCTCCCAATACATCCAAGTTCCCTCCCAGTACATCCCAATCCCCTCCCAGTACATCCCAGTTCCCTGCCAGTATGTCCCAGTACATCCCAGTTCCCTCCCAGTACATACCAGTTCCCTCCCAGTACATCCCAGTTCCCTACCAGTTCCCTCCCACTACATCCCAGTTCCCTCCCAGTACATACCAGTTCCCTCCCACTACATCCCAGTACATCCTGGTACATCCCAGTTCCCACCCAGTACATCCTACTACATACCAGTTCCCTCCCAGTTCACTCCCAGTACATCCCAGTACTTCACAGTTCCATCCCAGCACATCCCAGTACGCACCAGTTCCCCTCAGTACATAACACTTCCCTCCCAGTACATACCAGTACATCCCAGTGTCCTCACAGTACGTCCCAGTTCCCTCCCAGTACATCCCAGTTCCCTACCAGTACATCCCAGTTCCCTCCCAGTTCACTCCCAGTACATAACAGTTACCTCCCAGTACATCCCAGTAGATCCTGGTACATCCCAAATCCCTGCCAGTTCCACCCGGTACAACCCAGGACAAGCCTGTACATCCTAGTTCCTCCACGGTACATCCCAGGACATCCCCGCACATTGTAGTGCCTCCCAGTACATCCCAGCTCCCTCCCAGTACTGGGAGGGAACTGGGACGTACTGGGAGGGAACTGGGATGTACTGGGATGTAATGGGACGGAACTGGGATGTATTGGGAGGCACTGGGAAAGAAGTGGTAGTGAACCGGGAGGGAATTGGGATGTACGGGGATGAACTGGTAGGAAACTGGGATGTACTGGCATGGAACGGGGATGTATTGGGATGGACAGGAACGGAACTGGAATGTACTGCGATGTACTGGGATGTACTGGGAGCGAACTGGGATTTACTGGGATGTACTGGGAGGAAACTGGGATATACTGGGAGGAAACTGGGATATACTGGGAGGCATTGGGAGGGAAGTGCGTGTAAACTGGGACATTCCAGTTTCCTCCCAGTACATCCCAGTTCCCTACCAGTGCAGCCCAGTACATCCCAGTTCCCTCCCAGTCCGTCCCAATCCCCTCCCAGTACATCCCAGTTCCCTCCCAGTATGTCCCAGTACATGCCACTTCCCTCCCAGTACATACCAGTTCGCTCCCAGTACATACCAGTTCCCTCCCAGTTCCCTCCCACTACATCCCAGTACATCTCGGTAGATCCCAGTTCCCACCCAGTACATCCTACTACATACCAGTTCCCTCCCAGTTCACTCCCAGTACATCCCAGTACTTCACAGTTCCCTCCCAGTACATCCCAGTACGTCCCAGTTCCCCTCAGTACATAACACTTCCCTCCCAGTACATAACAGTACATCCCAGTGTCCTCACAGTACGTCCCAGTTCCCTCACAGTACATCCCAGTTTCCTCCCAGTACATCCCAGTTCCCTCCCTGTTCCTTCCCAGTACATAACAGTTACCTCCCAGTACATCCCAGTACATCCCAGTAGATCCTGGTACATCCCAAATCCCTGCCAGTTCCACCCGGTACAACCCAGTACAAGCCTGTACATCCTAGTTCCTCCACGGTACATCCCAGGACATCCCCGCACATTGTAGTGCCTCCCAGTACATCCCAGCTCCCTCGCAGTACTGGGAGGGAACTGGGATGTACTGGGAGGGAACTGGGATGTACTGGGATGTAATGGGACGGAACTGGGATGTATTGGGAGGCACTGGGAAAGAAGTGGTAGTGAACCGGGAGGGAATTGGGATGTACGGGGATGAACTGGTAGGAAACTGGGATGTACTGGCATGGAACGGGGATGTATTGGGATGGACAGGAACGGAACTGGAATGTACGGCGATGTATTGGGATGTACTGGGAGCGAACTGGGATTTACTGGGATGTACTGGGAGGAAACTGGGATATACTGGGAGGAAACTGGGATATACTGGGAGGAACCTGGGAGGGAAGTGGGTGTCAACTGGGACATTCCAGTTTCCTCCCAGTACATCCCAGTTCCCTACCAGTGCAGCCCAGTACATCCCAGATCCCTCCCAGTCCCTCCCAGTACATCCCAGTACATCCCAGTTCCCTCACAGTACATCCCAGTTCCCTCCCAGTTCACACACAGTTCACTCCCAGTTCCATTCCAGTACATCCCAGTACATGCCAGTTGCCTCCCAGTTTCCTCTAAGTACATCCCAGTACTTTAAAGTTCCCTCCCAGTACATCCCAGTTCCCTCACAGTACATCCCAGTACTTCACAGTTCACTCCCACTACATCCCAGTACGTCCCAGTTCCCCCTTGGTACATAACACTTCCCTCCCAATACATCCAAGTTCCCTCCCAGTACATCCCAATCCCCTCCCAGTACATCCCAGTTCCCTGCCAGTATGTCCCAGTACATCCCAGTTCCCTCCCAGTACATACCAGTTCCCTCCCAGTACATCCCAGTTCCCTCCCAGTTCCCTCCCACTACATCCCAGTTCCCTGCCAGTATGTCCCAGTACATACCAGTTCCCTCCCACTACATCCCAGTACATCCTCGTACATCCCAGTTCCCACCCAGTACATCCTACTACATACCAGTTCCCTCCCAGTTCACTCCCAGTACATCCCAGTACTTCACAGTTCCCTCCCAGTACATCCCAGTACGCACCAGTTCCCCTCAGTACATAACACTTCCCTCCCAGTACATCCCAGTGTCCTCACAGTACGTCCCAGTTCCCTCCCAGTACATCCCAGTTCCCTACCAGTACATCCCAGTTCCCTCCCTGTTCCTTCCCAGTACATAACAGTTACCTCCCAGTACATCCCAGTAGATCCTGGTACATCCCAAATCCCTGCCAGTTCCACCCGGTACAACCCAGTACAAGCCTGTACATCCTAGTTCCTCCACAGTACATCCCAGGGCATCCCCGCACATTGTAGTGCCTCCCAGTACATCCCAGTTCCCACCCAGTACTGGGAGGGACCTGGGATGTACTGGGAGGGAACTGGGACGTACTGGGAGGGAACTGGGATGTACTGGGATGTAATGGGACGGAACTGGGATGTATTGGAAGGCACTGGGAAAGAAGTGGTAGTGAACCGGGAGGGAATTGGGATGTACGGGGATGAACTGGTAGGAAACTGGGATGTACTGGCATGGAACGGGGATGTATTGGGATGGACAGGAACGGAACTGGAATGTACTGCGATGTACTGGGATGTACTGGGAGGAAACTGGGATATACTGGGAGGAAACTGGGATATACTGGGAGGCATTGGGAGGGAAGTGGGTGTCAACTGGGACATTCCAGTTTCCTCCCAGTACATCCCAGTTCCCTACCAGTGCAGCCCAGTACATCCCAGTTCCCTGCCAGTATGTCCCAGTACATCCCAGTTCCCTCCCAGTACATACCAGTTCCCTCCCAGTACATACCAGTTCCCTCCCAGTTCCCTCCCACTACATCCCAGTTCCCTCCCACTACATCCCAGTTCCCTCCCAGTACATACCAGTTCCCTCCCAGTACATCCCAGTTCCCACCCAGTACATCCTACTACATACCAGTTCCCTCCCAGTTCACTCCCAGTACATCCCAGTACTTCACAGTTCCCTCCCAGTACATCCCAGTATGTCCCAGTTCCCCTCAGTACATAACACTTCCCTCCCAGTACATAACAGTACATCCCAGTGTCCTCACGGTACGTCCCAATTCCCTCCCAGTACATCCCAGTTCCCTACCAGTACATCCCAGTTACCTCCCTGTTCCTTCCCAGTACATAACAGTTACCTCCCAGTACATCCCAGTAGATCCTGGTACATCCCAAATCCCTGCCAGTTCCACCCGGTACAACCCAGTAAAAGCCTGTACATCCTAGTTCCTCCACAGTACATCCCAGGGCATCCCCGCACATTGTAGTGCCTCCCAGTACATCCCAGTTCCCTCCCAGTACTGGGAGGGACCTGGGATGTACTGGGAGGGAACTGGGACGTACTGGGAGGGACCTGGGATGTACTGGGATGTAATGGGACGGAACTGGGATGTAATGGGACGGAACTGGTATGTAATGGGACGGAACTGGGAAAGAAGTGGTAGTGAACCGGGAGGGAATTGGGATGTACGGGGATGAACTGGTAGGGAACTGGGATGTACTGGCATGGAACGGGGATGTATTGGGATGTACAGGAACGGAACTGGAATGTACTGCGATGTACTGGCATGTACTGGGAGCAAACTGGGATTTACTGGGATGTACTGGGAGGAAACTGGGATATACTGGGAGGCACTGGGAGGGAAGTGGGTGTCAACTGGGACATTCCAGTTTCCTCCCAGTACATCCCAGTTCCCTACCAGTGCAGCCCAGTACATCCCAGATCCCTCCCAGTACATCCCAGTTCCCTCCCAGTCCGTCCCAGTACATCCCAGTACATCCCAGTTCCCTCACAGTTCACACACAGTTCACTCCCAGTTCCATTCCAGTACATCCCAGTACATGCCACTTTCCTCCAAGTAAACCCCAGTTCCCTCCCACTACATCCAAGTTCCCTCCCACTTCCCTCTAAGTACATCCCAGTACTTCACAGTTCACTCCCAGTACATCCCAGTTCCCCCTCGGTACACAACAGTTCCCTCCCAGTACACCCCAGTACATCCCAGTTCCCTCCCAGTATGTCCCACTACATCCCAGTTCCCTCCCAGTCCATCCCAGTTCCCTCCCAGTAAATCCCAATTCCCAACACTTTCCATCCCAGTACATCCTAGTTCCCTCCCAGTACATCCCAGTTCCCTCCCAGTACATCCCAGTACTTCACAGTTCCCTCCCAGTTCACTCCCAGTTCCCTCCCAGTACATCCCAGTTCCCTCTAAGTACATCCCAATACTTCATAGTTCCCTCCCAGCACGTCCCAGTACGTCCCAGTTCCCCTCAGTACATAACACTTCCCTCCCAGTACATACCAGTACATCCCAGTGTCCTCACAGTACATCCCAGTTCCCTACCAGTACATCCCAGTTCTCTCCCAGTTCACTCCCAGTACACAACAGTTACCTCCCAGTACATCCCAGTAGATCCTGGTACATCCCAAATCCCTGCCAGTTCCACCCGGTACAACCCAGTACAAGCCTGTACATCCTAGTTCCTCCACAGTACATCCCAGGGCATCCCGGCACATTGTAGTGCCTCCCAGTACATCCCAGTTCCCTCCCAGTACTGGGAGGGACCTGGGATGTACTGGGAGGGAACTGGGACGTACTGGGAGGGAACTGGGATGTACTGGGAGGGAACTGGGATGTACTGGGATGTAATGGGACGGAACTGGGATGTATTGGGAGGCACTGGGAAAGAAGTGGTAGTGAACCGGGAGGGAATTGGGATGTACGGGGATGAACTGGCAGGAAACTGGGATGTACTGGCATGGAACGGGGATGTATTGGGATGTACAGGAACAGAACTGGAATGTACAGCGATGTATTGGCATGTACTGGCAGCGAGCTGGGATTTACTGGGATGTACTGGGAGGAAACTGGGATATACTGGGAGGAAACTGGGATATACTGGGAGGCATTGGGAGGGAAGTGGGTGTCAACTGGGACATTCCAGTTTCCTCCCAGTACATCCCAGTTCCCTACCAGTGCAGCCCAGTACATCCCAGTTCCCTCCCAGTCCGTCCCAATCCCCTCCCAGTACATCCCAGTTCCCTGCCAGTATGTCCCAGTACATACCAGTTCCCTCCCACTACATCCCAGTTCCCTCCCAGTACATCCCAGTTCCCACCCAGTACATCCTACTACATACCAGTTCCCTCCCAGTTCACTCCCAGTACATCCCAGTACTTCACAGTTCCCTCCCAGTACATCCCAGTACGTCCCAGTCCCCCTCAGTACATAACACTTCCCTCCCAGTACATACCAGTACATCCCAGTGTCCTCACAGTACGTCCCAGTTCCCTCCCATTACATCCCAGTTCCCTACCAGTACATCCCAGTTCCCTCCCTGTTCCTTCCCAGTACATAACAGTTACCTCCCAGTACATCCCAGTACATCCTGGTACATCCCAAATCCCTGCCAGTTCCACCCGGTACAACCCAGTACAAGCCTGTACATCCTAGTTCCTCCACAGTACATCCCAGGGCATCCCCGCACATTGTAGTGCCTCCCAGTACATCCCAGTTCCCTCCCAGTACTGGGAGGGACCTGGGATGTACTGGGAGGGACCTGGGATGTACTGGGAGGGAACTGGGATGTACTGGGATGTAATGGGACGGAACTGGGAAAGAAGTGGTAGTGAACCGGGAGGGAATTGGGATGTACGGGGATGAACTGGTAGGAAACTGGGATGTACTGGCATGGAACGGGGATGTATTGGGATGTACAGGAACAGAACTGGAATGTAGAGTGATGTATTGGCATGTACTGGCAGCGAGCTGGGATGTACTGGGATGTACTGGGAGGAAACTGGGATATACTGGGAGGCATTGGGAGGGAAGTGGGTGTCAACTGGGACATTCCAGTTTCCTCCCAGTACATCCCAGTTCCCTACCAGTGCAGCCCAGTACATCCCAGATCCCTCCCAGTCCCTCCCAGTACATCCCAGTTCCCTCACAGTACATCCCAGTTCCCTCCCAGTTCACACACAGTTCACTCCCAGTTCCATTCCAGTACATCCCAGTACATGCCAGTTGCCTCCCAGTTTCCTCTAAGTACATCCCACTACTTCAAAGTTCCCTCCCAGTACATCCCAGTTCCCTCACAGTACATCCCAGTACTTCACAGTTCACTCCCACTACATCCCAGTACGTCCCAGTTCCCCCTTGGTACATAACACTTCCCTCCCAATACATCCAAGTTCCCTCCCAGTACATCCCAATCCCCTCCCAGTACATCCCAGTTCCCTGCCAGTATATCCCAGTACATCCCAGTTCCCTCCCAGTACATACCAGTTCCCTCCCAGTACATCCCAGTTCCCTCCCAGTTCCCTCCCACTACATCCCAGTTCCCTCCCAGTACATACCAGTTCCCTCCCACTACATCCCAGTACATCCTGGTACATCCCAGTTCCCACCCAGTACATCCTACTACATACCAGTTCCCTCCCAGTTCACTCCCAGTACATCCCAGTACTTCACAGTTCCATCCCAGCACATCCCAGTACGCACCAGTTCCCCTCAGTACATAACACTTCCCTCCCAGTACATACCAGTACATCCCAGTGTCCTCACAGTACGTCCCAGTTCCCTCCCAGTTCACTCCCAGTACATAACAGTTACCTCCCAGTACATCCCAGTACATCCCAGTAGATCCTGGTACATCCCAAATCCCTGCCAGTTCCACCCGGTACAACCCAGTACAAGCCTGTACATCCTAGTTCCTCCACAGTACATCCCAGGGCATCCCCGCACATTGTAGTGCCTCCCAGTACATCCCAGTTCCCTCCCAGTACTGGGAGGGACCTGGGATGTACTGGGAGGGACCTGGGATATACTGGGAGGGAACTGGGATGTACTGGGATGTACTGGGATGTAATGGGACGGAACTGGGATGTATTGGGAGGCACTGGGAAAGAAGTGGTAGTGAACGGGAGGGAATTGGGATGTACGGGGATGAACTGGTAGGGAACTGGGATGTACTGGCATGGAACGGGGATGTATTGGGATGTACAGGAACAGAACTGGAATGTACAGCGATGTATTGGCATGTACTGGGAGCGAGCTGGGATTTACTGGGATGTACTGGGAGGAAACTGGGATATACTGGGAGGAAACTGGGATATACTGGGAGGCATTGGGAGGGAAGTGGGTGTCAACTGGGACATTCCAGTTTCCTCCCAGTACATCCCAGTTCCCTACCAGTGCAGCCCAGTACATCCCAGTTCCCTCCTAGTCCGTCCCAATCCCCTCCCAGTACATCCCAGTTCCCTGCCAGTATGTCCCAGTACATCCCAGTTCCCTCCCAGTACATACCAGTTCCCTCCCAGTACATCCTGGTACATCCCAGTTCCCACCCAGTACATCCTACTACATACCAGTTCCCTCCCGGTTCACTCCCAGTACATCCCAGTACTTCACAGTTCCCTCCCAGTACATCCCAGTACGTCCCAGTTCCCCTCAGTACATAACACTTCCCTCCCAGTACATACCAGTACATCCCAGTGTCCTCACAGTACGTCCCAGTTCCCTCACAGTACATCCCAGTTTCCTCCCAGTACATCCCAGTTCCCTCCCTGTTCCTTCCCAGTACATAACAGTTACCTCCCAGTACATCCCAGTACATCCCAGTACATCCTGGTACATCCCAAATCCCTGCCAGTTCCACCCGGTACAACCCAGTACAAGCCTGTACATCCTAGTTCCTCCACAGTACATCCCAGGGCATCCCCGCACATTGTAGTGCCTCCCAGTACATCCCAGGTCCCTCCCAGTACTGGGAGGGACCTAGGATTAACGGGGAGGGACCTGGGATGTACTGGGAGGGACCTGGGATGTACTGGGAGGGACCTGGGATGTACTGGGATGTAATGGGACGGAACTGGGATGTATTGGGAGGCACTGGGAAAGAAGTGGTAGCGAACCGGGAGGGAATTGGGATGTACGGGGATGAACTGGTAGGGAACTGGGATGTACTGGCATGGAACGGGGATGTATTGGGATGTACAGGAACGGAACTGGAATGTACTGGGATGTACTGGGAGCAAACTGGGATTTACTGGGATGTACTGGGAGGAAACTGGGAGGAAAGTGGGTGTCAACTGGGACATTCCAGTTTCCTCCCAGTACATCCCAGTTCCCTACCAGTGCATCCCAGTCCGTCCCAGTTCCCTCCCAGTCCGTCCCAGTACATCCCAGTTCCCTCCCAGTTCACTCCCAGTACATAACAGATACCTCCCAGTACATCCCAGTACATCCCAGTAGATCCTGGTACATCCCAAATCCCTGCCAGTTCCACCCGGTACAACCCAGTACAAGCCTGTACATCCTAGTTCCTCCACAGTACATCCCAGGGCATCCCCGCACATTGTAGTGCCTCCCAGTACATCCCAGTTCCCTCCCAGTACTGGGAGGGACCTGGGATGTACTGGGAGGGACCTGGGATATACTGGGAGGGAACTGGGATGTACTGGGATGTAATGGGACGGAACTGGGATGTATTGGGAGGCACTGGGAAAGAAGTGGTAGTGAACCGGGAGGGAATTGGGATGTACGGGGATGAACTGGTAGGGAACTGGGATGTACTGGCATGGAACGGGGATGTATTGGGATGTACAGGAACAGAACTGGAATGTACAGCGATGTATTGGCATGTACTGGCAGCGAGCTGGGATTTACTGGGATGTACTGGGAGGAAACTGGGATATACTGGGAGGAAACTGGGATATACTGGGAGGCATTGGGAGGGAAGTGGGTGTCAACTGGGACATTCCAGTTTCCTCCCAGTACATCCCAGTTCCCTACCAGTGCAGCCCAGTACATCCCAGTTCCCTCCCAGTCCGTCCCAATCCCCTCCCAGTACATCCCAGTTCCCTGCCAGTATGTCCCAGTACATCCCAGTTCCCTCCCAGTACATACCAGTTCCCTCCCAGTACATACCAGTTCCCTCCCAGTACATCCTGGTACATCCCAGTTCCCACCCAGTACATCCTACTACATACCAGTTCCCTCCCGGTTCACTCCCAGTACATCCCAGTACTTCACAGTTCCCTCCCAGTACATCCCAGTACGTCCCAGTTCCCCTCAGTACATAACACTTCCCTCCCAGTACATACCAGTACATCCCAGTGTCCTCACAGTACGTCCCAGTTCCCTCACAGTACATCCCAGTTTCCTCCCAGTACATCCCAGTTCCCTCCCTGTTCCTTCCCAGTACATAACAGTTACCTCCCAGTACATCCCAGTACATCCCAGTAGATCCTGGTACATCCCAAATCCCTGCCAGTTCCACCCGGTACAACCCAGTACAAGCCTGTACATCCTAGTTCCTCCACAGTACATCCCAGGGCATCCCCGCACATTGTAGTGCCTCCCAGTACATCCCAGATCCCTCCCAGTAAGGGAGGGACCTGGGATGTACTGGGAGGGACCTGGGATGTACTGGGAGGGAACTGGGATGTACTGGGATGTAATGGGACGGAACTGGGATGTAATGGGACGGAACTGGGAAAGAAGTGGTAGTGAACCGGGAGGGAATTGGGATGTACGGGGATGAACTGGTAGGGAACTGGGATGTACTGGCATGGAATGGGGATGTATTGGGATGTACAGGAACAGAACTGGAATGTACTGCGATGTACTGGGATGTACTGGGAGCGAACTGGGATTTACTGGGATGTACTGGGAGGAAACTGGGATATACTGGGAGGAAACTGGGATATACTGGGAGGAAACTGGGAGGGAAGTGGGTGTCAACTGGGACATTCCAGTTTCCTCCCAGTACATCCCAGTTCCCTACCAGTGCAGCCCAGTACATCCCAGATCCCTCCCAGTCCCTCCCAGTACATCCCAGTTCCCTCACAGTACATCCCAGTTCCCTCCCAGTTCACACACAGTTCACTCCCAGTTCCATTCCAGTACATCCCAGTACATGCCAGTTGCCTCCCAGTTTCCTCTAAGTACATCCCAGTACTTTAAAGTTCCCTCCCAGTACATCCCAGTTCCCTCACAGTACATCCCAGTACTTCACAGTTCACTCCCACTACATCCCAGTACGTCCCAGTTCCCCCTTGGTACATAACACTTCCCTCCCAATACATCCAAGTTCCCTCCCAGTACATCCCAATCCCCTCCCAGTACATCCCAGTTCCCTGCCAGTATGTCCCAGTACATCCCAGTTCCCTCCCAGTACATACCAGTTCCCTCCCAGTACATCCCAGTTCCCTCCCAGTTCCCTCCCACTACATCCCAGTTCCCTCCCAGTACATACCAGTTCCCTCCCACTACATCCCAGTACATCCTGGTACATCCCAGTTCCCACCCAGTACATCCTACTACATACCAGTTCCCTCCCAGTTCACTCCCAGTACATCCCAGTACTTCACAGTTCCCTCCCAGTACATCCCAGTACACACCAGTTCCCCTCAGTACATAACACTTCCCTCCCAGTACATAACAGTACATCCCAGTGTCCTCACAGTACGTCCCAGTTCCCTCACAGTACATCCCAGTTCCCTACCAGTACGTCCCAGTTCCCTCCCAGTTCACTCCCAGTACATAACAGTTACCTCCCGGTACATCCCAGTACATCCCAGTAGATCCTGGTACATCCCAAATCCCTGCCAGTTCCACCCGGTACAACCCAGTACAAGCCTGTACATCCTAGTTCCTCCACGGTACATCCCAGGACATCCCCGCACATTGTAGTGCCTCCCAGTACATCCCAGCTCCCTCGCAGTACTGGGAGGGAACTGGGATGTACTGGGAGGGAACTGGGATGTACTGGGATGTAATGGGACGGAACTGGGATGTATTGGGAGGCACTGGGAAAGAAGTGGTAGTGAACCGGGAGGGAATTGGGATGTACGGGGATGAACTGGTAGGAAACTGGGATGTACTGGCATGGAACGGGGATGTATTGGGATGGACAGGAACGGAACTGGAATGTACGGCGATGTATTGGGATGTACTGGGAGCGAACTGGGATTTACTGGGATGTACTGGGAGGAAACTGGGATATACTGGGAGGAAACTGGGATATACTGGGAGGAACCTGGGAGGGAAGTGGGTGTCAACTGGGACATTCCAGTTTCCTCCCAGTACATCCCAGTTCCCTACCAGTGCAGCCCAGTACATCCCAGATCCCTCCCAGTCCCTCCCAGTACATCCCAGTACATCCCAGTTCCCTCACAGTACATCCCAGTTCCCTCCCAGTTCACACACAGTTCACTCCCAGTTCCATTCCAGTACATCCCAGTACATGCCAGTTGCCTCCCAGTTTCCTCTAAGTACATCCCAGTACTTTAAAGTTCCCTCCCAGTACATCCCAGTTCCCTCACAGTACATCCCAGTACTTCACAGTTCACTCCCACTACATCCCAGTACGTCCCAGTTCCCCCTTGGTACATAACACTTCCCTCCCAATACATCCAAGTTCCCTCCCAGTACATCCCAATCCCCTCCCAGTACATCCCAGTTCCCTGCCAGTATGTCCCAGTACATCCCAGTTCCCTCCCAGTACATACCAGTTCCCTCCCAGTACATCCCAGTTCCCTCCCAGTTCCCTCCCACTACATCCCAGTTCCCTCCCAGTACATACCAGTTCCCTCCCAGTACATCCCAGTACATCCTCGTACATCCCAGTTCCCACCCAGTACATCCTACTACATACCAGTTCCCTCCCAGTTCACTCCCAGTACATCCCAGTACTTCACAGTTCCATCCCAGTACATCCCAGTACGCACCAGTTCCCCTCAGTACATAACACTTCCCTCCCAGTACATCCCAGTGTCCTCACAGTACGTCCCAGTTCCCTCCCAGTACATCCCAGTTCCCTACCAGTACATCCCAGTTCTCTTCCAGTTCACTCCCAGTACATAACAGTTACCTCCCAGTACATCCCAGTAGATCCTGGTACATCCCAAATCCCTGCCAGTTCCACCCGGTACAACCCAGTACAAGCCTGTACATCCTAGTTCCTCCACAGTACATCCCAGGGCATCCCCGCACATTGTAGTGCCTCCCAGTACATCCCAGTTCCCTCCCAGTACTGGGAGGGACCTGGGATGTACTGGGAGGGACCTGGGATATACTGGGAGGGAACTGGGATGTACTGGGATGTAATGGGACGGAACTGGGATGTATTGGGAGGCACTGGGAAAGAAGTGGTAGTGAACCGGGAGGGAATTGGGATGTACGGGGATGAACTGGTAGGAAACTGGGATGTACTGGCATGGAACGGGGATGTATTGGGATGGACAGGAACGGAACTGGAATGTACTGCGATGTACTGGGATGTACTGGGAGGAAACTGGGATATACTGGGAGGAAACTGGGATATACTGGGAGGCATTGGGAGGGAAGTGGGTGTCAACTGGGACATTCCAGTTTCCTCCCAGTACATCCCAGTTCCCTACCAGTGCAGCCCAGTACATCCCAGTTCCCTCCCAGTCCGTCCCAATCCCCTCCCAGTACATCCCAGTTCCCTGCCAGTATGTCCCAGTACATCCCAGTTCCCTCCCAGTACATACCAGTTCCCTCCCAGTTCCCTCCCACTACATCCCAGTTCCCTCCCAGTACATACCAGTTCCCTCCCAGTACATCCCAGTTCCCACCCAGTACATCCTACTACATACCAGTTCCCTCCCAGTTCACTCCCAGTACATCCCAGTACTTCACAGTTCCCTCCCAGTACATCCCAGTATGTCCCAGTTCCCCTCAGTACATAACACTTCCCTCCCAGTACATAACAGTACATCCCAGTGTCCTCACGGTACGTCCCAATTCCCTCCCAGTACATCCCAGTTCCCTACCAGTACATCCCAGTTACCTCCCTGTTCCTTCCCAGTACATAACAGTTACCTCCCAGTACATCCCAGTAGATCCTGGTACATCCCAAATCCCTGCCAGTTCCACCCGGTACAACCCAGTAAAAGCCTGTACATCCTAGTTCCTCCACAGTACATCCCAGGGCATCCCCGCACATTGTAGTGCCTCCCAGTACATCCCAGTTCCCTCCCAGTACTGGGAGGGACCTGGGATGTACTGGGAGGGAACTGGGACGTACTGGGAGGGACCTGGGATGTACTGGGATGTAATGGGACGGAACTGGGATGTAATGGGACGGAACTGGTATGTAATGGGACGGAACTGGGAAAGAAGTGGTAGTGAACCGGGAGGGAATTGGGATGTACGGGGATGAACTGGTAGGGAACTGGGATGTACTGGCATGGAACGGGGATGTATTGGGATGTACAGGAACGGAACTGGAATGTACTGCGATGTACTGGCATGTACTGGGAGCAAACTGGGATTTACTGGGATGTACTGGGAGGAAACTGGGATATACTGGGAGGCATTGGGAGGGAAGTGGGTGTCAACTGGGACATTCCAGTTTCCTCCCAGTACATCCCAGTTCCCTACCAGTGCAGCCCAGTACATCCCAGATCCCTCCCAGTACATCCCAGTTCCCTCCCAGTCCGTCCCAGTACATCCCAGTACATCCCAGTTCCCTCACAGTTCACACACAGTTCACTCCCAGTTCCATTCCAGTACATCCCAGTACATGCCACTTTCCTCCAAGTAAACCCCAGTTCCCTCCCACTACATCCAAGTTCCCTCCCACTTCCCTCTAAGTACATCCCAGTACTTCACAGTTCACTCCCAGTACATCCCAGTTCCCCCTCGGTACATAACAGTTCCCTCCCAGTACACCCCAGTACATCCCAGTTCCCTCCCAGTATGTCCCACTACATCCCAGTTCCCTCCCAGTCCATCCCAGTTCCCTCCCAGTAAATCCCAATTCCCAACACTTTCCACCCAGTACATCCCAGTTCCCTCCCAGTACATCCCAGTTCCCTCCCAGTACATCCCAGTACTTCACAGTTCCCTCCCAGTTCACTCCCAGTTCCCTCCCAGTACATCCCAGTTCCCTCTAAGTACATCCCAATACTTCATAGTTCCCTCCCAGCACGTCCCAGTACGTCCCAGTTCCCCTCAGTACATAACACTTCCCTCCCAGTACATACCAGTACATCCCAGTGTCCTCACAGTACATCCCAGTTCCCTACCAGTACATCCCAGTTCTCTCCCAGTTCACTCCCAGTACACAACAGTTACCTCCCAGTACATCCCAGTAGATCCTGGTACATCCCAAATCCCTGCCAGTTCCACCCGGTACAACCCAGTACAAGCCTGTACATCCTAGTTCCTCCACAGTACATCCCAGGGCATCCCGGCACATTGTAGTGCCTCCCAGTACATCCCAGTTCCCTCCCAGTACTGGGAGGGACCTGGGATGTACTGGGAGGGAACTGGGACGTACTGGGAGGGAACTGGGATGTACTGGGAGGGAACTGGGATGTACTGGGATGTAATGGGACGGAACTGGGATGTATTGGGAGGCACTGGGAAAGAAGTGGTAGTGAACCGTGAGGGAATTGGGATGTACGGGGATGAACTGGCAGGAAACTGGGATGTACTGGCATGGAACGGGGATGTATTGGGATGTACAGGAACAGAACTGGAATGTACAGCGATGTATTGGCATGTACTGGCAGCGAGCTGGGATTTACTGGGATGTACTGGGAGGAAACTGGGATATACTGGGAGGAAACTGGGATATACTGGGAGGCATTGGGAGGGAAGTGGGTGTCAACTGGGACATTCCAGTTTCCTCCCAGTACATCCCAGTTCCCTACCAGTGCAGCCCAGTACATCCCAGTTCCCTCCCAGTCCGTCCCAATCCCCTCCCAGTACATCCCAGTTCCCTGCCAGTATGTCCCAGTACATACCAGTTCCCTCCCACTACATCCCAGTTCCCTCCCAGTACATCCCAGTTCCCACCCAGTACATCCTACTACATACCAGTTCCCTCCCAGTTCACTCCCAGTACATCCCAGTACTTCACAGTTCCCTCCCAGTACATCCCAGTACGTCCCAGTCCCCCTCAGTACATAACACTTCCCTCCCAGTACATACCAGTACATCCCAGTGTCCTCACAGTACGTCCCAGTTCCCTCCCATTACATCCCAGTTCCCTACCAGTACATCCCAGTTCCCTCCCTGTTCCTTCCCAGTACATAACAGTTACCTCCCAGTACATCCCAGTAGATCCTGGTACATCCCAAATCCCTGCCAGTTCCACCCGGTACAACCCAGTACAAGCCTGTACATCCTAGTTCCTCCACAGTACATCCCAGGGCATGCCCGCACATTGTAGTGCCTCCCAGTACATCCCAGTTCCCTCCCAGTACTGGGAGGGACCTGGGATGTACTGGGAGGGAACTGGGATGTACTGGGAGGGAACTGGGATGTACTGGGATGTAATGGGACGGAACTGGGAAAGAAGTGGTAGTGAACCGGGAGGGAATTGGGATGTACGGGGATGAACTGGTAGGAAACTGGGATGTACTGGCATGGAACGGGGATGTATTGGGATGTACAGGAACAGAACTGGAATGTACAGTGATGTATTGGCATGTACTGGCAGCGAGCTGGGATGTACTGGGATGTACTGGGAGGAAACTGGGATATACTGGGAGGAAACTGGGATATACTGGGAGGCATTGGGAGGGAAGTGGGTGTCAACTGGGACATTCCAGTTTCCTCCCAGTACATCCCAGTTCCCTACCAGTGCAGCCCAGTACATCCCAGATCCCTCCCAGTCCCTCCCAGTACATCCCAGTTCCCTCACAGTACATCCCAGTTCCCTCCCAGTTCACACACAGTTCACTCCCAGTTCCATTCCAGTACATCCCAGTACATGCCAGTTGCCTCCCAGTTTCCTCTAAGTACATCCCACTACTTCAAAGTTCCCTCCCAGTACATCCCAGTTCCCTCACAGTACATCCCAGTACTTCACAGTTCACTCCCACTACATCCCAGTACGTCCCAGTTCCCCCTTGGTACATAACACTTCCCTCCCAATACATCCAAGTTCCCTCCCAGTACATCCCAATCCCCTCCCAGTACATCCCAGTTCCCTGCCAGTATGTCCCAGTACATCCCAGTTCCCTCCCAGTACATACCAGTTCCCTCCCAGTACATCCCAGTTCCCTCCCAGTTCCCTCCCACTACATCCCAGTTCCCTCCCAGTACATACCAGTTCCCTCCCACTACATCCCAGTACATCCTGGTACATCCCAGTTCCCACCCAGTACATCCTACTACATACCAGTTCCCTCCCAGTTCACTCCCAGTACATCCCAGTACTTCACAGTTCCATCCCAGTACATCCCAGTACGCACCAGTTCCCCTCAGTACATTACACTTCCCTCCCAGTACATACCAGTACATCCCAGTGTCCTCACAGTACGTCCCAGTTCCCTCCCAGTTCACTCCCAGTACATAACAGTTACCTCCCAGTACATCCCAGTACATCCCAGTAGATCCTGGTACATCCCAAATCCCTGCCAGTTCCACCCGGTACAACCCAGTACAAGCCTGTACATCCTAGTTCCTCCACAGTACATCCCAGGGCATCCCCGCACATTGTAGTGCCTCCCAGTACATCCCAGTTCCCTCCCAGTACTGGGAGGGACCTGGGATGTACTGGGAGGGACCTGGGATATACTGGGAGGGAACTGGGATGTACTGGGATGTACTGGGATGTAATGGGACGGAACTGGGATGTATTGGGAGGCACTGGGAAAGAAGTGGTAGTGAACCGGGAGGGAATTGGGATGTACGGGGATGAACTGGTAGGGAACTGGGATGTACTGGCATGGAACGGGGATGTATTGGGATGTACAGGAACAGAACTGGAATGTACAGCGATGTATTGGCATGTACTGGGAGCGAGCTGGGATTTACTGGGATGTACTGGGAGGAAACTGGGATATACTGGGAGGAAACTGGGATATACTGGGAGGCATTGGGAGGGAAGTGGGTGTCAACTGGGACATTCCAGTTTCCTCCCAGTACATCCCAGTTCCCTACCAGTGCAGCCCAGTACATCCCAGTTCCCTCCCAGTCCGTCCCAATCCCCTCCCAGTACATCCCAGTTCCCTGCCAGTATGTCCCAGTACATCCCAGTTCCCTCCCAGTACATACCAGTTCCCTCCCAGTACATCCTGGTACATCCCAGTTCCCACCCAGTACATCCTACTACATCCCAGTTCCCTCCCGGTTCACTCCCAGTACATCCCAGTACTTCACAGTTCCCTCCCAGTACATCCCAGTACGTCCCAGTTCCCCTCAGTACATAACACTTCCCTCCCAGTACATACCAGTACATCCCAGTGTCCTCACAGTACGTCCCAGTTCCCTCACAGTACATCCCAGTTCCCTCCCTGTTCCTTCCCAGTACATAACAGTTACCTCCCAGTACATCCCAGTACATCCCAGTACATCCTGGTACATCCCAAATCCCTGCCAGTTCCACCCGGTACAACCCAGTACAAGCCTGTACATCCTAGTTCCTCCACAGTACATCCCAGGGCATCCCCGCACATTGTAGTGCCTCCCAGTACATCCCAGGTCCCTCCCAGTACTGGGAGGGACCTAGGATTAACGGGGAGGGACCTGGGATGTACTGGGAGGGACCTGGGATGTACTGGGAGGGACCTGGGATGTACTGGGATGTAATGGGACGGAACTGGGATGTATTGGGAGGCACTGGGAAAGAAGTGGTAGCGAACCGGGAGGGAATTGGGATGTACGGGGATGAACTGGTAGGGAACTGGGATGTACTGGCATGGAACGGGGATGTATTGGGATGTACAGGAACGGAACTGGAATGTACTGGGATGTACTGGGAGCAAACTGGGATTTACTGGGATGTACTGGGAGGAAACTGGGAGGAAAGTGGGTGTCAACTGGGACATTCCAGTTTCCTCCCAGTACATCCCAGTTCCCTACCAGTGCATCCCAGTCCGTCCCAGTTCCCTCCCAGTCCGTCCCAGTACATCCCAGTTCCCTCCCAGTTCACTCCCAGTACATAACAGATACCTCCCAGTACATCCCAGTACATCCCAGTAGATCCTGGTACATCCCAAATCCCTGCCAGTTCCACCCGGTACAACCCAGTACAAGCCTGTACATCCTAGTTCCTCCACAGTACATCCCAGGGCATCCCCGCACATTGTAGTGCCTCCCAGTACATCCCAGTTCCCTCCCAGTACTGGGAGGGACCTGGGATGTACTGGGAGGGACCTGGGATATACTGGGAGGGAACTGGGATGTACTGGGATGTAATGGGACGGAACTGGGATGTATTGGGAGGCACTGGGAAAGAAGTGGTAGTGAACCGGGAGGGAATTGGGATGTACGGGGATGAACTGGTAGGGAACTGGGATGTACTGGCATGGAACGGGGATGTATTGGGATGTACAGGAACAGAACTGGAATGTACAGCGATGTATTGGCATGTACTGGCAGCGAGCTGGGATTTACTGGGATGTACTGGGAGGAAACTGGGATATACTGGGAGGAAACTGGGATATACTGGGAGGCATTGGGAGGGAAGTGGGTGTCAACTGGGACATTCCAGTTTCCTCCCAGTACATCCCAGTTCCCTACCAGTGCAGCCCAGTACATCCCAGTTCCCTCCCAGTCCGTCCCAATCCCCTCCCAGTACATCCCAGTTCCCTGCCAGTATGTCCCAGTACATCCCAGTTCCCTCCCAGTACATACCAGTTCCCTCCCAGTACATACCAGTTCCCTCCCAGTACATCCTGGTACATCCCAGTTCCCACCCAGTACATCCTACTACATACCAGTTCCCTCCCGGTTCACTCCCAGTACATCCCAGTACTTCACAGTTCCCTCCCAGTACATCCCAGTACGTCCCAGTTCCCCTCAGTACATAACACTTCCCTCCCAGTACATACCAGTACATCCCAGTGTCCTCACAGTACGTCCCAGTTCCCTCACAGTACATCCCAGTTTCCTCCCAGTACATCCCAGTTCCCTCCCTGTTCCTTCCCAGTACATAACAGTTACCTCCCAGTACATCCCAGTACATCCCAGTACATCCTGGTACATCCCAAATCCCTGCCAGTTCCACCCGGTACAACCCAGTACAAGCCTGTACATCCTAGTTCCTCCACAGTACATCCCAGGGCATCCCCGCACATTGTAGTGCCTCCCAGTACATCCCAGATCCCTCCCAGTAAGGGAGGGACCTGGGATGTACTGGGAGGGACCTGGGATGTACTGGGAGGGAACTGGGATGTACTGGGATGTAATGGGACGGAACTGGGATGTAATGGGACGGAACTGGGAAAGAAGTGGTAGTGAACCGGGAGGGAATTGGGATGTACGGGGATGAACTGGTAGGGAACTGGGATGTACTGGCATGGAATGGGGATGTATTGGGATGTACAGGAACAGAACTGGAATGTACTGCGATGTACTGGGATGTACTGGGAGCGAACTGGGATTTACTGGGATGTACTGGGAGGAAACTGGGATATACTGGGAGGAAACTGGGAGGGAAGTGGGTGTCAACTGGGACATTCCAGTTTCCTCCCAGTACATCCCAGTTCCCTACCAGTGCAGCCCAGTACATCCCAGATCCCTCCCAGTCCCTCCCAGTACATCCCAGTTCCCTCACAGTACATCCCAGTTCCCTCCCAGTTCACACACAGTTCACTCCCAGTTCCATTCCAGTACATCCCAGTACATGCCAGTTGCCTCCCAGTTTCCTCTAAGTACATCCCAGTACTTTAAAGTTCCCTCCCAGTACATCCCAGTTCCCTCACAGTACATCCCAGTACTTCACAGTTCACTCCCACTACATCCCAGTACGTCCCAGTTCCCCCTTGGTACATAACACTTCCCTCCCAATACATCCAAGTTCCCTCCCAGTACATCCCAATCCCCTCCCAGTACATCCCAGTTCCCTGCCAGTATGTCCCAGTACATCCCAGTTCCCTCCCAGTACATACCAGTTCCCTCCCAGTACATACCAGTTCCCTCCCAGTTCCCTCCCACTACATCCCAGTTCCCTCCCAGTACATACCAGTTCCCTCCCACTACATCCCAGTACATCCTGGTACATCCCAGTTCCCACCCAGTACATCCTACTACATACCAGTTCCCTCCCAGTTCACTCCCAGTACATCCCAGTACTTCACAGTTCCCTCCCAGTACATCCCAGTACACACCAGTTCCCCTCAGTACATAACACTTCCCTCCCAGTACATAACAGTACATCCCAGTGTCCTCACAGTACGTCCCAGTTCCCTCACAGTACATCCCAGTTCCCTACCAGTACGTCCCAGTTCCCTCCCAGTTCACTCCCAGTACATAACAGTTACCTCCCGGTACATCCCAGTACATCCCAGTAGATCCTGGTACATCCCAAATCCCTGCCAGTTCCACCCGGTACAACCGAGTACAAGCCTGTACATCCTAGTTCCTCCACGGTACATCCCAGGGCATCCCCACACATTGTAGTGCCTCCCAGTACATCCAAGTTCCCTCCCAGTCCGTCCCAATCCCCTCCCAGTACATCCCAGTTCCCTGCCAGTATGTCCCAGTACATCCCAGTTCCCTCCCAGTACATACCAGTTCCCTCCCAGTACATCCCAGTACATCCTGGTACATCCCAGTTCCCACCCAGTACATCCTACTACATACCAGTTCCCTCCCAGTTCACTCCCAGTACATCCCAGTACTTCACAGTTCCCTCCCAGTACATCCCAGTACGTCCCAGTTCCCCTCAGTACATAACACTTCCCTCCCAGTACATAACAGTACATCCCAGTGTCCTCACAGTACGTCCCAGTTCCCTCCCAGTACATCCCAGTTCCCTACCAGTACATAACAGTTACCTCCCAGTATATCCCAGTAGATCCTGGTACATCCCAAATCCCTGCCAGTTCCACCCGGTACAACCCAGTACAAGCCTGTACATCCTAGTTCCTCCACAGTACATCCCAGGGCATCCCCGCACATTGTAGTGCCTCCCAGTACATCCCAGTTCCCTCCCAGTACTGGGAGGGACCTGGGATGTACTGGGAGGGACCTGGGATGTACTGGGAGGGAACTGGGATGTACTGGGATGTAATGGGACGGAACTGGGATGTAATGGGACGGAACTGGGATGTATTGGGAGGCACTGGGAAAGAAGTGGTAGTGAACCGGGAGGGAATTGGGATGTACGGGGATGAACTGGTAGGGAACTGGGATGTACTGGCATGGAACGGGGATGTATTGGGATGTACAGGAACAGAACTGGAATGTACAGCGATGTATTGGCATGTACTGGCAGCGAGCTGGGATTTACTGGGATGTACTGGGAGGAAACTGGGATATACTGGGAGGAAACTGGGATATACTGGGAGGCATTGGGAGGGAAGTGGGTGTCAACTGGGACATTCCAGTTTCCTCCCAGTACATCCCAGTTCCCTACCAGTGCAGCCCAGTACATCCCAGTTCCCTCCCAGTCCGTCCCAATCCCCTCCCAGTACATCCCAGTTCCCTGCCAGTATGTCCCAGTACATCCCAGTTCCCTCCCAGTACATACCAGTTCCCTCCCAGTACATCCCAGTTCCCTCCCAGTTCCCTCCCACTACATCCCAGTACATCCTGGTACATCCCAGTTCCCACCCAGTACATCCTACTACATACCAGTTCCCTCCCAGTTCACTCCCAGTACATCCCAGTACTTCACAGTTCCCTCCCAGTACATCCCAGTACGTCCCAGTTCCCCTCAGTACATAACACTTCCCTCCCAGTACATAACAGTACATCCCAGTGTCCTCACAGTACGTCCCAGTTCCCTCCCAGTACATCCCAGTTCCCTACCAGTACATCCCAGTTACCTCCCTGTTCCTTCCCAGTACATAACAGTTACCTCCCAGTACATCCCAGTAGATCCTGGTACATCCCAAATCCCTGCCAGTTCCACCCGGTACAACCCAGTACAAGCCTGTACATCCTTGTTCCTCCACAGTACATCCCAGGGCATCCCCGCACATTGTAGTGCCTCCCAGTACATCCCAGTTCCCTCCCAGTACTGGGAGGGACCTGGGATGTACTGGGAGGGACCTGGGATGTACTGGGAGGGAACTGGGATGTACTGGGATGTAATGGGACGGAACTGGGATGTAATGGGACGGAACTGGGAAAGAAGTGGTAGTGAACCGGGAGGGAATTGGGATGTACGGGGATGAACTGGTAGGGAACTGGGATGTACTGGCATGGAACGGGGATGTATTGGGATGTACAGGAACAGAACTGGAATGTACAGCGATGTATTGGCATGTACTGGCAGCGAGCTGGGATTTACTGGGATGTACTGGGAGGAAACTGGGATATACTGGGAGGAAACTGGGATATACTGGGAGGCATTGGGAGGGAAGTGGGTGTCAACTGGGACATTCCAGTTTCCTCCCAGTACATCCCAGTTCCCTACCAGTGCAGCCCAGTACATCCCAGTTCCCTCCCAGTCCGTCCCAATCCCCTCCCAGTACATCCCAGTTCCCTGCCAGTATGTCCCAGTACATCCCAGTTCCCTCCCAGTACATACCAGTTCCCTCCCAGTACATACCAGTTCCCTCCCAGTACATCCTGGTACATCCCAGTTCCCACCCAGTACATCCTACTACATACCAGTTCCCTCCCAGTTCACTCCCAGTACATCCCAGTACTTCACAGTTCCCTCCCAGTACATCCCAGTACGTCCGAGTTCCCCTCAGTACATAACACTTCCCTCCCAGTACATAACAGTACATCCCAGTGTCCTCACAGTACGTCCCAGTTCCCTCACAGTACATCCCAGTTTCCTCCCAGTACATCCCAGTTCCCTCCCTGTTCCTTCCCAGTACATAACAGTTACCTCCCAGTACATCCCAGTACATCCCAGTAGATCCTGGTACATCCCAAATCCCTGCCAGTTCCACCCGGTACAACCCAGTAAAAGCCTGTACATCCTAGTTCCTCCACAGTACATCCCAGGGCATCCCCGCACATTGTAGTGCCTCCCAGTACATCCCAGCTCCCACCCAGTTCACTCCCAGTACACAACAGTTACCTCCCAGTACATCCCAGTACATCCCAGTAGATCCTGGTACATCCCAAATCCCTGCCAGTTCCACCCGGTACAACCCAGTACAAGCCTGTACATCCTAGTTCCTCCACGGTACATCCCAGGACATACCCGCACATTGTAGTGCCTCCCAGTACATCCCAGTTCCCTCCCAGTACATACCAGTTCCCTCCCGGTACATCCCAGTTCCCACCCAGTACATCCTACTACATACCAGTTCCCTCCCAGTTCACTCCCAGTACATCCCAGTACTTCACAGTTCCCTCCCAGTACATCCCAGTACGTCCCAGTTCCCCTCAGTACATAACACTTCCCTCCCAGTACATACCAGTACATCCCAGTGTCCTCACAGTACGTCCCAGTTCCCTCACAGTACATCCCAGTTCCCTCCCAGTACATCCCAGTTCCCTCCCTGTTCCTTCCCAGTACATAACAGTTACCTCCTAGTACATCCCAGTAGATCCTGGTACATCCCAAATCCCTGCCAGTTCCACCCGGTACAACCCAGTACAAGCCTGTACATCCTAGTTCCTCCACAGTACATCCCAGGGCATCCCCGCACATTGTAGTGCCTCCCAGTACATCCCAGCTCCCTCCCAGTAAGGGAGGGACCTGGGATGTACTGGGAGGGACCTGGGATGTACTGGGAGGGAACTGGGATGTACTGGGATGTAATGGGACGGAACTGGGATGTAATGGGACGGAACTGGGAAAGAAGTGGTAGTGAACCGGGAGGGAATTGGGATGTACGGGGATGAACTGGTAGGGAACTGGGATGTACTGGCATGGAATGGGGATGTATTGGGATGTACAGGAACGGAACTGGAATGTACTGCGATGTACTGGGATGTACTGGGAGCGAACTGGGATTTACTGGGATGTACTGGGAGGAAACTGGGATATACTGGGAGGCACTGGGAGGGAAGTGGGTGTCAACTGGGACATTCCAGTTTCCTCCCAGTACATCCCAGTTCCCTACCAGTGCAGCCCAGTACATCCCAGATCCCTGCCAGTACATCCCAGTTCCCTCCCAGTCCGTCCCAATCCCCTCCCAGTACATCCCAGTTCCCTGCCAGTATGTCCCAGTACATCCCAGTTCCCTCCCAGTACATACCAGTTCCCTCCCAGTACATCCTGGTACATCCCAGTTCCCACCCAGTACATCCTACTACATACCAGTTCCCTCCCAGTTCACTCCCAGTACATCCCAGTACTTCACAGTTCCCTCCCAGTACATCCCAGTACGTCCCAGTTCCCCTCAGTACATAACACTTCCCTCCCAGTACATAACAGTACATCCCAGTGTCCTCACAGTACGTCCCAGTTCCCTCACAGTACTGGGAGGGAACTGGGATGTACTGGGAGGGAACTGGGATGTACTGGGATGTAATGGGACGGAACTGGGATGTATTGGGAGGCACTGGGAAAGAAGTGGTAGTGAACCGGGAGGGAATTGGGATGTACGGGGATGAACTGGTAGGAAACTGGGATGTACTGGCATGGAACGGGGATGTATTGGGATGGACAGGAACGGAACTGGAATGTACGGCGATGTATTGGGATGTACTGGGAGCGAACTGGGATTTACTGGGATGTACTGGGAGGAAACTGGGATATACTGGGAGGAAACTGGGATATACTGGGAGGAAACTGGGAGGGAAGTGGGTGTCAACTGGGACATTCCAGTTTCCTCCCAGTACATCCCAGTTCCCTACCAGTGCAGCCCAGTACATCCCAGATCCCTCCCAGTACATCCCAGTACATCCCAGTTCCCTCACAGTACATCCCAGTTCCCTCCCAGTTCACACACAGTTCACTCCCAGTTCCATTCCAGTACATCCCAGTACATGCCAGTTGCCTCCCAGTTTCCTCTAAGTACATCCCAGTACTTTAAAGTTCCCTCCCAGTACATCCCAGTTCCCTCACAGTACATCCCAGTACTTCACAGTTCACTCCCACTACATCCCAGTACGTCCCAGTTCCCCCTTGGTACATAACACTTCCCTCCCAATACATCCAAGTTCCCTCCCAGTACATCCCAATCCCCTCCCAGTACATCCCAGTTCCCTGCCAGTATGTCCCAGTACATCCCAGTTCCCTCCCAGTACATACCAGTTCCCTCCCAGTACATCCCAGTTCCCTCCCAGTTCCCTCCCACTACATCCCAGTTCCCTCCCAGTACATACCAGTTCCCTCCCACTACATCCCAGTACATCCTGGTACATCCCAGTTCCCACCCAGTACATCCTACTACATACCAGTTCCCTCCCAGTTCACTCCCAGTACATCCCAGTACTTCACGTTCCCTCCCAGTACATCCCAGTACACACCAGTTCCCCTCAGTACATAACACTTCCCTCCCAGTACATAACAGTACATCCCAGTGTCCTCACAGTACGTCCCAGTTCCCTCACAGTACATCCCAGTTCCCTACCAGTACGTCCCAGTTCCCTCCCAGTTCACTCCCAGTACATAACAGTTATCTCCCGGTACATCCCAGTACATCCCAGTAGATCCTGGTACATCCCAAATCCCTGCCAGTTCCACCCGGTACAACCCAGTACAAGCCTGTACATCCTAGTTCCTCCACAGTACATCCCAGGGCATCCCCGCACATTGTAGTGCCTCCCAGTACATCCCAGTTCCCTCCCAGTACTGGGAGGGACCTGGGATGTACTGGGAGGGAAATGGGACGTACTGGGAGGGAACTGGGATGTACTGGGATGTAATGGGACGGAACTGGGATGTATTGGGAGGCACTGGGAAAGAAGTGGTAGTGAACCGGGAGGGAACTGGGATGTACGGGGATGAACTGGTAGGAAACTGGGATGTACTGGCATGGAACGGGGATGTATTGGGATGTACAGGAACGGAACTGGAATGTACTGCGATGTACTGGGATGTACTGGGAGCGAACTGGGATTTACTGGGATGTACTGGGAGGAAACTGGGATATACTGGGAGGAAACTGGGATATACTGGGAGGCATTGGGAGGGAAGTGGGTGTCAACTGGGACATTCCAGTTTCCTCCCAGTACATCCCAGTTCCCTACCAGTGCAGCCCAGTACATCCCAGTTCCCTCCCAGTCCATCCCAATCCCCTCCCAGTACATCCCAGTTCCCTGCCAGTATGTCCCAGTACATCCCAGTTCCCTCCCAGTACATACCAGTTCCCTCCCAGTACATACCAGTACATCCTGGTACATCCCAGTTCCCACCCAGTACATCCTACTACATACCAGTTCCCTCCCAGTTCACTCCCAGTACATCCCAGTACTTCACAGTTCCCTCCCAGTACATCCCAGTAC
Organism: Phalacrocorax aristotelis; assembly: GCF_949628215.1. Classification (NCBI taxonomy): domain Eukaryota; kingdom Metazoa; phylum Chordata; class Aves; order Suliformes; family Phalacrocoracidae; genus Phalacrocorax; species Phalacrocorax aristotelis. The sequence goes on from NW_027441357.1 coordinate 267,024, forward strand.
GTCCCAGTTCCCCTCAGTACATAACACTTCCCTCCCAGTACATAACAGTACATCCCAGTGTCCTCACAGTACGTCCCAGTTCCCTCCCAGTACATCCCAGTTCCCTACCAGTACATAACAGTTACCTCCCAGTATATCCCAGTAGATCCTGGTACATCCCAAATCCCTGCCAGTTCCACCCGGTACAACCCAGTACAAGCCTGTACATCCTAGTTCCTCCACAGTACATCCCAGGGCATCCCCGCACATTGTAGTGCCTCCCAGTACATCCCAGATCTCTCCCAGTACATCCCAGATCCGTCCCAGTCTGTCCCAGTACGTCCCAGTACATCCCAGTTCCCTCACAGTACATCCCAGTTCCCTCACAGTTCACACACAGTTCACTCCCAGTTCCATTCCAGTACAGCCCAGTACATGCCACTTTCCTCCAAGTAAATCCCAGTACCCTCCCACTACATTCAAGTTCCCTCCCACTTCCCTCTAAGTACATCCCAGTACTTCACAGTTCACTCCCAGTACATCCCAGTTCCCCCTCGGTACATAACAATTCCCTCCCAGTACACCCCAGTACATCCCAGTTCCCTCCCAGTATGTCCCACTACATCCCAGTTCCCTCCCAGTCCATCCCAGTTCCCTCCCAGTAAATCCCAATTCCCAACACTTTCCACCCAGTACATCCCAGTTCCCTCCCAGTACATCCCAGTTCCCTCTAGAGTACATCCCAGTACTTCACAGTTCCCTCCCAGTTCACTCCCAGTACACAACAGTTACCTCCCAGTACATCCCAGTACATCCTAGTAGATACTAGGACATTTCAAATCCCTGCCAGTTCCACCCGGTACAACCGAGTACAAGCCTGTACATCCTAGTTCCTCCACAGTACATCCCAGGGCATCCCCGCACATTGTAGTGCCTCCCAGTACATCCCAGCTCCCTCCCAGTTCACTCCCAGTACACAACAGTTACCTCCCAGTACATCCCAGTACATCCCAGTAGATCCTGGTACATCCCAAATCCCTGCCAGTTCCACCCGGTACAACCCAGTACAAGCCTGTACATCCTAGTTCCTCCACGGTACATCCCAGGACATCCCCGCACATTGTAGTGCCTCCCAGTACATCCCAGTTCCCTCCCAGTACATACCAGTTCCCTCCCGGTACATCCCAGTTCCCACCCAGTACATCCTACTACATACCAGTTCCCTCCCAGTTCACTCCCAGTACATCCCAGTACTTCACGTTCCCTCCCAGTACATCCCAGTACACACCAGTTCCCCTCAGTACATAACACTTCCCTCCCAGTACATAACAGTACATCCCAGTGTCCTCACAGTACGTCCCAGTTCCCTCACAGTACATCCCAGTTCCCTACCAGTACGTCCCAGTTCCCTCCCAGTTCACTCCCAGTACATAACAGTTACCTCCCGGTACATCCCAGTACATCCCAGTAGATCCTGGTACATCCCAAATCCCTGCCAGTTCCACCCGGTACAACCCAGTACAAGCCTGTACATCCTAGTTCCTCCACGGTACATCCCAGGGCATCCCCACACATTGTAGTGCCTCCCAGTACATCCCAGTTCCCTCCCAGTACTGGGAGGGACCTGGGATGTACTGGGAGGGAAATGGGACGTACTGGGAGGGAACTGGGATGTACTGGGATGTAATGGGACGGAACTGGGATGTATTGGGAGGCACTGGGAAAGAAGTGGTAGTGAACCGGGAGGGAACTGGGATGTACGGGGATGAACTGGTAGGAAACTGGGATGTACTGGCATGGAACGGGGATGTATTGGGATGGACAGGAACGGAACTGGAATGTACTGCGATGTACTGGGATGTACTGGGAGCGAACTGGGATTTACTGGGATGTACTGGGAGGAAACTGGGATATACTGGGAGGAAACTGGGATATACTGGGAGGCATTGGGAGGGAAGTGGGTGTCAACTGGGACATTCCAGTTTCCTCCCAGTACATCCCAGTTCCCTACCAGTGCAGCCCAGTACATCCCAGTTCCCTCCCAGTCCATCCCAATCCCCTCCCAGTACATCCCAGTTCCCTGCCAGTATGTCCCAGTACATCCCAGTTCCCTCCCAGTACATACCAGTTCCCTCCCAGTACATCCCAGTACATCCTGGTACATCCCAGTTCCCACCCAGTACATCCTACTACATACCAGTTCCCTCCCAGTTCACTCCCAGTACATCCCAGTACTTCACAGTTCCCTCCCAGTACATCCCAGTACGTCCCAGTTCCCCTCAGTACATAACACTTCCCTCCCAGTACATAACAGTACATCCCAGTGTCCTCACAGTACGTCCCAGTTCCCTCCCAGTACATCCCAGTTCCCTACCAGTACATAACAGTTACCTCCCAGTATATCCCAGTAGATCCTGGTACATCCCAAATCCCTGCCAGTTCCACCCGGTACAACCCAGTACAAGCCTGTACATCCTAGTTCCTCCACAGTACATCCCAGGGCATCCCCGCACATTGTAGTGCCTCCCAGTACATCCCAGTTCCCTCCCAGTACTGGGAGGGACCTGGGATGTACTGGGAGGGACCTGGGATGTACTGGGAGGGAACTGGGATGTACTGGGATGTAATGGGACGGAACTGGGATGTAATGGGACGGAACTGGGATGTATTGGGAGGCACTGGGAAAGAAGTGGTAGTGAACCGGGAGGGAATTGGGATGTACGGGGATGAACTGGTAGGGAACTGGGATGTACTGGCATGGAACGGGGATGTATTGGGATGTACAGGAACAGAACTGGAATGTACAGCGATGTATTGGCATGTACTGGGAGAGAACTGGGATTTACTGGGATGTACTGGGAGGAAACTGGGATATACTGGGAGGAAACTGGGATATACTGGGAGGCACTGGGAGGGAAGTGGGTGTCAACTGGGACATTCCAGTTTCCTCCCAGTACATCCCAGTTCCCTACCAGTGCAGCCCAGTACATCCCAGTTCCCTCCCAGTCCGTCCCAATCCCCTCCCAGTACATCCCAGTTCCCTGCCAGTATGTCCCAGTACATCCCAGTTCCCTCCCAGTAAATCCCAGTTCCCTCCCAGTACATACCAGTTCCCTCCCAGTACATCCTGGTACATCCCAGTTCCCACCCAGTACATCCTACTACATACCAGTTCCCTCCCAGTTCACTCCCAGTACATCCCAGTACTTCACAGTTCCCTCCCAGTACATCCCAGTACGTCCCAGTTTCCCTCAGTACATAACACTTCCCTCCCAGTACATAACAGTACATCCCAGTGTCCTCACAGTACGTCCCAGTTCCCTCACAGTACATCCCAGTTTCCTCCCAGCACATCCCAGTTCCCTCCCTGTTCCTTCCCAGTACATAACAGTTACCTCCCAGTACATCCCAGTACATCCCAGTAGATCCTGGTACATCCCAAATCCCTGCCAGTTCCACCCGGTACAACCCAGTACAAGCCTGTACATCCTAGTTCCTCCACAGTACATCCCAGGGCATCCCCGCACATTGTAGTGCCTCCCAGTACATCCCAGATCTCTCCCAGTACATCCCAGATCCGTCCCAGTCTGTCCCAGTACGTCCCAGTACATCCCAGTTCCCTCACAGTACATCCCAGTTCCCTCACAGTTCACACACAGTTCACTCCCAGTTCCATTCCAGTACAGCCCAGTACATGCCACTTTCCTCCAAGTAAATCCCAGTACCCTCCCACTACATTCAAGTTCCCTCCCACTTCCCGATAAGTACATCCCAGTACTTCACAGTTCACTCCCAGTACATCCCAGTTCCCCCTCGGTACATAACAATTCCCTCCCAGTACACCCCAGTACATCCCAGTTCCCTCCCAGTATGTCCCACTACATCCCAGTTCCCTCCCAGTCCATCCCAGTTCCCTCCCAGTAAATCCCAATTCCCAACACTTTCCACCCAGTACATCCCAGTTCCCTCCCAGTACATCCCAGTTCCCTCTAGAGTACATCCCAGTACTTCACAGTTCCCTCCCAGTTCACTCCCAGTACACAACAGTTACCTCCCAGTACATCCCAGTACATCCTAGTAGATACTAGGACATTTCAAATCCCTGCCAGTTCCACCCGGTACAACCCAGTACAAGCCTGTACATCCTAGTTCCTCCACAGTACATCCCAGGGCATCCCCGCACATTGTAGTGCCTCCCAGTACATCCCAGCTCCCTCCCAGTTCACTCCCAGTACACAACAGTTACCTCCCAGTACATCCCAGTACATCCCAGTAGATCCTGGTACATCCCAAATCCCTGCCAGTTCCACCCGGTACAACCCAGTACAAGCCTGTACATCCTAGTTCCTCCACGGTACATCCCAGGACATCCCCGCACATTGTAGTGCCTCCCAGTACATCCCAGTTCCCTCCCAGTACATACCAGTTCCCTCCCGGTACATCCCAGTTCCCACCCAGTACATCCTACTACATACCAGTTCCCTCCCAGTTCACTCCCAGTACATCCCAGTACTTCACAGTTCCCTCCCAGTACATCCCAGTACGTCCCAGTTCCCCTCAGTACATAACACTTCCCTCCCAGTACATAACAGTACATCCCAGTGTCCTCACAGTACGTCCCAGTTCCCTCACAGTACTGGGAGGGAACTGGGATGTACTGGGAGGGAACTGGGATGTACTGGGATGTAATGGGACGGAACTGGGATGTATTGGGAGGCACTGGGAAAGAAGTGGTAGTGAACCGGGAGGGAATTGGGATGTACGGGGATGAACTGGTAGGAAACTGGGATGTACTGGCATGGAACGGGGATGTATTGGGATGGACAGGAACGGAACTGGAATGTACGGCGATGTATTGGGATGTACTGGGAGCGAACTGGGATTTACTGGGATGTACTGGGAGGAAACTGGGATATACTGGGAGGAAACTGGGATATACTGGGAGGAAACTGGGAGGGAAGTGGGTGTCAACTGGGACATTCCAGTTTCCTCCCAGTACATCCCAGTTCCCTACCAGTGCAGCCCAGTACATCCCAGATCCCTCCCAGTACATCCCAGTACATCCCAGTTCCCTCACAGTACATCCCAGTTCCCTCCCAGTTCACACACAGTTCACTCCCAGTTCCATTCCAGTACATCCCAGTACATGCCAGTTGCCTCCCAGTTTCCTCTAAGTACATCCCAGTACTTTAAAGTTCCCTCCCAGTACATCCCAGTTCCCTCACAGTACATCCCAGTACTTCACAGTTCACTCCCACTACATCCCAGTACGTCCCAGTTCCCCCTTGGTACATAACACTTCCCTCCCAATACATCCAAGTTCCCTCCCAGTACATCCCAATCCCCTCCCAGTACATCCCAGTTCCCTGCCAGTATGTCCCAGTACATCCCAGTTCCCTCCCAGTACATACCAGTTCCCTCCCAGTACATCCCAGTTCCCTCCCAGTTCCCTCCCACTACATCCCAGTTCCCTCCCAGTACATACCAGTTCCCTCCCACTACATCCCAGTACATCCTGGTACATCCCAGTTCCCACCCAGTACATCCTACTACATACCAGTTCCCTCCCAGTTCACTCCCAGTACATCCCAGTACTTCACGTTCCCTCCCAGTACATCCCAGTACACACCAGTTCCCCTCAGTACATAACACTTCCCTCCCAGTACATAACAGTACATCCCAGTGTCCTCACAGTACGTCCCAGTTCCCTCACAGTACATCCCAGTTCCCTACCAGTACGTCCCAGTTCCCTCCCAGTTCACTCCCAGTACATAACAGTTATCTCCCGGTACATCCCAGTACATCCCAGTAGATCCTGGTACATCCCAAATCCCTGCCAGTTCCACCCGGTACAACCCAGTACAAGCCTGTACATCCTAGTTCCTCCACAGTACATCCCAGGGCATCCCCGCACATTGTAGTGCCTCCCAGTACATCCCAGTTCCCTCCCAGTACTGGGAGGGACCTGGGATGTACTGGGAGGGAAATGGGACGTACTGGGAGGGAACTGGGATGTACTGGGATGTAATGGGACGGAACTGGGATGTATTGGGAGGCACTGGGAAAGAAGTGGTAGTGAACCGGGAGGGAACTGGGATGTACGGGGATGAACTGGTAGGAAACTGGGATGTACTGGCATGGAACGGGGATGTATTGGGATGTACAGGAACGGAACTGGAATGTACTGCGATGTACTGGGATGTACTGGGAGCGAACTGGGATTTACTGGGATGTACTGGGAGGAAACTGGGATATACTGGGAGGAAACTGGGATATACTGGGAGGCATTGGGAGGGAAGTGGGTGTCAACTGGGACATTCCAGTTTCCTCCCAGTACATCCCAGTTCCCTACCAGTGCAGCCCAGTACATCCCAGTTCCCTCCCAGTCCATCCCAATCCCCTCCCAGTACATCCCAGTTCCCTGCCAGTATGTCCCAGTACATCCCAGTTCCCTCCCAGTACATACCAGTTCCCTCCCAGTACATACCAGTACATCCTGGTACATCCCAGTTCCCACCCAGTACATCCTACTACATACCAGTTCCCTCCCAGTTCACTCCCAGTACATCCCAGTACTTCACAGTTCCCTCCCAGTACATCCCAGTACGTCCCAGTTCCCCTCAGTACATAACACTTCCCTCCCAGTACATAACAGTACATCCCAGTGTCCTCACAGTACGTCCCAGTTCCCTCCCAGTACATCCCAGTTCCCTACCAGTACATAACAGTTACCTCCCAGTATATCCCAGTAGATCCTGGTACATCCCAAATCCCTGCCAGTTCCACCCGGTACAACCCAGTACAAGCCTGTACATCCTAGTTCCTCCACAGTACATCCCAGGGCATCCCCGCACATTGTAGTGCCTCCCAGTACATCCCAGATCTCTCCCAGTACATCCCAGATCCGTCCCAGTCTGTCCCAGTACGTCCCAGTACATCCCAGTTCCCTCACAGTACATCCCAGTTCCCTCACAGTTCACACACAGTTCACTCCCAGTTCCATTCCAGTACAGCCCAGTACATGCCACTTTCCTCCAAGTAAATCCCAGTACCCTCCCACTACATTCAAGTTCCCTCCCACTTCCCTCTAAGTACATCCCAGTACTTCACAGTTCACTCCCAGTACATCCCAGTTCCCCCTCGGTACATAACAATTCCCTCCCAGTACACCCCAGTACATCCCAGTTCCCTCCCAGTATGTCCCACTACATCCCAGTTCCCTCCCAGTCCATCCCAGTTCCCTCCCAGTAAATCCCAATTCCCAACACTTTCCACCCAGTACATCCCAGTTCCCTCCCAGTACATCCCAGTTCCCTCTAGAGTACATCCCAGTACTTCACAGTTCCCTCCCAGTTCACTCCCAGTACACAACAGTTACCTCCCAGTACATCCCAGTACATCCTAGTAGATACTAGGACATTTCAAATCCCTGCCAGTTCCACCCGGTACAACCGAGTACAAGCCTGTACATCCTAGTTCCTCCACAGTACATCCCAGGGCATCCCCGCACATTGTAGTGCCTCCCAGTACATCCCAGCTCCCTCCCAGTTCACTCCCAGTACACAACAGTTACCTCCCAGTACATCCCAGTACATCCTAGTAGATACTAGGACATTTCAAATCCCTGCCAGTTCCACCCGGTACAACCCAGTACAAGCCTGTACATCCTAGTTCCTCCACGGTACATCCCAGGACATCCCCGCACATTGTAGTGCCTCCCAGTACATCCCAGTTCCCTCCCAGTACATACCAGTTCCCTCCCGGTACATCCCAGTTCCCACCCAGTACATCCTACTACATACCAGTTCCCTCCCAGTTCACTCCCAGTACATCCCAGTACTTCACGTTCCCTCCCAGTACATCCCAGTACACACCAGTTCCCCTCAGTACATAACACTTCCCTCCCAGTACATAACAGTACATCCCAGTGTCCTCACAGTACGTCCCAGTTCCCTCACAGTACATCCCAGTTCCCTACCAGTACGTCCCAGTTCCCTCCCAGTTCACTCCCAGTACATAACAGTTACCTCCCGGTACATCCCAGTACATCCCAGTAGATCCTGGTACATCCCAAATCCCTGCCAGTTCCACCCGGTACAACCCAGTACAAGCCTGTACATCCTAGTTCCTCCACGGTACATCCCAGGGCATCCCCACACATTGTAGTGCCTCCCAGTACATCCCAGTTCCCTCCCAGTACTGGGAGGGACCTGGGATGTACTGGGAGGGAAATGGGACGTACTGGGAGGGAACTGGGATGTACTGGGATGTAATGGGACGGAACTGGGATGTATTGGGAGGCACTGGGAAAGAAGTGGTAGTGAACCGGGAGGGAACTGGGATGTACGGGGATGAACTGGTAGGAAACTGGGATGTACTGGCATGGAACGGGGATGTATTGGGATGGACAGGAACGGAACTGGAATGTACTGCGATGTACTGGGATGTACTGGGAGCGAACTGGGATTTACTGGGATGTACTGGGAGGAAACTGGGATATACTGGGAGGAAACTGGGATATACTGGGAGGCATTGGGAGGGAAGTGGGTGTCAACTGGGACATTCCAGTTTCCTCCCAGTACATCCCAGTTCCCTACCAGTGCAGCCCAGTACATCCCAGTTCCCTCCCAGTCCATCCCAATCCCCTCCCAGTACATCCCAGTTCCCTGCCAGTATGTCCCAGTACATCCCAGTTCCCTCCCAGTACATACCAGTTCCCTCCCAGTACATCCCAGTACATCCTGGTACATCCCAGTTCCCACCCAGTACATCCTACTACATACCAGTTCCCTCCCAGTTCACTCCCAGTACATCCCAGTACTTCACAGTTCCCTCCCAGTACATCCCAGTACGTCCCAGTTCCCCTCAGTACATAACACTTCCCTCCCAGTACATAACAGTACATCCCAGTGTCCTCACAGTACGTCCCAGTTCCCTCCCAGTACATCCCAGTTCCCTACCAGTACATAACAGTTACCTCCCAGTATATCCCAGTAGATCCTGGTACATCCCAAATCCCTGCCAGTTCCACCCGGTACAACCCAGTACAAGCCTGTACATCCTAGTTCCTCCACAGTACATCCCAGGGCATCCCCGCACATTGTAGTGCCTCCCAGTACATCCCAGTTCCCTCCCAGTACTGGGAGGGACCTGGGATGTACTGGGAGGGACCTGGGATGTACTGGGAGGGAACTGGGATGTACTGGGATGTAATGGGACGGAACTGGGATGTAATGGGACGGAACTGGGATGTATTGGGAGGCACTGGGAAAGAAGTGGTAGTGAACCGGGAGGGAATTGGGATGTACGGGGATGAACTGGTAGGGAACTGGGATGTACTGGCATGGAACGGGGATGTATTGGGATGTACAGGAACAGAACTGGAATGTACAGCGATGTATTGGCATGTACTGGGAGAGAACTGGGATTTACTGGGATGTACTGGGAGGAAACTGGGATATACTGGGAGGAAACTGGGATATACTGGGAGGCACTGGGAGGGAAGTGGGTGTCAACTGGGACATTCCAGTTTCCTCCCAGTACATCCCAGTTCCCTACCAGTGCAGCCCAGTACATCCCAGTTCCCTCCCAGTCCGTCCCAATCCCCTCCCAGTACATCCCAGTTCCCTGCCAGTATGTCCCAGTACATCCCAGTTCCCTCCCAGTAAATCCCAGTTCCCTCCCAGTACATACCAGTTCCCTCCCAGTACATCCTGGTACATCCCAGTTCCCACCCAGTACATCCTACTACATACCAGTTCCCTCCCAGTTCACTCCCAGTACATCCCAGTACTTCACAGTTCCCTCCCAGTACATCCCAGTACGTCCCAGTTTCCCTCAGTACATAACACTTCCCTCCCAGTACATAACAGTACATCCCAGTGTCCTCACAGTACGTCCCAGTTCCCTCACAGTACATCCCAGTTTCCTCCCAGCACATCCCAGTTCCCTCCCTGTTCCTTCCCAGTACATAACAGTTACCTCCCAGTACATCCCAGTACATCCCAGTAGATCCTGGTACATCCCAAATCCCTGCCAGTTCCACCCGGTACAACCCAGTACAAGCCTGTACATCCTAGTTCCTCCACAGTACATCCCAGGGCATCCCCGCACATTGTAGTGCCTCCCAGTACATCCCAGATCTCTCCCAGTACATCCCAGATCCGTCCCAGTCTGTCCCAGTACGTCCCAGTACATCCCAGTTCCCTCACAGTACATCCCAGTTCCCTCACAGTTCACACACAGTTCACTCCCAGTTCCATTCCAGTACAGCCCAGTACATGCCACTTTCCTCCAAGTAAATCCCAGTACCCTCCCACTACATTCAAGTTCCCTCCCACTTCCCGATAAGTACATCCCAGTACTTCACAGTTCACTCCCAGTACATCCCAGTTCCCCCTCGGTACATAACAATTCCCTCCCAGTACACCCCAGTACATCCCAGTTCCCTCCCAGTATGTCCCACTACATCCCAGTTCCCTCCCAGTCCATCCCAGTTCCCTCCCAGTAAATCCCAATTCCCAACACTTTCCACCCAGTACATCCCAGTTCCCTCCCAGTACATCCCAGTTCCCTCTAGAGTACATCCCAGTACTTCACAGTTCCCTCCCAGTTCACTCCCAGTACACAACAGTTACCTCCCAGTACATCCCAGTACATCCTAGTAGATACTAGGACATTTCAAATCCCTGCCAGTTCCACCCGGTACAACCCAGTACAAGCCTGTACATCCTAGTTCCTCCACAGTACATCCCAGGGCATCCCCGCACATTGTAGTGCCTCCCAGTACATCCCAGCTCCCTCCCAGTTCACTCCCAGTACACAACAGTTACCTCCCAGTACATCCCAGTACATCCCAGTAGATCCTGGTACATCCCAAATCCCTGCCAGTTCCACCCGGTACAACCCAGTACAAGCCTGTACATCCTAGTTCCTCCACGGTACATCCCAGGACATCCCCGCACATTGTAGTGCCTCCCAGTACATCCCAGTTCCCTCCCAGTACATACCAGTTCCCTCCCGGTACATCCCAGTTCCCACCCAGTACATCCTACTACATACCAGTTCCCTCCCAGTTCACTCCCAGTACATCCCAGTACTTCACAGTTCCCTCCCAGTACATCCCAGTACGTCCCAGTTCCCCTCAGTACATAACACTTCCCTCCCAGTACATACCAGTACATCCCAGTGTCCTCACAGTACGTCCCAGTTCCCTCCCAGTACATCCCAGTTCCCTCCCAGTACATCCCAGTTCCCTCCCTGTTCCTTCCCAGTACATAACAGTTACCTCCCAGTACATCCCAGTACATCCCAGTAGATCCTGGTACATCCCAAATCCCTGCCAGTTCCACCCGGTACAACCCAGTACAAGCCTGTACATCCTAGTTCCTCCACAGTACATCCCAGGGCATCCCCGCACATTGTAGTGCCTCCCAGTACATCCCAGCTCCCTCCCAGTAAGGGAGGGACCTGGGATGTACTGGGAGGGACCTGGGATGTACTGGGAGGGAACTGGGATGTACTGGGATGTAATGGGACGGAACTGGGATGTAATGGGACGGAACTGGGAAAGAAGTGGTAGTGAACCGGGAGGGAATTGGGATGTACGGGGATGAACTGGTAGGGAACTGGGATGTACTGGCATGGAATGGGGATGTATTGGGATGTACAGGAACGGAACTGGAATGTACTGCGATGTACTGGGATGTACTGGGAGCAAACTGGGATTTACTGGGATGTACTGGGAGGAAACTGGGATATACTGGGAGGCACTGGGAGGGAAGTGGGTGTCAACTGGGACATTCCAGTTTCCTCCCAGTACATCCCAGTTCCCTACCAGTGCAGCCCAGTACATCCCAGATCCCTGCCAGTACATCCCAGTTCCCTCCCAGTCCGTCCCAATCCCCTCCCAGTACATCCCAGTTCCCAGCCAGTATGTCCCAGTACATCCCAGTTCCCTCCCAGTAAATCCCAGTTCCCTCCCAGTACATCCTGGTACATCCCAGTTCCCACCCAGTACATCCTACTACATACCAGTTCCCTCCCAGTTCACTCCCAGTACATCCCAGTACTTCACAGTTCCCTCCCAGTACATCCCAGTACGTCCCAGTTCCCCTCAGTACATAACACTTCCCTCCCAGTACATAACAGTACATCCCAGTGTCCTCACAGTACGTCCCAGTTCCCTCACAGTACTGGGAGGGAACTGGGATGTACTGGGAGGGAACTGGGATGTACTGGGATGTAATGGGACGGAACTGGGATGTATTGGGAGGCACTGGGAAAGAAGTGGTAGTGAACCGGGAGGGAATTGGGATGTACGGGGATGAACTGGTAGGAAACTGGGATGTACTGGCATGGAACGGGGATGTATTGGGATGGACAGGAACGGAACTGTAATGTACGGCGATGTATTGGGATGTACTGGGAGCGAACTGGGATTTACTGGGATGTACTGGGAGGAAACTGGGATATACTGGGAGGAAACTGGGATATACTGGGAGGAAACTGGGAGGGAAGTGGGTGTCAACTGGGACATTCCAGTTTCCTCCCAGTACATCCCAGTTCCCTACCAGTGCAGCCCAGTACATCCCAGATCCCTCCCAGTTCACTCCCAGTACATCCCAGTACATCCCAGTTCCCTCACAGTACATCCCAGTTCCCTCCCAGTTCACACACAGTTCACTCCCAGTTCCATTCCAGTACATCCCAGTACATGCCAGTTGCCTCCCAGTTTCCTCTAAGTACATCCCAGTACTTTAAAGTTCCCTCCCAGTACATCCCAGTTCCCTCACAGTACATCCCAGTACTTCACAGTTCACTCCCACTACATCCCAGTACGTCCCAGTTCCCCCTTGGTACATAACACTTCCCTCCCAATACATCCAAGTTCCCTCCCAGTACATCCCAATTCCCTCCCAGTACATCCCAGTTCCCTGCCAGTATGTCCCAGTACATCCCAGTTCCCTCCCAGTACATACCAGTTCCCTCCCAGTACATCCCAGTTCCCTCCCAGTTTCCTCCCACTACATCCCAGTTCCCTCCCAGTACATACCAGTTCCCTCCCAGTACATCCCAGTACATCCTGGTACATACCAGTTCCCACCCAGTATATCCTACTACATACCAGTTCCCTCCCAGTTCACTCCCAGTACATCCCAGTACTTCACAGTTCCATCCCAGTACATCCCAGTACGCACCAGTTCCCCTCAGTACATAACACTTCCCTCCCAGTACATCCCAGTACATCCCAGTGTCCTCACACTACGTCCCAGTTCCCTCACAGTACATCCCAGTTCCCTACCAGTACGTCCCAGTTCCCTCCCTGTTCACTCCCAGTACATAACAGTTACCTCCCAGTACATCCCAGTACATCCCAGTAGATCCTGGTACATCCCAAATCCCTGCCAGTTCCACCCGGTACAACCCAGTACAAGCCTGTACATCCTAGTTCCTCCACAGTACATCCCAGGGCATCCCCGCACATTGTAGTGCCTCCCAGTACATCCCAGGTCCCTCCCAGTACTGGGAGGGAACTGGGATGTACTGGGAGGGACCTGGGATGTACTGGGAGGGAACTGGGATGTACTGGGATGTAATGGGACGGAACTGGGATGTAATGGGACGGAACTGGGAAAGAAGTGGTAGTGAACCGGGAGGGAATTGGGATGTACGGGGATGAACTGGTAGGGAACCGGGATGTACTGGCATGGAACGGGGATGTATTGGGATGTACAGGAACAGAACTGGAATGTACTGCGATGTACTGGGATGTACTGGCAGCGAGCTGGGATTTACTGGGATGTACTGGGAGGAAACTGGGATATACTGGGAGGAAACTGGGATATACTGGGAGGCATTGGGAGGGAAGTGGGTGTCAACTGGGACATTCCAGTTTCCTCCCAGTACATCCCAGTTCCCTACCAGTGCAGCCCAGTACATCCCAGTTCCCTCCCAGTCCGTCCCAATCCCCTCCCAGTACATCCCAGTTCCCTGCCAGTATGTCCCAGTACATCCCAGTTCCCTCCCACTACATCCCAGTTCCCTCCCAGTACATACCAGTTCCCTCCCACTACATCCCAGTACATCCTGGTACATCCCAGTTCCCACCCAGTACATCCTACCACATACCAGTTCCCTCCCAGTTCACTCCCAGTACATCCCAGTACTTCACAGTTCCCTCCCAGTACATCCCAGTACGCACCGGTTCCCCTCTGTACATAACACTTCCCTCCCAGTACATAACAGTACATCCCAGTGTGCTCACAGTACGTCCCAGTTCCCTCACAGTACATCCCAGTTCCCTACCAGTACGTCCCAGTTCCCTCCCAGTTCACTCCCAGTACATAACAGTTACCTCCCAGTACATCCCAGTACATCCCAGTAGATCCTGGTACATCCCAAATCCCTGCTAGTTCCACCCGGTACAACCCAGTACAAGCCTGTACATCCTAGTTCCTCCACAGTACATCCCAGGGCATCCCCGCACATTGTAGTGCCTCCCAGTACATCCCAGTTCCCTCCCAGTACTGGGAGGGACCTGGGATGTACTGGGAGGGAACTGGGATGTACTGGGAGGGAACTGGGATGTACTGGGATGTAATGGGACGGAACTGGGAAAGAAGTGGTAGTGAACCGGGAGGGAATTGGGATGTACGGGGATGAACTGGTAGGAAACTGGGATGTACTGGCATGGAATGGGGATGTATTGGGATGTACAGGAACAGAACTGGAATGTAGAGTGATGTATTGGCATGTACTGGCAGCGAGCTGGGATTTACTGGGATGTACTGGGAGGAAACTGGGATATACTGGGAGGAAACTGGGATATACTGGGAGGAAACTGGGAGGGAAGTGGGTGTCAACTGGGACATTCCAGTTTCCTCCCAGTACATCCCAGTTCCCTACCAGTGCAGCCCAGTACATCCCAGATCCCTCCCAGTCCCTCCCAGTACATCCCAGTTCCCTCACAGTACATCCCAGTTCCCTCCCAGTTCACACACAGTTCACTCCCAGTTCCATTCCAGTACATCCCAGTACATGCCAGTTGCCTCCCAGTTTCCTCTAAGTACATCCCAGTACTTTAAAGTTCCCTCCCAGTACATCCCAGTTCCCTCACAGTACATCCCAGTACTTCACAGTTCACTCCCACTACATCCCAGTACGTCCCAGTTCCCCCTTGGTACATAACACTTCCCTCCCAATACATCCAAGTTCCCTCCCAGTACATCCCAATCCCCTCCCAGTACATCCCAGTTCCCTGCCAGTATGTCCCAGTACATCCCAGTTCCCTCCCAGTACATACCAGTTCCCTCCCAGTACATCCCAGTTCCCTCCCAGTTCCCTCCCACTACATCCCAGTTCCCTCCCAGTACATACCAGTTCCCTCCCACTACATCCCAGTACATCCTGGTACATCCCAGTTCCCACCCAGTACATCCTACTACATACCAGTTCCCTCCCAGTTCACTCCCAGTACATCCCAGTACTTCACAGTTCCCTCCCAGTACATCCCAGTACACACCAGTTCCCCTCAGTACATAACACTTCCCTCCCAGTACATAACAGTACATCCCAG
This sequence comes from Phalacrocorax aristotelis, assembly GCF_949628215.1. Lineage (NCBI taxonomy): Eukaryota > Metazoa > Chordata > Aves > Suliformes > Phalacrocoracidae > Phalacrocorax > Phalacrocorax aristotelis. The sequence continues at coordinate 282,580 of NW_027441357.1, forward strand.
TGTCCTCACAGTACGTCCCAGTTCCCTCACAGTACATCCCAGTTCCCTACCAGTACGTCCCAGTTCCCTCCCAGTTCACTCCCAGTACATAACAGTTACCTCCCGGTACATCCCAGTACATCCCAGTAGATCCTGGTACATCCCAAATCCCTGCCAGTTCCACCCGGTACAACCCAGTACAAGCCTGTACATCCTAGTTCCTCCACGGTACATCCCAGGACATCCCCGCACATTGTAGTGCCTCCCAGTACATCCCAGCTCCCTCGCAGTACTGGGAGGGAACTGGGATGTACTGGGAGGGAACTGGGATGTACTGGGATGTAATGGGACGGAACTGGGATGTATTGGGAGGCACTGGGAAAGAAGTGGTAGTGAACCGGGAGGGAATTGGGATGTACGGGGATGAACTGGTAGGAAACTGGGATGTACTGGCATGGAACGGGGATGTATTGGGATGGACAGGAACGGAACTGGAATGTACGGCGATGTATTGGGATGTACTGGGAGCGAACTGGGATTTACTGGGATGTACTGGGAGGAAACTGGGATATACTGGGAGGAAACTGGGATATACTGGGAGGAACCTGGGAGGGAAGTGGGTGTCAACTGGGACATTCCAGTTTCCTCCCAGTACATCCCAGTTCCCTACCAGTGCAGCCCAGTACATCCCAGATCCCTCCCAGTCCCTCCCAGTACATCCCAGTACATCCCAGTTCCCTCACAGTACATCCCAGTTCCCTCCCAGTTCACACACAGTTCACTCCCAGTTCCATTCCAGTACATCCCAGTACATGCCAGTTGCCTCCCAGTTTCCTCTAAGTACATCCCAGTACTTTAAAGTTCCCTCCCAGTACATCCCAGTTCCCTCACAGTACATCCCAGTACTTCACAGTTCACTCCCACTACATCCCAGTACGTCCCAGTTCCCCCTTGGTACATAACACTTCCCTCCCAATACATCCAAGTTCCCTCCCAGTACATCCCAATCCCCTCCCAGTACATCCCAGTTCCCTGCCAGTATGTCCCAGTACATCCCAGTTCCCTCCCAGTACATACCAGTTCCCTCCCAGTACATCCCAGTTCCCTCCCAGTTCCCTCCCACTACATCCCAGTTCCCTCCCAGTACATACCAGTTCCCTCCCAGTACATCCCAGTACATCCTCGTACATCCCAGTTCCCACCCAGTACATCCTACTACATACCAGTTCCCTCCCAGTTCACTCCCAGTACATCCCAGTACTTCACAGTTCCATCCCAGTACATCCCAGTACGCACCAGTTCCCCTCAGTACATAACACTTCCCTCCCAGTACATCCCAGTGTCCTCACAGTACGTCCCAGTTCCCTCCCAGTACATCCCAGTTCCCTACCAGTACATCCCAGTTCCCTCCCAGTTCACTCCCAGTACATAACAGTTACCTCCCAGTACATCCCAGTAGATCCTGGTACATCCCAAATCCCTGCCAGTTCCACCCGGTACAACCCAGTACAAGCCTGTACATCCTAGTTCCTCCACAGTACATCCCAGGGCATCCCCGCACATTGTAGTGCCTCCCAGTACATCCCAGTTCCCACCCAGTACTGGGAGGGACCTGGGATGTACTGGGAGGGAACTGGGACGTACTGGGAGGGAACTGGGATGTACTGGGATGTAATGGGACGGAACTGGGATGTATTGGGAGGCACTGGGAAAGAAGTGGTAGTGAACCGGGAGGGAATTGGGATGTACGGGGATGAACTGGTAGGAAACTGGGATGTACTGGCATGGAACGGGGATGTATTGGGATGGACAGGAACGGAACTGGAATGTACTGCGATGTACTGGGATGTACTGGGAGGAAACTGGGATATACTGGGAGGAAACTGGGATATACTGGGAGGCATTGGGAGGGAAGTGGGTGTCAACTGGGACATTCCAGTTTCCTCCCAGTACATCCCAGTTCCCTACCAGTGCAGCCCAGTACATCCCAGTTCCCTCCCAGTCCGTCCCAATCCCCTCCCAGTACATCCCAGTTCCCTGCCAGTATGTCCCAGTACATCCCAGTTCCCTCCCAGTACATACCAGTTCCCTCCCAGTTCCCTCCCACTACATCCCAGTTCCCTCCCAGTACATACCAGTTCCCTCCCAGTACATCCCAGTTCCCACCCAGTACATCCTACTACATACCAGTTCCCTCCCAGTTCACTCCCAGTACATCCCAGTACTTCACAGTTCCCTCCCAGTACATCCCAGTATGTCCCAGTTCCCCTCAGTACATAACACTTCCCTCCCAGTACATAACAGTACATCCCAGTGTCCTCACGGTACGTCCCAATTCCCTCCCAGTACATCCCAGTTCCCTACCAGTACATCCCAGTTACCTCCCTGTTCCTTCCCAGTACATAACAGTTACCTCCCAGTACATCCCAGTAGATCCTGGTACATCCCAAATCCCTGCCAGTTCCACCCGGTACAACCCAGTAAAAGCCTGTACATCCTAGTTCCTCCACAGTACATCCCAGGGCATCCCCGCACATTGTAGTGCCTCCCAGTACATCCCAGTTCCCTCCCAGTACTGGGAGGGACCTGGGATGTACTGGGAGGGAACTGGGACGTACTGGGAGGGACCTGGGATGTACTGGGATGTAATGGGACGGAACTGGGATGTAATGGGACGGAACTGGTATGTAATGGGACGGAACTGGGAAAGAAGTGGTAGTGAACCGGGAGGGAATTGGGATGTACGGGGATGAACTGGTAGGGAACTGGGATGTACTGGCATGGAACGGGGATGTATTGGGATGTACAGGAACGGAACTGGAATGTACTGCGATGTACTGGCATGTACTGGGAGCAAACTGGGATTTACTGGGATGTACTGGGAGGAAACTGGGATATACTGGGAGGCATTGGGAGGGAAGTGGGTGTCAACTGGGACATTCCAGTTTCCTCCCAGTACATCCCAGTTCCCTACCAGTGCAGCCCAGTACATCCCAGATCCCTCCCAGTACATCCCAGTTCCCTCCCAGTCCGTCCCAGTACATCCCAGTACATCCCAGTTCCCTCACAGTTCACACACAGTTCACTCCCAGTTCCATTCCAGTACATCCCAGTACATGCCACTTTCCTCCAAGTAAACCCCAGTTCCCTCCCACTACATCCAAGTTCCCTCCCACTTCCCTCTAAGTACATCCCAGTACTTCACAGTTCACTCCCAGTACATCCCAGTTCCCCCTCGGTACATAACAGTTCCCTCCCAGTACACCCCAGTACATCCCAGTTCCCTCCCAGTATGTCCCACTACATCCCAGTTCCCTCCCAGTCCATCCCAGTTCCCTCCCAGTAAATCCCAATTCCCAACACTTTCCACCCAGTACATCCCAGTTCCCTCCCAGTACATCCCAGTTCCCTCCCAGTACATCCCAGTACTTCACAGTTCCCTCCCAGTTCACTCCCAGTTCCCTCCCAGTACATCCCAGTTCCCTCTAAGTACATCCCAATACTTCATAGTTCCCTCCCAGCACGTCCCAGTACGTCCCAGTTCCCCTCAGTACATAACACTTCCCTCCCAGTACATACCAGTACATCCCAGTGTCCTCACAGTACATCCCAGTTCCCTACCAGTACATCCCAGTTCTCTCCCAGTTCACTCCCAGTACACAACAGTTACCTCCCAGTACATCCCAGTAGATCCTGGTACATCCCAAATCCCTGCCAGTTCCACCCGGTACAACCCAGTACAAGCCTGTACATCCTAGTTCCTCCACAGTACATCCCAGGGCATCCCGGCACATTGTAGTGCCTCCCAGTACATCCCAGTTCCCTCCCAGTACTGGGAGGGACCTGGGATGTACTGGGAGGGAACTGGGACGTACTGGGAGGGAACTGGGATGTACTGGGAGGGAACTGGGATGTACTGGGATGTAATGGGACGGAACTGGGATGTATTGGGAGGCACTGGGAAAGAAGTGGTAGTGAACCGTGAGGGAATTGGGATGTACGGGGATGAACTGGCAGGAAACTGGGATGTACTGGCATGGAACGGGGATGTATTGGGATGTACAGGAACAGAACTGGAATGTACAGCGATGTATTGGCATGTACTGGCAGCGAGCTGGGATTTACTGGGATGTACTGGGAGGAAACTGGGATATACTGGGAGGAAACTGGGATATACTGGGAGGCATTGGGAGGGAAGTGGGTGTCAACTGGGACATTCCAGTTTCCTCCCAGTACATCCCAGTTCCCTACCAGTGCAGCCCAGTACATCCCAGTTCCCTCCCAGTCCGTCCCAATCCCCTCCCAGTACATCCCAGTTCCCTGCCAGTATGTCCCAGTACATACCAGTTCCCTCCCACTACATCCCAGTTCCCTCCCAGTACATCCCAGTTCCCACCCAGTACATCCTACTACATACCAGTTCCCTCCCAGTTCACTCCCAGTACATCCCAGTACTTCACAGTTCCCTCCCAGTACATCCCAGTACGTCCCAGTCCCCCTCAGTACATAACACTTCCCTCCCAGTACATACCAGTACATCCCAGTGTCCTCACAGTACGTCCCAGTTCCCTCACAGTACATCCCAGTTCCCTACCAGTACATCCCAGTTCCCTCCCTGTTCCTTCCCAGTACATAACAGTTACCTCCCAGTACATCCCAGTAGATCCTGGTACATCCCAAATCCCTGCCAGTTCCACCCGGTACAACCCAGTACAAGCCTGTACATCCTAGTTCCTCCACAGTACATCCCAGGGCATCCCCGCACATTGTAGTGCCTCCCAGTACATCCCAGTTCCCTCCCAGTACTGGGAGGGACCTGGGATGTACTGGGAGGGAACTGGGATGTACTGGGAGGGAACTGGGATGTACTGGGATGTAATGGGACGGAACTGGGAAAGAAGTGGTAGTGAACCGGGAGGGAATTGGGATGTACGGGGATGAACTGGTAGGAAACTGGGATGTACTGGCATGGAACGGGGATGTATTGGGATGTACAGGAACAGAACTGGAATGTACAGTGATGTATTGGCATGTACTGGCAGCGAGCTGGGATGTACTGGGATGTACTGGGAGGAAACTGGGATATACTGGGAGGAAACTGGGATATACTGGGAGGCATTGGGAGGGAAGTGGGTGTCAACTGGGACATTCCAGTTTCCTCCCAGTACATCCCAGTTCCCTACCAGTGCAGCCCAGTACATCCCAGATCCCTCCCAGTCCCTCCCAGTACATCCCAGTTCCCTCACAGTACATCCCAGTTCCCTCCCAGTTCACACACAGTTCACTCCCAGTTCCATTCCAGTACATCCCAGTACATGCCAGTTGCCTCCCAGTTTCCTCTAAGTACATCCCACTACTTCAAAGTTCCCTCCCAGTACATCCCAGTTCCCTCACAGTACATCCCAGTACTTCACAGTTCACTCCCACTACATCCCAGTACGTCCCAGTTCCCCCTTGGTACATAACACTTCCCTCCCAATACATCCAAGTTCCCTCCCAGTACATCCCAATCCCCTCCCAGTACATCCCAGTTCCCTGCCAGTATGTCCCAGTACATCCCAGTTCCCTCCCAGTACATACCAGTTCCCTCCCAGTACATCCCAGTTCCCTCCCAGTTCCCTCCCACTACATCCCAGTTCCCTCCCAGTACATACCAGTTCCCTCCCAGTACATCCCAGTACATCCTCGTACATCCCAGTTCCCACCCAGTACATCCTACTACATACCAGTTCCCTCCCAGTTCACTCCCAGTACATCCCAGTACTTCACAGTTCCATCCCAGTACATCCCAGTACGCACCAGTTCCCCTCAGTACATTACACTTCCCTCCCAGTACATACCAGTACATCCCAGTGTCCTCACAGTACGTCCCAGTTCCCTCCCAGTTCACTCCCAGTACATCCCAGTACATCCCAGTAGATCCTGGTACATCCCAAATCCCTGCCAGTTCCACCCGGTACAACCCAGTACAAGCCTGTACATCCTAGTTCCTCCACAGTACATCCCAGGGCATCCCCGCACATTGTAGTGCCTCCCAGTACATCCCAGTTCCCTCCCAGTACTGGGAGGGACCTGGGATGTACTGGGAGGGACCTGGGATATACTGGGAGGGAACTGGGATGTACTGGGATGTACTGGGATGTAATGGGACGGAACTGGGATGTATTGGGAGGCACTGGGAAAGAAGTGGTAGTGAACCGGGAGGGAATTGGGATGTACGGGGATGAACTGGTAGGGAACTGGGATGTACTGGCATGGAACGGGGATGTATTGGGATGTACAGGAACAGAACTGGAATGTACAGCGATGTATTGGCATGTACTGGGAGCGAGCTGGGATTTACTGGGATGTACTGGGAGGAAACTGGGATATACTGGGAGGAAACTGGGATATACTGGGAGGCATTGGGAGGGAAGTGGGTGTCAACTGGGACATTCCAGTTTCCTCCCAGTACATCCCAGTTCCCTACCAGTGCAGCCCAGTACATCCCAGTTCCCTCCCAGTCCGTCCCAATCCCCTCCCAGTACATCCCAGTTCCCTGCCAGTATGTCCCAGTACATCCCAGTTCCCTCCCAGTACATACCAGTTCCCTCCCAGTACATCCTGGTACATCCCAGTTCCCACCCAGTACATCCTACTACATCCCAGTTCCCTCCCGGTTCACTCCCAGTACATCCCAGTACTTCACAGTTCCCTCCCAGTACATCCCAGTACGTCCCAGTTCCCCTCAGTACATAACACTTCCCTCCCAGTACATACCAGTACATCCCAGTGTCCTCACAGTACGTCCCAGTTCCCTCACAGTACATCCCAGTTCCCTCCCTGTTCCTTCCCAGTACATAACAGTTACCTCCCAGTACATCCCAGTACATCCCAGTACATCCTGGTACATCCCAAATCCCTGCCAGTTCCACCCGGTACAACCCAGTACAAGCCTGTACATCCTAGTTCCTCCACAGTACATCCCAGGGCATCCCCGCACATTGTAGTGCCTCCCAGTACATCCCAGGTCCCTCCCAGTACTGGGAGGGACCTAGGATTAACGGGGAGGGACCTGGGATGTACTGGGAGGGACCTGGGATGTACTGGGAGGGACCTGGGATGTACTGGGATGTAATGGGACGGAACTGGGATGTATTGGGAGGCACTGGGAAAGAAGTGGTAGCGAACCGGGAGGGAATTGGGATGTACGGGGATGAACTGGTAGGGAACTGGGATGTACTGGCATGGAACGGGGATGTATTGGGATGTACAGGAACGGAACTGGAATGTACTGGGATGTACTGGGAGCAAACTGGGATTTACTGGGATGTACTGGGAGGAAACTGGGAGGAAAGTGGGTGTCAACTGGGACATTCCAGTTTCCTCCCAGTACATCCCAGTTTCCTACCAGTGCATCCCAGTCCGTCCCAGCTCCCTCCCAGTCCGTCCCAGTACATCCCAGTTCCCTCCCAGTTCACTCCCAGTACATAACAGATACCTCCCAGTACATCCCAGTACATCCCAGTAGATCCTGGTACATCCCAAATCCCTGCCAGTTCCACCCGGTACAACCCAGTACAAGCCTGTACATCCTAGTTCCTCCACAGTACATCCCAGGGCATCCCCGCACATTGTAGTGCCTCCCAGTACATCCCAGTTCCCTCCCAGTACTGGGAGGGACCTGGGATGTACTGGGAGGGACCTGGGATATACTGGGAGGGAACTGGGATGTACTGGGATGTAATGGGACGGAACTGGGATGTATTGGGAGGCACTGGGAAAGAAGTGGTAGTGAACCGGGAGGGAATTGGGATGTACGGGGATGAACTGGTAGGGAACTGGGATGTACTGGCATGGAACGGGGATGTATTGGGATGTACAGGAACAGAACTGGAATGTACAGCGATGTATTGGCATGTACTGGCAGCGAGCTGGGATTTACTGGGATGTACTGGGAGGAAACTGGGATATACTGGGAGGAAACTGGGATATACTGGGAGGCATTGGGAGGGAAGTGGGTGTCAACTGGGACATTCCAGTTTCCTCCCAGTACATCCCAGTTCCCTACCAGTGCAGCCCAGTACATCCCAGTTCCCTCCCAGTCCGTCCCAATCCCCTCCCAGTACATCCCAGTTCCCTGCCAGTATGTCCCAGTACATCCCAGTTCCCTCCCAGTACATACCAGTTCCCTCCCAGTACATACCAGTTCCCTCCCAGTACATCCTGGTACATCCCAGTTCCCACCCAGTACATCCTACTACATACCAGTTCCCTCCCGGTTCACTCCCAGTACATCCCAGTACTTCACAGTTCCCTCCCAGTACATCCCAGTACGTCCCAGTTCCCCTCAGTACATAACACTTCCCTCCCAGTACATACCAGTACATCCCAGTGTCCTCACAGTACGTCCCAGTTCCCTCACAGTACATCCCAGTTTCCTCCCTGTTCCTTCCCAGTACATAACAGTTACCTCCCAGTACATCCCAGTACATCCCAGTACATCCTGCTACATCCCAAATCCCTGCCAGTTCCACCCGGTACAACCCAGTACAAGCCTGTACATCCTAGTTCCTCCACAGTACATCCCAGGGCATCCCCGCACATTGTAGTGCCTCCCAGTACATCCCAGATCCCTCCCAGTAAGGGAGGGACCTGGGATGTACTGGGAGGGACCTGGGATGTACTGGGAGGGAACTGGGATGTACTGGGATGTAATGGGACGGAACTGGGATGTAATGGGACGGAACTGGGAAAGAAGTGGTAGTGAACCGGGAGGGAATTGGGATGTACGGGGATGAACTGGTAGGGAACTGGGATGTACTGGCATGGAATGGGGATGTATTGGGATGTACAGGAACAGAACTGGAATGTACTGCGATGTACTGGGATGTACTGGGAGCGAACTGGGATTTACTGGGATGTACTGGGAGGAAACTGGGATATACTGGGAGGAAACTGGGAGGGAAGTGGGTGTCAACTGGGACATTCCAGTTTCCTCCCAGTACATCCCAGTTCCCTACCAGTGCAGCCCAGTACATCCCAGATCCCTCCCAGTCCCTCCCAGTACATCCCAGTTCCCTCACAGTACATCCCAGTTCCCTCCCAGTTCACACACAGTTCACTCCCAGTTCCATTCCAGTACATCCCAGTACATGCCAGTTGCCTCCCAGTTTCCTCTAAGTACATCCCAGTACTTTAAAGTTCCCTCCCAGTACATCCCAGTTCCCTCACAGTACATCCCAGTACTTCACAGTTCACTCCCACTACATCCCAGTACGTCCCAGTTCCCCCTTGGTACATAACACTTCCCTCCCAATACATCCAAGTTCCCTCCCAGTACATCCCAATCCCCTCCCAGTACATCCCAGTTCCCTGCCAGTATGTCCCAGTACATCCCAGTTCCCTCCCAGTACATACCAGTTCCCTCCCAGTACATCCCAGTTCCCTCCCAGTTCCCTCCCACTACATCCCAGTTCCCTCCCAGTACATACCAGTTCCCTCCCACTACATCCCAGTACATCCTGGTACATCCCAGTTCCCACCCAGTACATCCTACTACATACCAGTTCCCTCCCAGTTCACTCCCAGTACATCCCAGTACTTCACAGTTCCCTCCCAGTACATCCCAGTACACACCAGTTCCCCTCAGTACATAACACTTCCCTCCCAGTACATAACAGTACATCCCAGTGTCCTCACAGTACGTCCCAGTTCCCTCACAGTACATCCCAGTTCCCTACCAGTACGTCCCAGTTCCCTCCCAGTTCACTCCCAGTACATAACAGTTACCTCCCGGTACATCCCAGTACATCCCAGTAGATCCTGGTACATCCCAAATCCCTGCCAGTTCCACCCGGTACAACCGAGTACAAGCCTGTACATCCTAGTTCCTCCACGGTACATCCCAGGGCATCCCCACACATTGTAGTGCCTCCCAGTACATCCCAGTTCCCTCCCAGTACTGGGAGGGACCTGGGATGTACTGGGAGGGAACTGGGACGTACTGGGAGGGAACTGGGATGTACTGGGATGTAATGGGACGGAACTGGGATGTATTGGGAGGCACTGGGAAAGAAGTGGTAGTGAACCGGGAGGGAACTGGGATGTACGGGGATGAACTGGTAGGAAACTGGGATGTACTGGCATGGAACGGGGATGTATTGGGATGTACAGGAACGGAACTGGAATGTACTGCGATGTACTGGGATGTACTGGGAGCGAACTGGGATTTACTGGGATGTACTGGGAGGAAACTGGGATATACTGGGAGGAAACTGGGATATACTGGGAGGCATTGGGAGGGAAGTGGGTGTCAACTGGGACATTCCAGTTTCCTCCCAGTACATCCCAGTTCCCTACCAGTGCAGCCCAGTACATCCCAGTTCCCTCCCAGTCCGTCCCAATCCCCTCCCAGTACATCCCAGTTCCCTGCCAGTATGTCCCAGTACATCCCAGTTCCCTCCCAGTACATACCAGTTCCCTCCCAGTACATCCCAGTACATCCTGGTACATCCCAGTTCCCACCCAGTACATCCTACTACATACCAGTTCCCTCCCAGTTCACTCCCAGTACATCCCAGTACTTCACAGTTCCCTCCCAGTACATCCCAGTACGTCCCAGTTCCCCTCAGTACATAACACTTCCCTCCCAGTACATAACAGTACATCCCAGTGTCCTCACAGTACGTCCCAGTTCCCTCCCAGTACATCCCAGTTCCCTACCAGTACATAACAGTTACCTCCCAGTATATCCCAGTAGATCCTGGTACATCCCAAATCCCTGCCAGTTCCACCCGGTACAACCCAGTACAAGCCTGTACATCCTAGTTCCTCCACAGTACATCCCAGGGCATCCCCGCACATTGTAGTGCCTCCCAGTACATCCCAGTTCCCTCCCAGTACTGGGAGGGACCTGGGATGTACTGGGAGGGACCTGGGATGTACTGGGAGGGAACTGGGATGTACTGGGATGTAATGGGACGGAACTGGGATGTAATGGGACGGAACTGGGATGTATTGGGAGGCACTGGGAAAGAAGTGGTAGTGAACCGGGAGGGAATTGGGATGTACGGGGATGAACTGGTAGGGAACTGGGATGTACTGGCATGGAACGGGGATGTATTGGGATGTACAGGAACAGAACTGGAATGTACAGCGATGTATTGGCATGTACTGGGAGAGAACTGGGATTTACTGGGATGTACTGGGAGGAAACTGGGATATACTGGGAGGAAACTGGGATATACTGGGAGGCACTGGGAGGGAAGTGGGTGTCAACTGGGACATTCCAGTTTCCTCCCAGTACATCCCAGTTCCCTACCAGTGCAGCCCAGTACATCCCAGTTCCCTCCCAGTCCGTCCCAATCCCCTCCCAGTACATCCCAGTTCCCTGCCAGTATGTCCCAGTACATCCCAGTTCCCTCCCAGTAAATCCCAGTTCCCTCCCAGTACATCCCAGTTCCCTCCCAGTTCCCTCCCACTACATCCCAGTACATCCCAGTTCCCTCCCAGTACATACCAGTTCCCTCCCACTACATCCCAGTACATCCTGGTACATCCCAGTTCCCACCCAGTACATCCTACTACATACCAGTTCCCTCCCAGTTCACTCCCAGTACATCCCAGTACTTCACAGTTCCCTCCCAGTACATCCCAGTACGTCCCAGTTCCCCTCAGTACATAACACTTCCCTCCCAGTACATAACAGTACATCCCAGTGTCCTCACAGTACGTCCCAGTTCCCTCCCAGTACATCCCAGTTCCCTACCAGTACATCCCAGTTACCTCCCTGTTCCTTCCCAGTACATAACAGTTACCTCCCAGTACATCCCAGTAGATCCTGGTACATCCCAAATCCCTGCCAGTTCCACCCGGTACAACCCAGTACAAGCCTGTACATCCTTGTTCCTCCACAGTACATCCCAGGGCATCCCCGCACATTGTAGTGCCTCCCAGTACATCCCAGTTCCCTCCCAGTACTGGGAGGGACCTGGGATGTACTGGGAGGGACCTGGGATGTACTGGGAGGGAACTGGGATGTACTGGGATGTAATGGGACGGAACTGGGATGTAATGGGACGGAACTGGGAAAGAAGTGGTAGTGAACCGGGAGGGAATTGGGATGTACGGGGATGAACTGGTAGGGAACTGGGATGTACTGGCATGGAACGGGGATGTATTGGGATGTACAGGAACAGAACTGGAATGTACAGCGATGTATTGGCATGTACTGGCAGCGAGCTGGGATTTACTGGGATGTACTGGGAGGAAACTGGGATATACTGGGAGGAAACTGGGATATACTGGGAGGCATTGGGAGGGAAGTGGGTGTCAACTGGGACATTCCAGTTTCCTCCCAGTACATCCCAGTTCCCTACCAGTGCAGCCCAGTACATCCCAGTTCCCTCCCAGTCCGTCCCAATCCCCTCCCAGTACATCCCAGTTCCCTGCCAGTATGTCCCAGTACATCCCAGTTCCCTCCCAGTACATACCAGTTCCCTCCCAGTACATACCAGTTCCCTCCCAGTACATCCTGGTACATCCCAGTTCCCACCCAGTACATCCTACTACATACCAGTTCCCTCCCAGTTCACTCCCAGTACATCCCAGTACTTCACAGTTCCCTCCCAGTACATCCCAGTACGTCCGAGTTCCCCTCAGTACATAACACTTCCCTCCCAGTACATAACAGTACATCCCAGTGTCCTCACAGTACGTCCCAGTTCCCTCACAGTACATCCCAGTTTCCTCCCAGTACATCCCAGTTCCCTCCCTGTTCCTTCCCAGTACATAACAGTTACCTCCCAGTACATCCCAGTACATCCCAGTAGATCCTGGTACATCCCAAATCCCTGCCAGTTCCACCCGGTACAACCCAGTACAAGCCTGTACATCCTAGTTCCTCCACAGTACATCCCAGGGCATCCCCGCACATTGTAGTGCCTCCCAGTACATCCCAGATCTCTCCCAGTACATCCCAGATCCGTCCCAGTCTGTCCCAGTACGTCCCAGTACATCCCAGTTCCCTCACAGTTCACACACAGTTCACTCCCAGTTCCATTCCAGTACAGCCCAGTACATGCCACTTTCCTCCAAGTAAATCCCAGTACCCTCCCACTACATTCAAGTTCCCTCCCACTTCCCGATAAGTACATCCCAGTACTTCACAGTTCACTCCCAGTACATCCCAGTTCCCCCTCGGTACATAACAATTCCCTCCCAGTACACCCCAGTACATCCCAGTTCCCTCCCAGTATGTCCCACTACATCCCAGTTCCCTCCCAGTCCATCCCAGTTCCCTCCCAGTAAATCCCAATTCCCAACACTTTCCACCCAGTACATCCCAGTTCCCTCCCAGTACATCCCAGTTCCCTCTAGAGTACATCCCAGTACTTCACAGTTCCCTCCCAGTTCACTCCCAGTACACAACAGTTACCTCCCAGTACATCCCAGTACATCCTAGTAGATACTAGGACATTTCAAATCCCTGCCAGTTCCACCCGGTACAACCGAGTACAAGCCTGTACATCCTAGTTCCTCCACAGTACATCCCAGGGCATCCCCGCACATTGTAGTGCCTCCCAGTACATCCCAGCTCCCACCCAGTTCACTCCCAGTACACAACAGTTACCTCCCAGTACATCCCAGTACATCCCAGTAGATCCTGGTACATCCCAAATCCCTGCCAGTTCCACCCGGTACAACCCAGTACAAGCCTGTACATCCTAGTTCCTCCACGGTACATCCCAGGACATCCCCGCACATTGTAGTGCCTCCCAGTACATCCCAGTTCCCTCCCAGTACATACCAGTTCCCTCCCGGTACATCCCAGTTCCCACCCAGTACATCCTACTACATACCAGTTCCCTCCCAGTTCACTCCCAGTACATCCCAGTACTTCACAGTTCCCTCCCAGTACATCCCAGTACGTCCCAGTTCCCCTCAGTACATAACACTTCCCTCCCAGTACATACCAGTACATCCCAGTGTCCTCACAGTACGTCCCAGTTCCCTCACAGTACATCCCAGTTCCCTCCCAGTACATCCCAGTTCCCTCCCTGTTCCTTCCCAGTACATAACAGTTACCTCCTAGTACATCCCAGTAGATCCTGGTACATCCCAAATCCCTGCCAGTTCCACCCGGTACAACCCAGTACAAGCCTGTACATCCTAGTTCCTCCACAGTACATCCCAGGGCATCCCCGCACATTGTAGTGCCTCCCAGTACATCCCAGTTCCCTCCCAGTAAGGGAGGGACCTGGGATGTACTGGGAGGGACCTGGGATGTACTGGGAGGGAACTGGGATGTACTGGGATGTAATGGGACGGAACTGGGATGTAATGGGACGGAACTGGGAAAGAAGTGGTAGTGAACCGGGAGGGAATTGGGATGTACGGGGATGAACTGGTAGGGAACTGGGATGTACTGGCATGGAATGGGGATGTATTGGGATGTACAGGAACGGAACTGGAATGTACTGCGATGTACTGGGATGTACTGGGAGCGAACTGGGATTTACTGGGATGTACTGGGAGGAAACTGGGATATACTGGGAGGCACTGGGAGGGAAGTGGGTGTCAACTGGGACATTCCAGTTTCCTCCCAGTACATCCCAGTTCCCTACCAGTGCAGCCCAGTACATCCCAGATCCCTGCCAGTACATCCCAGTTCCCTCCCAGTCCGTCCCAATCCCCTCCCAGTACATCCCAGTTCCCTGCCAGTATGTCCCAGTACATCCCAGTTCCCTCCCAGTACATACCAGTTCCCTCCCAGTACATCCTGGTACATCCCAGTTCCCACCCAGTACATCCTACTACATACCAGTTCCCTCCCAGTTCACTCCCAGTACATCCCAGTACTTCACAGTTCCCTCCCAGTACATCCCAGTACGTCCCAGTTCCCCTCAGTACATAACACTTCCCTCCCAGTACATAACAGTACATCCCAGTGTCCTCACAGTACGTCCCAGTTCCCTCACAGTACTGGGAGGGAACTGGGATGTACTGGGAGGGAACTGGGATGTACTGGGATGTAATGGGACGGAACTGGGATGTATTGGGAGGCACTGGGAAAGAAGTGGTAGTGAACCGGGAGGGAATTGGGATGTACGGGGATGAACTGGTAGGAAACTGGGATGTACTGGCATGGAATGGGGATGTATTGGGATGGACAGGAACGGAACTGGAATGTACGGCGATGTATTGGGATGTACTGGGAGCGAACTGGGATTTACTGGGATGTACTGGGAGGAAACTGGGATATACTGGGAGGAAACTGGGATATACTGGGAGGAAACTGGGAGGGAAGTGGGTGTCAACTGGGACATTCCAGTTTCCTCCCAGTACATCCCAGTTCCCTACCAGTGCAGCCCAGTACATCCCAGATCCCTCCCAGTACATCCCAGTACATCCCAGTTCCCTCACAGTACATCCCAGTTCCCTCCCAGTTCACACACAGTTCACTCCCAGTTCCATTCCAGTACATCCCAGTACATGCCAGTTGCCTCCCAGTTTCCTCTAAGTACATCCCAGTACTTTAAAGTTCCCTCCCAGTACATCCCAGTTCCCTCACAGTACATCCCAGTACTTCACAGTTCACTCCCACTACATCCCAGTACGTCCCAGTTCCCCCTTGGTACATAACACTTCCCTCCCAATACATCCAAGTTCCCTCCCAGTACATCCCAATCCCCTCCCAGTACATCCCAGTTCCCTGCCAGTATGTCCCAGTACATCCCAGTTCCCTCCCAGTACATACCAGTTCCCTCCCAGTACATCCCAGTTCCCTCCCAGTTCCCTCCCACTACATCCCAGTTCCCTCCCAGTACATACCAGTTCCCTCCCACTACATCCCAGTACATCCTGGTTCATCCCAGTTCCCACCCAGTACATCCTACTACATACCAGTTCCCTCCCAGTTCACTCCCAGTACATCCCAGTACTTCACGTTCCCTCCCAGTACATCCCAGTACACACCAGTTCCCCTCAGTACATAACACTTCCCTCCCAGTACATAACAGTACATCCCAGTGTCCTCACAGTACGTCCCAGTTCCCTCACAGTACATCCCAGTTCACTACCAGTACGTCCCAGTTCCCTCCCAGTTCACTCCCAGTACATAACAGTTACCTCCCGGTACATCCCAGTACATCCCAGTAGATCCTGGTACATCCCAAATCCCTGCCAGTTCCACCCGGTACAACCCAGTACAAGCCTGTACATCCTAGTTCCTCCACGGTACATCCCAGGACATCCCCGCACATTGTAGTGCCTCCCAGTACATCCCAGTTCCCTCCCAGTACTGGGAGGGACCTGGGATGTACTGGGAGGGAAATGGGACGTACTGGGAGGGAACTGGGATGTACTGGGATGTAATGGGACGGAACTGGGATGTATTGGGAGGCACTGGGAAAGAAGTGGTAGTGAACCGGGAGGGAACTGGGATGTACGGGGATGAACTGGTAGGAAACTGGGATGTACTGGCATGGAACGGGGATGTATTGGGATGTACAGGAACGGAACTGGAATGTACTGCGATGTACTGGGATGTACTGGGAGCGAACTGGGATTTACTGGGATGTACTGGGAGGAAACTGGGATATACTGGGAGGAAACTGGGATATACTGGGAGGCATTGGGAGGGAAGTGGGTGTCAACTGGGACATTCCAGTTTCCTCCCAGTACATCCCAGTTCCCTACCAGTGCAGCCCAGTACATCCCAGTTCCCTCCCAGTCCATCCCAATCCCCTCCCAGTACATCCCAGTTCCCTGCCAGTATGTCCCAGTACATCCCAGTTCCCTCCCAGTACATACCAGTTCCCTCCCAGTACATCCCAGTACATCCTGGTACATCCCAGTTCCCACCCAGTACATCCTACTACATACCAGTTCCCTCCCAGTTCACTCCCAGTACATCCCAGTACTTCACAGTTCCCTCCCAGTACATCCCAGTACGTCCCAGTTCCCCTCAGTACATAACACTTCCCTCCCAGTACATAACAGTACATCCCAGTGTCCTCACAGTACGTCCCAGTTCCCTCCCAGTACATCCCAGTTCCCTACCAGTACATAACAGTTACCTCCCAGTACATCCCAGTAGATCCTGGTACATCCCAAATCCCTGCCAGTTCCACCCGGTACAACCCAGTACAAGCCTGTACATCCTAGTTCCTCCACAGTACATCCCAGGGCATCCCCGCACATTGTAGTGCCTCCCAGTACATCCCAGTTCCCTCCCAGTACTGGGAGGGACCTGGGATGTACTGGGAGGGACCTGGGATGTACTGGGAGGGAACTGGGATGTACTGGGATGTAATGGGACGGAACTGGGATGTAATGGGACGGAACTGGGATGTATTGGGAGGCACTGGGAAAGAAGTGGTAGTGAACCGGGAGGGAATTGGGATGTACGGGGATGAACTGGTAGGGAACTGGGATGTACTGGCATGGAACGGGGATGTATTGGGATGTACAGGAACAGAACTGGAATGTACAGCGATGTATTGGCATGTACTGGGAGAGAACTGGGATTTACTGGGATGTACTGGGAGGAAACTGGGATATACTGGGAGGAAACTGGGATATACTGGGAGGCACTGGGAGGGAAGTGGGTGTCAACTGGGACATTCCAGTTTCCTCCCAGTACATCCCAGTTCCCTACCAGTGCAGCCCAGTACATCCCAGTTCCCTCCCAGTCCGTCCCAATCCCCTCCCAGTACATCCCAGTTCCCTGCCAGTATGTCCCAGTACATCCCAGTTCCCTCCCAGTAAATCCCAGTTCCCTCCCAGTACATACCAGTTCCCTCCCAGTACATCCTGGTACATCCCAGTTCCCACCCAGTACATCCTACTACATACTAGTTCCCTCCCAGTTCACTCCCAGTACATCCCAGTACTTCACAGTTCCCTCCCAGTACATCCCAGTACGTCCCAGTTTCCCTCAGTACATAACACTTCCCTCCCAGTACATAACAGTACATCCCAGTGTCCTCACAGTACGTCCCAGTTCCCTCACAGTACATCCCAGTTTCCTCCCAGCACATCCCAGTTCCCTCCCTGTTCCTTCCCAGTACATAACAGTTACCTCCCAGTACATCCCAGTACATCCCAGTAGATCCTGGTACATCCCAAATCCCTGCCAGTTCCACCCGGTACAACCCAGTACAAGCCTGTACATCCTAGTTCCTCCACAGTACATCCCAGGGCATCCCCGCACATTGTAGTGCCTCCCAGTACATCCCAGATCTCTCCCAGTACATCCCAGATCCGTCCCAGTCTGTCCCAGTACGTCCCAGTACATCCCAGTTCCCTCACAGTACATCCCAGTTCCCTCACAGTTCACACACAGTTCACTCCCAGTTCCATTCCAGTACAGCCCAGTACATGCCACTTTCCTCCAAGTAAATCCCAGTACCCTCCCACTACATTCAAGTTCCCTCCCACTTCCCGATAAGTACATCCCAGTACTTCACAGTTCACTCCCAGTACATCCCAGTTCCCCCTCGGTACATAACAATTCCCTCCCAGTACACCCCAGTACATCCCAGTTCCCTCCCAGTATGTCCCACTACATCCCAGTTCCCTCCCAGTCCATCCCAGTTCCCTCCCAGTAAATCCCAATTCCCAACACTTTCCACCCAGTACATCCCAGTTCCCTCCCAGTACATCCCAGTTCCCTCTAGAGTACATCCCAGTACTTCACAGTTCCCTCCCAGTTCACTCCCAGTACACAACAGTTACCTCCCAGTACATCCCAGTACATCCTAGTAGATACTAGGACATTTCAAATCCCTGCCAGTTCCACCCGGTACAACCGAGTACAAGCCTGTACATCCTAGTTCCTCCACAGTACATCCCAGGGCATCCCCGCACATTGTAGTGCCTCCCAGTACATCCCAGCTCCCTCCCAGTTCACTCCCAGTACACAACAGTTACCTCCCAGTACATCCCAGTACATCCCAGTAGATCCTGGTACATCCCAAATCCCTGCCAGTTCCACCCGGTACAACCCAGTACAAGCCTGTACATCCTAGTTCCTCCACGGTACATCCCAGGACATCCCCGCACATTGTAGTGCCTCCCAGTACATCCCAGTTCCCTCCCAGTACATACCAGTTCCCTCCCGGTACATCCCAGTTCCCACCCAGTACATCCTACTACATACCAGTTCCCTCCCAGTTCACTCCCAGTACATCCCAGTACTTCACAGTTCCCTCCCAGTACATCCCAGTACGTCCCAGTTCCCCTCAGTACATAACACTTCCCTCCCAGTACATACCAGTACATCCCAGTGTCCTCACAGTACGTCCCAGTTCCCTCCCAGTACATCCCAGTTCCCTCCCAGTACATCCCAGTTCCCTCCCTGTTCCTTCCCAGTACATAACAGTTACCTCCCAGTACATCCCAGTACATCCCAGTAGATCCTGGTACATCCCAAATCCCTGCCAGTTCCACCCGGTACAACCCAGTACAAGCCTGTACATCCTAGTTCCTCCACAGTACATCCCAGGGCATCCCCGCACATTGTAGTGCCTCCCAGTACATCCCAGCTCCCTCCCAGTAAGGGAGGGACCTGGGATGTACTGGGAGGGACCTGGGATGTACTGGGAGGGAACTGGGATGTACTGGGATGTAATGGGACGGAACTGGGATGTAATGGGACGGAACTGGGAAAGAAGTGGTAGTGAACCGGGAGGGAATTGGGATGTACGGGGATGAACTGGTAGGGAACTGGGATGTACTGGCATGGAATGGGGATGTATTGGGATGTACAGGAACGGAACTGGAATGTACTGCGATGTACTGGGATGTACTGGGAGCAAACTGGGATTTACTGGGATGTACTGGGAGGAAACTGGGATATACTGGGAGGCACTGGGAGGGAAGTGGGTGTCAACTGGGACATTCCAGTTTCCTCCCAGTACATCCCAGTTCCCTACCAGTGCAGCCCAGTACATCCCAGATCCCTGCCAGTACATCCCAGTTCCCTCCCAGTCCGTCCCAATCCCCTCCCAGTACATCCCAGTTCCCTGCCAGTATGTCCCAGTACATCCCAGTTCCCTCCCAGTACATACCAGTTCCCTCCCAGTACATCCTGGTACATCCCAGTTCCCACCCAGTACATCCTACTACATACCAGTTCCCTCCCAGTTCACTCCCAGTACATCCCAGTACTTCACAGTTCCCTCCCAGTACATCCCAGTACGTCCCAGTTCCCCTCAGTACATAACACTTCCCTCCCAGTACATAACAGTACATCCCAGTGTCCTCACAGTACGTCCCAGTTCCCTCACAGTACTGGGAGGGAACTGGGATGTACTGGGAGGGAACTGGGATGTACTGGGATGTAATGGGACGGAACTGGGATGTATTGGGAGGCACTGGGAAAGAAGTGGTAGTGAACCGGGAGGGAATTGGGATGTACGGGGATGAACTGGTAGGAAACTGGGATGTACTGGCATGGAACGGGGATGTATTGGGATGGACAGGAACGGAACTGTAATGTACGGCGATGTATTGGGATGTACTGGGAGCGAACTGGGATTTACTGGGATGTACTGGGAGGAAACTGGGATATACTGGGAGGAAACTGGGATATACTGGGAGGAAACTGGGAGGGAAGTGGGTGTCAACTGGGACATTCCAGTTTCCTCCCAGTACATCCCAGTTCCCTACCAGTGCAGCCCAGTACATCCCAGATCCCTCCCAGTTCACTCCCAGTACATCCCAGTACATCCCAGTTCCCTCACAGTACATCCCAGTTCCCTCCCAGTTCACACACAGTTCACTCCCAGTTCCATTCCAGTACATCCCAGTACATGCCAGTTGCCTCCCAGTTTCATCTAAGTACATCCCAGTACTTTAAAGTTCCCTCCCAGTACATCCCAGTTCCCTCACAGTACATCCCAGTACTTCACAGTTCACTCCCACTACATCCCAGTACGTCCCAGTTCCCCCTTGGTACATAACACTTCCCTCCCAATACATCCAAGTTCCCTCCCAGTACATCCCAATTCCCTCCCAGTACATCCCAGTTCCCTGCCAGTATGTCCCAGTACATCCCAGTTCCCTCCCAGTACATCCCAGTTCCCTCCCAGTACATCCCAGTTCCCTCCCAGTTCCCTCCCACTACATCCCAGTTCCCTCCCAGTACATACCAGTTCCCTCCCAGTACATCCCAGTACATCCTGGTACATACCAGTTCCCACCCAGTATATCCTACTACATACCAGTTCCCTCCCAGTTCACTCCCAGTACATCCCAGTACTTCACAGTTCCATCCCAGTACATCCCAGTACGCACCAGTTCCCCTCAGTACATAACACTTCCCTCCCAGTACATCCCAGTACATCCCAGTGTCCTCACACTACGTCCCAGTTCCCTCACAGTACATCCCAGTTCCCTACCAGTACGTCCCAGTTCCCTCCCTGTTCACTCCCAGTACATAACAGTTACCTCCCAGTACATCCCAGTACATCCTGGTACATCCCAAATCCCTGCCAGTTCCACCCGGTACAACCCAGTACAAGCCTGTACATCCTAGTTCCTCCACAGTACATCCCAGGGCATCCCCGCACATTGTAGTGCCTCCCAGTACATCCCAGGTCCCTCCCAGTACTGGGAGGGAACTGGGATGTACTGGGAGGGACCTGGGATGTACTGGGAGGGAACTGGGATGTACTGGGATGTAATGGGACGGAACTGGGATGTAATGGGACGGAACTGGGAAAGAAGTGGTAGTGAACCGGGAGGGAATTGGGATGTACGGGGATGAACTGGTAGGGAACCGGGATGTACTGGCATGGAACGGGGATGTATTGGGATGTACAGGAACAGAACTGGAATGTACAGCGATGTATTGGCATGTACTGGCAGCGAGCTGGGATTTACTGGGATGTACTGGGAGGAAACTGGGATATACTGGGAGGAAACTGGGATATACTGGGAGGCATTGGGAGGGAAGTGGGTGTCAACTGGGACATTCCAGTTTCCTCCCAGTACATCCCAGTTCCCTACCAGTGCAGCCCAGTACATCCCAGTTCCCTCCCAGTCCGTCCCAATCCCCTCCCAGTACATCCCAGTTCCCTGCCAGTATGTCCCAGTACATCCCAGTTCCCTCCCACTACATCCCAGTTCCCTCCCAGTACATACCAGTTCCCTCCCACTACATCCCAGTACATCCTGGTACATCCCAGTTCCCACCCAGTACATCCTACCACATACCAGTTCCCTCCCAGTTCACTCCCAGTACATCCCAGTACTTCACAGTTCCCTCCCAGTACATCCCAGTACGCACCGGTTCCCCTCTGTACATAACACTTCCCTCCCAGTACATAACAGTACATCCCAGTGTGCTCACAGTACGTCCCACTTCCCTCCCAGTACATCCCAGTTCCCTACCAGTACGTCCCAGTTCCCTCCCAGTTCACTCCCAGTACATAACAGTTACCTCCCAGTACATCCCAGTACATCCCAGTAGATCCTGGTACATCCCAAATCCCTGCTAGTTCCACCCGGTACAACCCAGTACAAGCCTGTACATCCTAGTTCCTCCACAGTACATCCCAGGGCATCCCCGCACATTGTAGTGCCTCCCAGTACATCCCAGGTCCCTCCCAGTACTGGGAGGGACCTGGGATGTACTGGGATGTAATGGGACGGAACTGGGATGTATTGGGAGGCACTGGGAAAGAAGTGGTAGTGAACCGGGAGGGAATTGGGATGTACGGGGATGAACTGGTAGGAAACTGGGATGTACTGGCATGGAACGGGGATGTATTGGGATGGACAGGAACGGAACTGGAATGTACGGTGATGTATTGGGATGTACTGGGAGCGAACTGGGATTTACTGGGATGTACTGGGAGGAAACTGGGATATACTGGGAGGAAACTGGGATATACTGGGAGGAAACTGGGAGGGAAGTGGGTGTCAACTGGGACATTCCAGTTTCCTCCCAGTACATCCCAGTTCCCTACCAGTGCAGCCCAGTACATCCCAGATCCCTCCCAGTCCCTCCCAGTACATCCCAGTACATCCCAGTTCCCTCCCAGTTCAAAAACAGTTCACTCCCAGTTCCATTCCAGTACATCCCAGTACATGCCAGTTGCCTCCCAGTTCCCTCACAGTACATCCCAGTACTTCACAGTTCACTCCCACTACATCCCAGTACGTCCCAGTTCCCCCTTGGTACATAAGACTTCCCTCCCAATACATCCAAGTTCCCTCCCAGTACATCCCAATCCCCTCCCAGTACATCCCAGTTCCCTGCCAGTACATCCCAGTTCCCTCCCAGTACATCCCAGTTCCCTCCCAGTACATCCCAGTTCCCTCCCAGTTCCCTCCCACTACATCCCAGTTCCCTCCCAGTACATCCCAGTACATCCTGGTACATCCCAGTTCCCACCCAGTACATCCTACTACATACCAGTTCCCTCCCAGTTCACTCCCAGTACATCCCAGTACTTCACAGTTCCATCGCAGTACATCCCAGTACGTCCCAGTCCCCCTCAGTACATAACACTTCCCTCCCAGTACATAACAGTACATCCCAGTGTCCTCACAGTACGTCCCAGTTCCCTCACAGTACATCCCAGTTCCCTACCAGTACGTCCCAGTTCCCTCCCAGTTCACTCCCAGTACATAACAGTTACCTCCCAGTACATCCCAGTAGATCCTGGTACATCCCAAATCCCTGCCAGTTCCACCCGGTACAACCCAGTACAAGCCTGTACATCCTAGTTCCTCCACAGTACATCCCAGGGCATCCCCGCACATTGTAGTGCCTCCCAGTACATCCCAGTTCCCTCCCAGTACTGGGAGGGACCTGGGATGTACTGGGAGGGAACTGGGACGTACTGGGAGGGAACTGGGATGTACTGGGATGTAATGGGACGGAACTGGGATGTATTGGGAGGCACTGGGAAAGAAGTGGTAGTGAACCGGGAGGGAATTGGGATGTACGGGGATGAACTGGTAGGAAACTGGGATGTACTGGCATGGAACGGGGATGTATTGGGATGGACAGGAACGGAACTGGAATGTACTGCGATGTACTGGGATGTACTGGCAGCGAACTGGGATTTACTGGGATGTACTGGGAGGAAACTGGGATATACTGGGAGGAAACTGGGATATACTGGGAGGAAACTGGGATATACTGGGAGGCATTGGGAGGGAAGTGGGTGTCAACTGGGACATTCCAGTTTCCTCCCAGTACATCCCAGTTCCCTACCAGTGCAGCCCAGTACATCCCAGTTCCCTCCCAGTCCGTCCCAATCCCCTCCCAGTACATCCCAGTTCCCTGCCAGTATGTCCCAGTACATCCCAGTTCCCTCCCACTACATCCCAGTTCCCTCCCAGTACATACCAGTTCCCTCCCACTACATCCCAGTACATCCTGGTACATCCCAGTTCCCACCCAGTACATCCTACCACATACCAGTTCCCTCCCAGTTCACTCCCAGTACATCCCAGTACTTCACAGTTCCCTCCCAGTACATCCCAGTACGCACCGGTTCCCCTCTGTACATAACACTTCCCTCCCAGTACATAACAGTACATCCCAGTGTGCTCACAGTACGTCCCACTTCCCTCCCAGTACATCCCAGTTCCCTACCAGTACGTCCCAGTTCCCTCCCAGTACATAACAGTTACCTCCCAGTACATAACAGTTACCTCCCAGTACATCCCAGTACATCCCAGTAGATCCTGGTACATCCCAAATCCCTGCTAGTTCCACCCGGTACAACCCAGTACAAGCCTGTACATCCTAGTTCCTCCACAGTACATCCCAGGGCATCCCCGCACATTGTAGTGCCTCCCAGTACATCCCAGGTCCCTCCCAGTACTGGGAGGGACCTGGGATTAACTGGGAGGGACCTGGGATGTACTGGGATGTAATGGGACGGAACTGGGATGTATTGGGAGGCACTGGGAAAGAAGTGGTAGTGAACCGGGAGGGAATTGGGATGTACGGGGATGAACTGGTAGGAAACTGGGATGTACTGGCATGGAACGGGGATGTATTGGGATGGACAGGAACGGAACTGGAATGTACGGTGATGTATTGGGATGTACTGGGAGCGAACTGGGATTTACTGGGATGTACTGGGAGGAAACTGGGATATACTGGGAGGAAACTGGGATATACTGGGAGGAAACTGGGAGGGAAGTGGGTGTCAACTGGGACATTCCAGTTTCCTCCCAGTACATCCCAGTTCCCTACCAGTGCAGCCCAGTACATCCCACATCCCTCCCAGTCCCTCCCAGTACATCCCAGTACATCCCAGTTCCCTCACAGTACACCCCAGTTCCCTCCCAGTTCAAAAACAGTTCACTCCCAGTTCCATTCCAGTACATCCCAGTACATGCCAGTTGCCTCCCAGTTCCCTCACAGTACATCCCAGTACTTCACAGTTCACTCCCACTACATCCCAGTACGTCCCAGTTCCCCCTTGGTACATAAGACTTCCCTCCCAATACATCCAAGTTCCCTCCCAGTACATCCCAATCCCCTCCCAGTACACCCCAGTTCCCTGCCAGTACATCCCAGTTCCCTCCCAGTACATCCCAGTTCCCTCCCAGTACATCCCAGTTCCCTCCCAGTTCCCTCCCACTACATCCCAGTTCCCTCCCAGTACATCCCAGTACATCCTGGTACATCCCAGTTCCCACCCAGTACATCCTACTACATACCAGTTCCCTCCCAGTTCACTCCCAGTACATCCCAGTACTTCACAGTTCCATCGCAGTACATCCCAGTACGTCCCAGTTCCCCTCAGTACATAACACTTCCCTCCCAGTACATAACAGTACATCCCAGTGTCCTCACAGTACGTCCCAGTTCCCTCACAGTACATCCCAGTTCCCTACCAGTACGTCCCAGTTCCCTCCCAGTTCACTCCCAGTACATAACAGTTACCTCCCAGTACATCCCAGTAGATCCTGGTACATCCCAAATCCCTGCCAGTTCCACCCGGTACAACCCAGTACAAGCCTGTACATCCTAGTTCCTCCACAGTACATCCCAGGGCATCCCCGCACATTGTAGTGCCTCCCAGTACATCCCAGGTCCCTCCCAGTTCCCTCCCACTACATCCCAGTTCCCTCCCAGTACATCCCAGTACATCCTGGTACATACCAGTTCCCACCCAGTACATCCTACTACATACCAGTTCCCTCCCAGTTCATCCCAGTACTTCACAGTTCCATCCCAGTACATCCCAGTACGCACCAGTTCCCCTCAGTACATAACACTTCCCTCCCAGTACATACCAGTACATCCCAGTGTCCTCACACTACGTCCCAGTTCCCTCACAGTACATCCCAGTTCCCTACCAGTACGTCCCAGTTCCCTCCCTGTTCACTCCCAGTACATAACAGTTACCTCCCAGTACATCCCAGTACATCCCAGTAGATCCTGGTACATCCCAAATCCCTGCCAGTTCCACCCGGTACAACCCAGTACAAGCCTGTACATCCTAGTTCCTCCACAGTACATCCCAGGGCATCCCCGCACATTGTAGTGCCTCCCAGTACATCCCAGGTCCCTCCCAGTACTGGGAGGGAACTGGGATGTACTGGGAGGGACCTGGGATGTACTGGGAGGGAACTGGGATGTACTGGGATGTAATGGGACGGAACTGGGATGTAATGGGACGGAACTGGGAAAGAAGTGGTAGTGAACCGGGAGGGAATTGGGATGTACGGGGATGAACTGGTAGGGAACTGGGATGTACTGGCATGGAACGGGGATGTATTGGGATGTACAGGAACAGAACTGGAATGTACAGCGATGTATTGGCATGTACTGGCAGCGAGCTGGGATTTACTGGGATGTACTGGGAGGAAACTGGGATATACTGGGAGGAAACTGGGATATACTGGGAGGCATTGGGAGGGAAGTGGGTGTCAACTGGGACATTCCAGTTTCCTCCCAGTACATCCCAGTTCCCTACCAGTGCAGCCCAGTACATCCCAGTTCCCTCCCAGTCCGTCCCAATCCCCTCCCAGTACATCCCAGTTCCCTGCCAGTATGTCCCAGTACATCCCAGTTCCCTCCCAGTACATACCAGTTCCCTCCCAGTACATACCAGTTCCCTCCCACTACATCCCAGTACATCCTGGTACATCCCAGTTCCCACCCAGTACATCCTACCACATACCAGTTCCCTCCCAGATCACTCCCAGTACATCCCAGTACTTCACAGTTCCCTCCCAGTACATCCCAGTACGCACCGGTTCCCCTCTGTACATAACACTTCCCTCCCAGTACATAACAGTACATCCCAGTGTGCTCACAGTACGTCCCAGTTCCCTCCCAGTACATCCCAGTTCCCTACCAGTACGTCCCAGTTCCCTCCCAGTTCACTCCCAGTACATAACAGTTACCTCCCAGTACATCCCAGTACATCCCAGTAGATCCTGGTACATCCCAAATCCCTGCTAGTTCCACCCGGTACAACCCAGTACAAGCCTGTACATCCTAGTTCCTCCACAGTACATCCCAGGGCATCCCCGCACATTGTAGTGCCTCCCAGTACATCCCAGGTCCCTCCCAGTACTGGGAGACACCTGGGATTAACTGGGAGGGACCTGGGATGTACTGGGAGGGACCTGGGATGTACTGGGAGGGACCTGGGATGTACTGGGATGTAATGGGACGGAACTGGGATGTAATGGGAGGCACTCGGAAAGAAGTGGTAGCGAACCGGGAGGGAATTGGGATGTACGGGGATGAACTGGTAGGAAACTGGGATGTACTGGCATGGAACGGGGATGTATTGGGATGTACAGGAACGGAACTGGAATGTACTGCGATGTACTGGCATGTACTGGGAGCAAACTGGGATTTACTGGGATGTACTGGGAGGAAACTGGGATATACTGGGAGGAAACTGGGAGGAAAGTGGGTGTCAACTGGGACATTCCAGTTTCCTCCCAGTACATCCCAGTTCCCTACCAGTGCATCCCAGTCCGTCCCAGTTCCCTCACAGTCCGTCCCAGTACATCCCAGTTCCCTCCCAGTTCACTCCCAGTACATAACAGATACCTCCCAGTACATCCCAGTACATCCCAAATCCCTGCCAGTTCCACCCGGTACAACCCAGTACAAGCCTGTACATCCTAGTTCCTCCACAGTACATCCCAGGGCATCCCCGCACATTGTAGTGCCTCCCAGTACATCCCAGTTCCCTCCCAGTACTGGGAGGGAACTGGGACGTACTGGGAGGGAACTGGGATGTACTGGGATGTAATGGGACGGAACTGGGTTGTATTGGGAGGCACTGGGAAAGAAGTGGTAGTGAATTGGGAGGGAATTGGGATGTAAGGGGATGAACTGGTAGGAAACTGGGATGTACTGGCATGGAACGGGGATGTATTGGGATGGACAGGAACGGAACTGGAATGTACGGCGATGTATTGGGATGTACTGGGAGCGAACTGGGATTTACTGGGATGTACTGGGAGGAAACTGGGATATACTGGGAGGAAACTGGGATATACTGGGAGGAACCTGGGAGGGAAGTGGGTGTCAACTGGGACATTCCAGTTTCCTCCCAGTACATCCCAGTTCCCTACCAGTGCAGCCCAGTACATCCCAGATCCCTCCCAGTCCCTCCCAGTACATCCCAGTACATCCCAGTTCCCTCACAGTACATCCCAGTTCCCTCCCAGTTCACACACAGTTCACTCCCAGTTCCATTCCAGTACATCCCAGTACATGCCAGTTGCCTCCCAGTTTCCTCTAAGTACATCCCAGTACTTTAAAGTTCCCTCCCAGTACATCCCAGTTCCCTCACAGTACATCCCAGTACTTCACAGTTCACTCCCACTACATCCCAGTACGTCCCAGTTCCCCCTTGGTACATAACACTTCCCTCCCAATACATCCAAGTTCCCTCCCAGTACATCCCAATCCCCTCCCAGTACATCCCAGTTCCCTGCCAGTATGTCCCAGTACATCCCAGTTCCCTCCCAGTACATACCAGTTCCCTCCCAGTACATCCCAGTTCCCTCCCAGTTCCCTCCCACTACATCCCAGTTCCCTCCCAGTACATACCAGTTCCCTCCCAGTACATCCCAGTACATCCTACTACATACCAGTTCCCTCCCAGTTCACTCCCAGTACATCCCAGTACTTCACAGTTCCCTCCCAGTACATCCCAGTACGCACCAGTTCCCCTCAGTACATAACACTTCCCTCCCAGTACATAACAGTACATCCCAGTGTCCTCACAGTACGTCCCAGTTCCCTCACAGTACATCCCAGTTCCCTACCAGTACATCCCAGTTCCCTCCCTGTCCGTCCCAATCCCCTCCCAGTACATCCCAGTTCCCTGCCAGTATGTCCCAGTACATCCCAGTTCCCTCCCAGTACATACCAGTTCCCTCCCAGTACATCCCAGTACACCCTGGTACATCCCAGTTCCCACCCAGTACATCCTACTACATACCAGTTCCCTCCCAGTTCACTCCCAGTACATCCCAGTACTTCACAGTTCCCTCCCAGTACATCCCAGTACGTCCCAGTTCCCCTCAGTACATAACACTTCCCTCCCAGTACATCCCAGTACATCCCAGTGTCCTCACGGTACATCCCAGTTCCCTCCCAGTACATCCCAGTTCCCTCCCAGTACATAACAGTTACCTCCCAGTACATCCTAGTAGATCCTAGGACATTTCAAATCCCTGCCAGTTCCACCCGGTACAACCCAGTACAAGCCTGTACATCCTAGTTCCTCCACGGTACATCCCAGGGCATCCCCGCACATTGTAGTGCCTCCCAGTACATCCCAGTTCCCTCCCAGTACTGGGAGGGACCTGGGATGTACTGGGAGGGAACTGGGACGTACTGGGAGGGAACTGGGATGTACTGGGATGTAATGGGACGGAACTGGGATGTATTGGGAGGCACTGGGAAAGAAGTGGTAGTGAACCGGGAGGGAATTGGGATGTACGGGGATGAACTGGTAGGAAACTGGGATGTACTGGCATGGAACGGGGATGTATTGGGATGTACAGGAACAGAACTGGAATGTACAGCGATGTATTGGCATGTACTGGCAGCGAGCTGGGATTTACTGGGATGTACTGGGAGGAAACTGGGATATACTGGGAGGAAACTGGGATATACTGGGAGGCATTGGGAGGGAAGTGGGTGTCAACTGGGACATTCCAGTTTCCTCCCAGTACATCCCAGTTCCCTACCAGTGCAGCCCAGTACATCCCAGTTCCCTCCCAGTCCGTCCCAATCCCCTCCCAGTACATCCCAGTTCCCTGCCAGTATGTCCCAGTACATCCCAGTTCCCTCCCAGTACATACCAGTTCCCTCCCAGTTCCCTCCCACTACATCCCAGTTCCCTCCCAGTACATACCAGTTCCCTCCCAGTACATCCCAGTTCCCACCCAGTACATCCTACTACATACCAGTTCCCTCCCAGTTCACTCCCAGTACATCCCAGTACTTCACAGTTCCCTCCCAGTACATCCCAGTACGTCCCAGTTCCCCTCAGTACATAACACTTCCCTCCCAGTACATACCAGTACATCCCAGTGTCCTCACGGTACGTCCCAGTTCCCTCCCAGTACATCCCAGTTCCCTACCAATACATCCCAGTTCCCTCCCTGTTCCTTCCCAGTACATAACTGTTACCTCCCAGTACATCCCAGTAGATCCTGGTACATCCCAAATCCCTGCCAGTTCCACCCGGTACAACCCAGTAAAAGCCTGTACATCCTAGTTCCTCCACAGTACATCCCAGGGCATCCCCGCACATTGTAGTGCCTCCCAGTACATCCCAGGTCCCTCCCAGTACTGGGAGGGAACTGGGATGTACTGGGAGGCAACTGGGACGTACTGGGAGGGACCTGGGATGTAATGGGACGGAACTGGGATGTAATGGGACGGAACTGGTATGTAATGGGACGGAACTGGGAAAGAAGTGGTAGTGAACCGGGAGGGAATTGGGATGTACGGGGATGAACTGGTAGGGAACTGGGATGTACTGGCATGGAACGGGGATGTATTGGGATGTACAGGAACGGAACTGGAATGTACTGCGATGTACTGGCATGTACTGGGAGCAAACTGGGATTTACTGGGATGTACTGGGAGGAAACTGGGATATACTGGGAGGCACTGGGAGGGAAGTGGGTGTCAACTGGGACATTCCAGTTTCCTCCCAGTACATCCCAGTTCCCTACCAGTGCAGCCCAGTACATCCCAGATCCCTCCCAGTACATCCCAGTTCCCTCCCAGTCCGTCCCAGTACATCCCAGTTCCCTCACAGTACATCCCAGTTCCCTCACAGTTCACACACAGTTCACTCCCAGTTCCATTCCAGTACATCCCAGTACATGCCACTTTCCTCCAAGTAAACCCCAGTTCCCTCCCACTACATCCAAGTTCCCTCCCACTTCCCGATAAGTACATCCCAGTACTTCACAGTTCACTCCCAGTACATCCCAGTTCCCCCTCGGTACATAACAGTTCCCTCCCAGTACACCCCAGTACATCCCAGTTCCCTCCCAGTATGTCCCACTACATCCCAGTTCCCTCCCAGTAAATCCCAATTCCCAACTTTCCACCCAGTACATCCCAGTTCCCTCCCAGTACATCCCAGTACTTCACAGTTCCCTCCCAGTTCACTCCCAGTTCCCTCCCAGTACATCCCAGTTCCCTCTAAGTACATCCCAATACTTCATAGTTCCCTCCCAGCACGTCCCAGTACGTCCCAGTTCCCCTCAGTACATAACACTTCCCTCCCAGTACATACCAGTACATCCCAGTGTCCTCACAGTACATCCCAGTTCCCTCCCAGTACATCCCAGTTCTCTCCCAGTTCACTCCCAGTACACAACAGTTACCTCCCAGTACATCCCAGTACATCCCAGTAGATCCTGGTACATCCCAAATCCCTGCCAGTTCCACCCGGTACAACCCAGTACAAGCCTGTACATCCTAGTTCCTCCACAGTACATCCCAGGGCATCCCCGCACATTGTAGTGCCTCCCAGTACATCCCAGTTCCCTCCCAGTACTGGGAGGGACCTGGGATGTACTGGGAGGGAACTGGGACGTACTGGGATGTAATGGGATGGAACTGGGATGTATTGGGAGGCACTGGGAAAGAAGTGGTAGTGAACCGGGAGGGAATTGGGATGTACGGGGATGAACTGGCAGGAAACTGGGATGTACTGGCATGGAACGGGGATGTATTGGGATGTACAGGAACAGAACTGGAATGTACAGCGATGTATTGGCATGTACTGGCAGCGAGCTGGGATTTACTGGGATGTACTGGGAGGAAACTGGGATATACTGGGAGGAAACTGGGATATACTGGGAGGCATTGGGAGGGAAGTGGGTGTCAACTGGGACATTCCAGTTTCCTCCCAGTACATCCCAGTTCCCTACCAGTGCAGCCCAGTACATCCCAGTTCCCTCCCAGTCCGTCCC